>NW_023339740.1:2003475-2015383 GCF_004916995.1 Morone saxatilis | reverse complement strand
AAGGTCCCACCCAGCCTCCCACAGACTGACCGATGCATTCCTCACTACGTCTCCTGACCGGGGAGTGGCTGGGCCGATAAGAGACAGGAGCAGCCAGTCACAAGGTTCTGACACTAGCAGTTTAGCTTTTTATACAACAACCTAGTGCTGGGCAATATACTGGTTAACTGGTACACCGGTTTTAATTTCCCATATGATGAATTTTGCATGTACTGCCATACTGTTGCAAAGCTGAGACAACTGCTATAACTAATTTGTTTCTTGTGCAATATAAGTAAAAAAAGAGAAAGTACAATAAGCCACTATAGCTATATAAAGGCACAGTCATGCTAAAAAAATCAGTGATATTAATTGTTGGTCATACAGCCCAGCACTATAACAATCTTTATTTGTATAAAGCACATCACATGGACATATAGCAATACTTACCCCAAAACACATCCAGCATGTCATGATTACAAAAATAGCAGGCCCACCACGTCCCTTAGTGGTGACCACCCTCCACCTGACACTGTGAAAAACTGTTGTTACTGGCTAGTGTCCATGTTTACAGGCTGTAGCATACAGGCCAGTTTACATCCAGTAATATCACTTATAAACATCTTCCAAGAACACACAGGAGGAAGGCAAACTGTTTCTCCCAGCGAATGCTAAGAATGCCTTGCCCTGGAAGAATGTCTGAGACTGAAGCAGACTGACAACAAACTGATTTTGCTGAGCTGCCTGGAGAAACTGAAAACTCAGAGCAACAACGAAATTCAGATTTAAAAGCTCAGTGACTATCATAAAGGAGACAAACTCAAAAAGCAGAGCCATCAAAGCGACAGCCACATTTCCACAGACAGCAGCAGCCCTGTTCAGTCACAAGACTCAGACCAACAACTGTCAGCACATAGAGGGATACACTGAAACAGAAAGAAACTAGAGAAGAAAATGTATTGGCATAATCACAAATTGGGATATTTTGGACAAATCATAGATGGTAAACTACCGGCCAAGACCAAAGTTTGTTTTTTACTATGGCTATGTATCAAACTCTACTACTTACTAATACTTCTTTGACCAAAATGTGTCCACAGCATTGATACAGTATGTATAACTGCCACGTACCGAAGGCTGGTATGGAAGAGATTGAAATCATAATTTTGCCAATTTCAGAAAAGTTTACTTTTTTTGTCAAATGGAAAAAAAAGAATTTGTACAAAAAGATGTCTTTAATTAAGTTTCCAACAAGGCTAGAGTTATTCTGGTATTGGTACCAAAACTGAGATATTGTATCAACATCGGTTTTGATCTGATTGGTTGAAATCTGGCCGTGATAGACAGTGATAGACAGATGGTTAATCCAATCACCTGCCAAGTATTTTTGGAGCGACGCTAGCAGAGTCAGGATAGTGTTTTTGTAGTCAGCATGTAAACCTGAGCATTGAACCATGACTGTGGCTGCAGTTTGCTCAAGAATTCAACTAGTGTGGCCAACCCATCACCAATACAGTGCTTTGCATCATTTAATAAAAAATGGAGGGTAAATGGTAGAAATATGTCCTTTTGTCTGTTTTTACACAATGTAGTGCATGTATGCTGATTTACCCAAATGGTAAGTGTGCTGTATTCTTATACCACTGCAGCCCCATTCCCCAGGGAGATGGTCAGAGAATGCTACACTACAGCAGCCAGCAGGATTTACACTTAGTTTCCTGGGAAGCGGGAGCAATAAATTAACCTTGAATCCTTTAATTCTCTAATCTACAAGCAAATAAACCAAATGAAAACTACAAAGATAATTCTGCTGCTTTTGGCAATCATTATACTGATTGGGGTTTTTATGACATTTTGGCATGTTATAACAGAAAAGACAGTAACACAACATAATAACATTAATGATGGCTGCATTGCGCTATAAGGAGGTCCTGGTATTGTGAGACAGGTCTATCTGCAGGCTCACACTACACAACAAACCCACTAAAATAACTTATTGGATTAAATATGTTAATTGAAAAGTTGTCTATCTATCTTTAAATTCCTAAAGCAGGAGGTTTTCTTTTGCCTAAACCTAACCAAACTGTGACCATGTCGAGGGCGTGTCATGTAGAACTGTGGACCCGCTGATAGACCTAAACGGCTTTACACACTAGGGGTATTTCTTTTTCTTCCATGCAATTAATCTGTACATCAATATGTTTTCTCAAACTGTTGTTTGCTTTAATAACAGAATAAAAAAGGTGGGCTTTTTAAGTAACCTTCCTGGAGTCAAACTCATATACAGCAGATACTACCTGCTGTATATGCTAATTGCTAATAGGACATGGCAGTTGCACAAGCCCACGCCTTAAATATACACAGCACTGTTGTTAGCACAGTAGTCTACATCTACCAGAAATACAGAGCACTATGAACATTAGCAGACACATGGGAGGGGGCATTCCTGGACTGATTGCTTTTTTTAGTATACGATCCATTCAGATTACTCAACAAGAAGTCAAACACACAGATGCACACAGTAGTGATATTTACAGCATGCATGAAGCATCTACTTAGCAGTAACATACGTTTCCAGGCTATTAGATTCTCGACAGCTGGCCTTCCTTACAGCCACACAGAGGTGGGTCAAATGGGCACAGACTCAGCGTAAGGGTTTACAGCAGAATGTTGACATCCTCATTTAGGTTTCACTTGAGAAATCAGTAGCTACATGCATTGTAAATCCACAAACTGTGGCACAATCTTAACAGGTCAAAAGCCAAGACTGCAAAGTTACAAAGGAACAAAGCAGAGACAGAGAACCGTGCGACCGTTTAAAGGGTTCTCTCAGCCTTTACACTTTGGTCTGTGTTAGTACAGTATGTTGCGAACATACAGTGAAGGGCACTTGCACGGTGTTCGGTAACTGTTACATTGAGTTAGTGAATGGACAACTAGGGAATATTAACATCACGAGGATTAAATGAGAGGAACACTGAGCTGGATGAACACATATTATAAGTTGTCACTAACATTAACGTGGTCTGGGATCTATTTTGGAGACCTTTTAAAGTACTTTCGGACTTTACTTACCCATTCTAGGACACGAATAAATCCAAGAGGTTCCTTTAATGGTCCCAGGTCCAGAGAAAATCCAGACATCAGTTTCTGCGGATAACAAACAAGATGTAAAAAGACGACACACAAACATGTGGCTAGTTAGCCAGGTGTAAACGAATAAGCGTTTATATTAGCACTACTAACGCTGTATCGTTACCTGTTTATCACCTTGTGGCTAACTGGCCCTGCCCTTGTTAGCAACCCGTGCTAGCCACATGCTAACGCTAACTCTTGTCATTCTGGCTAACTCACCTACCTGAACAGTGTCCATTGAGACGAGCGACGGCGGGAAAACAGTTTGTGTTTCGCTCTTAAATTCGTCAGTTTGGTTGGAAAGCTAACTTAAAGTTATACTAAGTTTGCATTCGAGAGGTGGGAAGCGATACACTGCTACTGACTGTCAGCGCGAGAGTAACAGACAGACAACTGATAAGACTACTGTCAAACCCCGTACCGCTGAACCGCTGTACACTGAACCGCCTACCAAAATAAAATCTACACCACTTCCGCTTATTACTTTTCAAAATAACCAAAACGTGTAAATGTTTTAAAGCGTGTAACTTTTGTTTATATTGTTGGGCCACTTCAACTACAAAATATTTTTTTAATTTATTCCACCTCGGGGATGGAGAATAAGTACAAATCTGTCTGATGAACAACAGAATAGTATGTGTGCGTTCGGCCATCATAATCATTTGCAGTGTTGAGCAGTAACTCAGTAGTAATAATAATATGACAGTAATAATATGACTTTCCCCCAGTAGCGTAACTAATTACTAACAAATGTAAAAAAAATAAATAAAAATAATTAAATAAGATATATTATATCACTTTTGCTCTCTTTCCCCTGTTCATTTGAAATCCAACAATCCAATCACATCCTTGGATTAATTTTTGTAATTCATTATAATTGCACAAATATTAGGTACAACTATTGTTGAAGGTGTTATTATTATGATTATTATTGTTGCTGTTGTTGTTATTATTATTGGTATTATTATTAACATCCTGAAAATTTGACCAATAAAGGACGTCACCTTTGGTGGGGATTTGCGAATGCTGTATAATGTTCAAAGCACTGTAATAAAAACGTTTAACAAACTAAATAGTTAAATAAAATTAATATTTGAAATTTTTTTATGTGATTTTTCATTAACATAAGCAGTATAGTAGTGCTGCATAAATGGAGGGACTACCAAACTTGGCTCCAATGGGCATACTTAAGAAATGTAAATTTACAAATGATAGAGATCATTTCAGTCCATTCCACAAATGCAGTATTCAGGCATATCAGCAATATGAAAAAGCAGCTCACAACGCCCCCCTTGTGGAAATATTATATATTATACCGTTAATATCAATTAATCTAGCTCTTCTATTAGTCAGTTATTACTCAACCAACATCAAGCAGCACAACAAAACCAGTGGCGGAAGAGATATTCATAAACTCTTGCATTCAAGTTTTGTCAGCAAAATGTAGTTAGAGTATCAACAGTAAAAAAAAGACTGTATATATGTTTTGTTAATGCAGTATCTTCTGAATATAATTTTGTATCTGGTCGTTTAAACTAAACAGTACATATTTCCCTATGGACTGTAGTGAAATAGAAGTAAACAAGTGGCACACAGCATGAGAGCACGGGTGTCTATTTTAAGTACAGAAGAGTATTCGAATTTACAATATTTCCATTCGACGCGAACGCAGCACAGTCACAGTGTGGCCCACCCTCGTATTTTTATCGCGCTGCCGCCATTTTGCATCAGTGCGGCTGCGGCAGTCAACGAACCGGGACGGAGTCTTTCTCTACACAATTTTTAACTCTTTTTAAATCTGAAACTGGTAATTAACACTGCATATCTTGTTCACACAATATATTTGGTTGTTACATTATAGTGTTAAAATATAAAACAGTGAATATCACGGTAATTACATATAAAAAGCCGTTTTAACAACAGTTGGCTAACTAAAGCTAAGGTCGCGAGAAATTCCGTAGGCCTCTGTTATGTACCATAAGCTAAACAACGAGCATAGTTAGCTTTATTACGCGTTGCGAATATAACATTAGCAATACACAGTATTCTGTCAACAGGCAGTAGTTCAAACTCACGCCATTGTTTATTTAACGTTAGATAGCAGTCTAATATCAACTAATATTAACTGATCTCTGTACAGTAGTGTCGTTCCATCACTGCTGGGAATCGCTCGTAGTTCGCTCCGGCTAGCTTTGGGCTACTTTTTATTAAACCGTAAGTATGTGATTGTTTTCTTGACTGTCTTGGTTTGACCATACATATTTCGAAGCAACACTAAAGGTGATCTGTAACCTATGTTTTTGCTAAGAAACGTCGGTTCTGTCTCAGATGTAATACCCATAATCTAATTCAAGTTTAACGACTGTAGTGGTCGCGGCCCCATTAGACGTGTTTGCCTTAACGTTATTTGTAATGCGAGTTGTGGATCGTTACTTTAATCCCGTTATTTCCGTGTAAGTGCGTTTTCCTGTTCCTTAAAATGGAAGCCAGGGTTGTTCTTCATGTTGATCATCAGTGTCGAGCAAAAACCTCCATGTCTAGAGTGAATAAACAATCCCGGTCTGGACTCCTGAAGGTAGCAAATGTAGTTTGTTTTTTTTGTGGATTAGATACTTGAAATATTTAAAAATGGGTTGATAGTATAGTGATAGTGAGTCAGTCCACTGACATGGGCCCCTGTTATAACCAGATTGTAGTTTGTCCCGGAGTCTTTACTGAGAGCATATTCGTCTCATGATGCTGTACTGTGGAAATGTCCAACTGTCTCCTTTGTATTTGTGCACTGCTGTCTGTCTCTTAATAACCCATTTTAAGTGCCCTGGGGAGTGTTTTTGATTGATTTGTAGGTTTAAATCCATCCTCTTGGCCCTTTTGTGGGATTCCCTGGATATGGATAGCTTGCCCCCCAATGAGAATACATTGGCAGAAGATTTTTTTTCCTGTTCAGCACTGGTAATCAACAGCTGATATCTCTAAAGCTTGAATATCCTGCCCTTCTTTTTCCTACTGCCATCACTCAAATGTCACCAAGTGTGCAAAATGCCTCCAAGGCCGAGAAGAAGCTGAGGATTTTTTTCCACCCACCATCCCACGTTTATCCCCTTTTTTGCCAGTTTAAGCATTTTTGGATCTATTTTTTTTTCTTTTCTGGCTCTTTATGTCACCCTATTTCTTTCTTTCATTGGTCACACCGATTAATAAAAAAAATCCCCAAAAGACTCTATTGCACCCACCATCAGTAATGTTTAGCAGTCTGGCGGAGATAAAGATGTCTCAGAGTCTCAGAAAAGGGATGTCGTAGGAAGACAAGTGTCTCTGGGCGACCCACCCCCCTTTTCCTCTTATCTCATGGATCAAGTGTTCCTTCAGGACTCCATACCACCACGGAGACACCCTACCAGCAGTGCACTCAAGAGGGAGACAACTTTTCAGCCACCTCAGGTAAAGGTGGATTAAAACAAAATCAAAATTAGTCTGCAGGTTACATAATTAGTTGCGTCACATGTTTTCCTGTTTTATTTATTTGTTTATATATTATTCCATACACATTTTCTTCTTCTCTGCTCATTTCTCAGACGAATCAGTCTTAAATTAGACAATCTGAAGATTTTTACTCTTTGCACGTAGGGACTTCAAAAATGAGGCCGGTCCCCGACTTAAATTTAAGTTTTCTGTGAAGACAATAACAGTTCCCCAATTTTATACTGTGTGTCAACCGAACTTAGGTCACGTTGAGGACATGGGCATTTGTCCACAGTGCCATGGTTGACTACACCTTAAATTTCCACAGCAGCCTAAAGGCCTCCGCACACCAACCCGATTATCGGCCGTCGGACAGTCAGCTGCGAGGTCGGTGGCTGGAGTCGGTTCGGTGTGTCCCGTGCCGTCGTCAGTCGGCGTTGGCCTTCATTTTGGCCAATTTGACATGTAGAATCGGCAGTGACCGTCTGGCCTCAATGAGCCAATCTGGTTGTGGGTGAGGGCTCGCCCTTGACTAGCGAATCAGTGAGTGCACGAGAAAACCGGAAGTGACGATGGGTAAACAACGGCAGTATCTTGTTATTATTAGCCATCGTATTTTCCGTTCAGCGAGTAATGACAATAACGATCCTTTGGACTACTATCAACACTCTCTGATGAAAACAATGACTGACGACAGCGTGCTCTGTGTTTACTAGGTCATTGAGTGCATTATTTCCGGTTTCAGTTTTTTTGGGCGACAACACAGATTAGCGCACCTGCGCTGTTATGGGGACGTATTACGCCTCGCGCACACGCAGAACTCGTACGCTCCATAGTGGCGTCAGTTTGGTGTGTTCGGAGGCATTTTTTGACCACTCGAGGAGACGGGAGGCCGACTGATCGTCTGATGCTTTTCTGTTTTCTGCCGACGGTCGGCCGTCCGGTTGGTGTGCAGAGGCCTTTAAAATGACAGTCCCCCTTTCCCTAGCCCCATTTTTGCATGTAATCATTGTTTGTACATGAGACTTTTGAATTGATGAGTGCAAAACAATAGATTGCATAAAACTCCAATGAATTTGATATTGTACCAAATGTACAAGTTGGAGTAAGTCATATTTGGTATGGGGGATTAGACTTCTTGGTATTAGCTGTACATGTGCAGACGTGTTACAAAGCTTATGGTGATGTAATGGAGTAGGGTTTCTGTTTTTCATGTGTTGCTGTGCTCTGTGCTGTCAGGGAGAGTCCTGTTGGCCCTGAAGAGAACCACCTGCTGGGTTTAAAGGTCGTGACCTCATCACCTCTGTCACTCAAGACGTGTGCCAGCATTACTATGACCAACCATGGAGATGACTGCTACTTCTTTTACTATTCCACCTGCTCTAAAGTAAGCAAAGGTTGAGCACAAAGCTCACATATCTACACATATTGTAACCAGTTGGAAAGTCACCAGGTGACCCCAGGGAAGAGTCGGGTCTTAACTGGGTTTCATTTATTGTACAGGGTGACAGCTGCCCCTTCAGACACTGTGAGGCAGCTATGGGCAATGAGACCGTCTGCAACCTCTGGCAGGAGGGACGCTGCTTCCGTACTGTCTGCAAGTTTCGCCACATGGAGATAACCGTAAGCTTAAATTGAAACTGAAGGAACTTGAAACTATCTCCTTTAAGCTTTGCCCACTCGAGGCTGTGTGTGTCTTGAATGGCCATTACCGAAGGGTAGAAAAAGTCTCCCTGTAAACCTGGGCCAGGAGTTCCACTCCTGGCTCTGGACCTGTTGGGAGGAACATTTAATGCATTTTAAAGATTACTATACAACAAGCCAACAGGTCAGGATGCTACAAAGACTGGCTTTAATATCAACTTATGTTACTCCAAATAAGAATTGAGATGTCTGTAGATTGTTGATAAGCTTTATCTGTGATTTACAGCACAGTATAGTCATGTCAAGCTCACCTTTTTTCAGATTTTTAATATCTGCAATGTGTCTAAATACTTTCCTCAAAGATAAGGATGATGGCTCTTCCTCCATAATGTCAAATATAATATCTCCACCGTTGCAGTTTAAAGTCATGAATGTGCCATGTGTTCCAGCCACAGACTTTAGTCTTTTCTTTTTTTAATCACCATACCACATTTTACTAGGAGAAACCGTAACATGATCAGTGTATCAGAGTGAAAAGACCGTTTTTTTGATTCAGTTCTGTTGTTTCATGTGTAAGGACACACTCAATGTAAATAGATCTGATTGAGATGCAATGTTTTATCTCTTTCATCAAAACAGAAAAACCGAAAGGAGATACCTTGTTATTGGGAGAACCAAGCAGCCGGCTGCCAGAAGCCACACTGTGCCTTCTTCCATGACAAGCCCCGTTACATTGATGGCATGTTTGTCCCAGCTGATAAAAGTAAGTGGGCTTTGTTTAAGCAAACACACCAAGTGATTATGAACAGTCTAAGACAATTTGACATCCACCTGTGAAAGACAGTAATGATAATTGATGTAATCCTCCCAGGTCTTACTAAGAACAAAGAACAGCTGCAAGAGGAACCGGCTCCCCCGCCACCTGCCCCTCTCCCCACTGCAGCCAATCCCCAGCTCAGAGGTGTCATCAAGACAGAAGCTCAGGAGCCAGTACCGAGCCCCACCCATCCACCAGTGGTGATTAATCCAGCAGATGATGATGAGGATGAAGATGGTGAGCTGGATTTGATCTCAAAATGACTTCTTTGTCTCTTCTAGTTCTCATTTTCAGAAAGGATATTCATGTGTCTTTATTTTTCCAGATCAGTTCTCAGAGGAGGGAGAGGATGGCAAGGTTGGCCCTTCTCCTAGAAAACTAACCAGATCAGGTGAGATTGTAGTCAGAGACTAAACTTTGGAAACCAGATTCATCATAATTTGTGACAACTCTCAAACCCTGTGTGCATGGGGTCTGGTTGTGTCTTTGACAGATGACTCGCTGAACTTTGGAGTAAGCACCCTGGAGGAGATCCGGCTGAGGAAGGCCCTCAAAGCCAGCATGAAGAGAGCTGGCTACCCCATCCAGAGTGCTGAAACCTCGGCCAACAGAGAAAAGGAAAACATCCACTCATTTTTTAGACCAGCAATCTACGAGACGAGAGATGGTACAAAGCAATAATTAATATTATATCTTTTAGTCTGATGATGATTTTTAGGACTTGTATAAATTGATGAATCGGCTCAACATGGATAGTGCTAAAATAAACATATGTATGACCACATCAATTGTTAGCTAACCAGCTTGCTAGTTTACACCTGAAAGCTTACGTTAGAAAGGGCTACCTAACTAACTAGCTAATGTTCTGCTAACATTTGCTTACTTAAGATTTGACTATATATGTTGTTTTTCACTTTTTAACCATTTTTAAAATGTGGTTGTCTTTCAACATAGATTAGCCTAGCACATAGCATATCTAACGAAGGAAAGGAGGAAATTGACAGAGGCTTGCTGAACTGTTTTTGGACGTAGAGCAAAAAAGGGGTGGGACCTACAAAGAGTCAATTGGAACTAATTTGTTTCTCACTGATGAGGTGCAACATGGATTGACCATTCTAAGATATCTGGTCTGAATGTTCCCCACTTGAGAAATTAGTGTCAAGCTGAAATGAACTAAAAGCATAGTAATTGTTTCTGTCCTAAAGAGAAGTCAAATTATAATTACCCTGTTCTCAACCAGCACATGGTCCTTTTTTTAACCTAGGCCAAATTGTCCTTGAAGAAACCGTGCGACCAAGAGGCAGTGTGGCAGAAAGGCTTGGAAGGAAGGTGCCCAACACAGGTACGTTTTCATTCTTGTTTAATTTGTATTAACAGATTTCATTCCAGTAGTGATAATAATGTTAAGAGTACAGCTCATGACTTGCTGTCCTTGCTGTAGATGTCCCACTGAAAAGGAGTCTGGCAGAGCGTCTGGGCAGAGTTGTGGATGAGGAAGAGCCTTTAATGCCCCCTCAGAAAGGTGAGTCAGGACACATCAACTTTTATATATCACCTGTAGCCTTTTACTCAACTTCATGCTGATGCTAGATGATGTATCTTAAGGTAGAAAGATAATATGTCTGCTTAAACATTTACCTTTCCTCTGCAGCTTTGAAGCCTATTAAGGAAAGACTTGGATTGTCTGCTGGGTCTGTTGCACCTGCTCAACCAGGTAAGACGTCAAAAGAATATGGGAAGTAAACATTGTCCAGTATTTTGTCTGGAAATATATGAATCTTGCACATTGATTAAACCTTTGTCTATTGTTTCCTATCTTTCCCAGTAGCTGGGACCAACACAGAATCAAAGAAAGCTCCTGAGCAGATCCGCATCAAAACCCTAGAGGAGATCAAACAGGAGAAGGCAGCAAAGTCTCAGTCAGAAGACAGCCCTTCAGTCATGGCTCCAGAAATCAGCTCAACCAAAACTATCACCACAAAGACCACCAAGGGTGTCAAGCGAGCCATCACCGTCAAGGACGACTCCATCAACCACATCAGAACGTTCTCTGAGATCCTTCATGACAAGAAGAAAAGACAGGAGGAGCAGCAGCAAGAGCAGAACCCCAGCCCTAAGAAGGCCAAGCACACTGTGGAGAAAGCTCCAGGCAAAAACCAGGGAGAGTCTGACACAGCTGGACCTGCTAATGACTCTGGCAATGTGGGGCGCGTTCGAGTAAAGACCCTGGAGGAGATCCGCAGGGAGAAGGCAGCAAGGATTCAGGTTCAGCAGGCCTTGGAGGCTGAAAACAAGAAGAACTCTGATACTGAGGAGACTGGTGCTAAGAAACCACGCCTACTGCGCATCAAGAAACTGCCACCCCAGAGTAAGTCATAGTTTTTTTCCCTGTGTGTTGACACAAAGAGTTGTTTTCTTAAGGTTTTTGCTAATCCTCCTTTTACATACCATGTTTTTGTATTTCTAACGTGAATCCTGTGTTCAACTCAGCAGGCAACATCACAACAGAGAAGAGTGCTGTGACAGAGAAGCCACTGAAAACTCCTACAGCTGCTCCTGAGGTACGGCCTGTAAGATGCTGCAGTAGGGAGGTCCCAGTCTGATGTAGATTGGTATCGTGGCCGATCCAGGCACTT
Source organism: Morone saxatilis (assembly GCF_004916995.1). Taxonomy (NCBI): domain Eukaryota; kingdom Metazoa; phylum Chordata; class Actinopteri; family Moronidae; genus Morone; species Morone saxatilis. The sequence goes on along the minus strand of NW_023339740.1, from coordinate 2,003,710 downwards.
TTTAACTGTTTGATATCGGCTATAATGACCAGATTAGATCCATAATCTGTTTTACAAGTGTTTTACTCGTGAAGTTCTTAGCAGTCGAGGTATTGTCAACTTTCTCTGCTGTCTGTCTCTCCTCCACTCCACTGAGCTCTGTGTGCAGGAGCTCAGCCCAGCAGGCAGCAGTGTTTCACCATGGGCGTGGCACAGCTCCTGCTCGGAGGAGAGACATACAGCGGTGGAGAGCTGC
>NW_023339740.1:1996444-2003375 GCF_004916995.1 Morone saxatilis | reverse complement strand
AAAATGAAAAAAAATCGTTTCCCCACGATTTTATTAGTTTTGAGATTGTTTGGCCCCAAAATCGTAATCATGATCAAATTTCGATTAATTGAGCAGCCTTACTTCATTTTGAAACCCTTTCAGTTTAACTTAACAGGGTAAGGGATTTACAGAACCCTGATCCCTGTTTGGCTATGTATACACATAACTGGGCTTTAGACAGGCTCTGTACTAAAGAATGTGTGTGTGTAACAAATCCTCCAGGCAGATAACATAGAAAGAGAAGATGAAGAACTTTTTCTTTATAGATCATTCAAACTTTGCTTTCTTTTCAGTGAGGCCCAAACTGAATGTGAAGCCGTCTGTCATGAAGCTTGCAGTGCAGGTGAAACCAGGCCAGAAGAGGAGGGGAGCAGAGCGGTCTGCTGTCGCTGCAGTTAAACCTCTGAACAGTGTGTCCGCGGTGCTGGACGAGCCACTGCAGGAGACAGCATGCAGAGACAGACAGGTAGGTTGGAACATTCAAGGTGAATTTAGATTTCCTATGTCTGTCTGGAGCATGTAGCAAGTCCTTTTCTGTATCTTAAATTCATCTTATCCGGGATGTTTCATATTTGCCTTCATGTTCCCATATACTTCCTCATTTGTGTATATTGTATTCATCTATATTTTTTAATGAGTTTATTTGTATCTTTCACATTTCATTTATGCTTTTCTATCCAACACATCATTAACACATTGACATTTAATGTTCAGTAGTTTAATACACACATTTTCACTGTTATGTAACTGGTCCCCTCTATATTCAGCCTACAGCTAATTAAATTGTCATCTAATGTAAACCATCTAGAGCTGTTAATGACCTCCCGTGTCTTCTGTTGTCAGGTGTTCCCGTCCTCCAGTGCAGAGGCCCAGCTGAGCTCTACTGTTCCCTGTAGTCCCAGCACCCTTTTAGACTTGGGCTCCAGCTCCAGCCCACTGAGAGAGGACCTCCAGACTGTCCCCGTCTTCAAACAGAGTCTGGGCCACGAAACCAAGCCCACTGTCAGTGTGGCTGCTGCCAGAGAAGCCTGTACAGTCCCCCAGAGGTAAAGGCCCACAGAGAGCTTCAGACTTTAACTTTAGATGTAAACATGGACACTAACTTGTTGGTATTGTCAGACTTTACCAATGATATGTCTTTCGGCAGGTGTGGGAAGTGATGTCTGGCAATTTCTTTTTGCCATTTTTTCAACACTTTTAACTATATATTATTCTGTGATCACAAAGAAACAATGTTATTACAGATTACCACCAAGACAGTTTTTTTCCTGTTGACCTTGTACTGTTTGGTAGACTAGAATGTGAACTCAAATGCTCCATCTCTCCCCAGAAGAGTATGACATTTTTATTAAAAGTTAAATATACAAAATTGAGTTGACACTTGTCACACTAGAGCACCAGCATCTCAGACCAAAACTATGTGTTAGAAACAAAATAAAACTCACCAGAACTGTCTTTGTTAGTCTTTCCTACAACTCAGGGTTGATCCAAATAACCCTAACCCCTAACCCTTAAGAGTTAGATGTGAGCGAAGGCTAGTGTTAATCCTTGGAGACAAATGTGCCCATGTACATCCACTAACAGTTGTTGTTACCACTGACAGACTCAGATTGTTAATCTCCGTGTCTGAGAACATTATGGAAAGGATCCCGACAGAGATAGGCCTTTAGTTTCACCAGAAACAGTAATATCCCTCTCCACCAGACTCCATAGACAAAAACTGCAATTTTACCTCACATATTATCATATTATTGCTTCATTCAAAGTGGAAAGAGACAAAATAAAACTCACCAAAACTGTCTTTGTTAGCCTTTGCACTGTTCCAAGAATCACTGGCAAACAATTAATGCTATATTGATTAATGCTAAATATCTCATATAAAACCTTTTAAGAACAATGGGCCCAAACAGCCCTTCTGATACAAAATGTATCAGTGTTAAATGTGCAGTGAAAATTACTGGAAGTGGTTCTGATGTCTTTTAATGAATGCAGCGTTGTCACAAATAAAAAGATAACAGGCCTCTCTGCACATTTCAGCCCAGTCCTGAAGACTCCCACTCAGCCCAAGTCACGTAGACAGAGCATAGCCACGGCCCGCACCGCGTCCACCTCCAGTGCAACCGCCACCTCCGCTGTGGACGACTTCGACGACCTGATCAACGAATTCACTGAGGAACATTTGGAGGGGGAAGACGTGGACCCTAGCATCGGAGAGGAAGACCTTCTACAGGAGCTGTCGGAGATGATCGACAGCTGAGGGCTCCGTCAAGCACGGTCAACACCCTGCCCCAACTTCACACCCACCACCTTGTCCTGTGACTCGATATGTACAAGAAGTGAAGACCATTACCCACTATCTACCATGGAGTGTTTTAAAAAGACATTTATTTTTCTTCAAACTTATTTTAAGCTTTAGGTTCATATTTGTTATTTACATTTTAGACATCTTCTCTCTTTTTTCATTTCCTGCCCATATGATCGACTGATGGCCCAGCAGTTATTTTTATCATGTTGATTCATGATCATTGTGACATTGTCATACCTTTCAGGTCCTGAAAAGAGAAAATGAAAAAAGCTCTGGTGCTGGGAGACATTAAGGACGTCCCCTGTTTGTCAGGAATTCGTGGAAGATGTTAAATGTCGGAAATGACGAATGTGTCGTTTTAGAGAGAAGTCATACGTGTATACTGTGTATGCAAAAGGGAAGAGCAAGCTGAATATAGAATAATGAATACTGCTGCACTTACAGTAGCCTACCCCCCAACTACTTGTGTATTTTATACCTGTGAGTGGACAGGGCTGAGGTCGCCCAGCTAGTTCCAGATTATGACGTTCAAATCTATGAATCTTACTTTAATGATGACCCTGTCAACAAAGCTCAGGTCAGACCCTGAGAGGACGTTTCCAAAATTGATGTTAGGATTGTTTTATCTATCAGGTATATGTGGTTTCTAGATTTTCCACTCAGATCTTACAGAGTGCACCTTCTGCCTGTGACTGTCCTTCAGTGGTTTTTATAATGTTTGATTGGAATGTGTGTTTTTTTTTTTTTTTAACCAGTTCTTCTATTCAGTGGGCATACTTTAAACAACCAGTCTGGGATAAGTGCTCTCATGTGTTTGTTAATGAACACCTCAGGGACTGTTTCTGATGTTTCTATGTTCTTTATATGACAAACACTGTATCTGTCCAAATATGCTGTCTTTAGTTGTCTTTTTGTGTTAGCATTGATTTATCATCGTGCTCAGAGAAAAGATCAACTTTTTTTTGGTCTGACCCTTTCCCACACAATTACTGTTCAAAGTGACTTGTACAAATTACTGTGTAAATAAAAAAGGCTTTTACTGACCTGCAGGATCAATAATTCACTGATGATTTCAAGTAGTAATGCTTTGCACCGGGTTTGGGGAACGACATCAGTTGAAAGAAATGTAACACTGATAGCTTATTTTTCAACCTAGATTGTAACAAACACTACAGTCTGTTTATTTTTTATCTATTTCAGAAGTTTTCAAAGTGGGAGGCGGAGTTCCAAATAGTTTGAGCGAAGGCTCAGTGACTGAAGTTATCTACTTAAGACTGAAGTTAATCCAATACTATCACTAATTACCTGCTAAAAAATGCAGTCAGTAACCTTATCCAAATATCACTATATTCAAGTAACTTGATTAACTCAACACCAAATATGCAAATAAAGGAAAGAAATGTCAATAAGAAGCATTGATGTAAGTGTATTCTATAAGACAACAGAACAAGGTGACCTTTGAAATGGAAATGGAGGTTTTTTTTAAATCATAATCATAATAATACAGACAGACTGCATAAAAAGTTCCTGAAAATATCACAAAAACAGATCTCTGCTATAATCACAGAAAATGTTCTTAAATGCTCAAAAGTAGACCTAAACAGTCTAATTACGGAAAAGATTGAGGGTAATTTAAGGTTAACTAAGCAGAAATATTACGAAAATGGCAACAGAGCAAGTAGACTATTGGCTTTAAGACTTAAAAAAAAAACAATTTTCTAATATAGTACACAAATTAAAGTCTAGTAATTCAACACTCACAAAACCGGATGAAATTGCAGGGTCTTTTGCTGAATTTTACAAATCCCTATATACAAATACGGACACCTGCACTGATGATAAAGAATTGGCCCAATTTTTGAATGATATTAATCTAAAACAGTTATCTGAGCCTGTGGCAAAGGAATTAAATGAACCCATCAAGGGATCAGAAATACTATAGGCCATCTCTGCGTTAAAAAATGGAAAAAGCCCTGGACGAGACGGCTATATCAATGAATTTTACAAATCATTTAAAAATATAGTGACACCTTTACTGCTAAAAGCTTATCATCATGCATTGCAATCTGGAACTGTGGCCCCCTCTACCTTTCTTAGATACTCCGCTTGGTGAGACTCAAATGAGTGAGTGGACTAGGACCACATTGAAGATTTGGAGGAAAATAAAACTATCCTTATGGGCTGCCTAAATCAGTGTCATCATTAACCAACATTGGTTTTATAAATGCATGCATGACATACAGCATTGATGAAATTCAATTTCAGTCTTCTCTGACCCACACTCCCCAATACAGACTTTTTAAGGTATTTACAAATAAGGGACTTTGTAACAAAGCATAGAGAGTGGAATAAAATCCTAGAACCCACCCTGATTGAAGAATTCCTGATAAAATTACAAATTGATAGAGGAAATAAGAAAATTATCGGCCATTTCTACAAAATATTTTTAGATATGAATCCTAATAAAACTCTTCAGATTAAAGAAAAATGGGACAATGAAATGAGCACAGTCATACAGCAAGATGAATGGGAGGAAACGTGTACAGAAGCACATCAAGTAACTAACTCTAATACATGGCGGGAATTCAGGTGGAAGTTAATAAGATTCTTAGAACACCAGTGATCACATCCAAACTGGGGCCCATGTATTCAGATAAATGCTGGAGAAGTTGCGGGACACAAATTGGTGAAATGCATGTTGTTTTTTCTTATTTTATTTTATTCCATTTTATTTTGTTTTAATTAATTCATTTATTGCTGCTTTTTATGTAATTACTTATTAATATGTTTGTGTATTACTCTTATCTAACTATGTAACTTGCACATACAGTATGTTTAACCTGAAGAGTGATCTTATTCTGTATTCAGCAGATTATGTATGGAAAACAGCAGACTAAATGTGAATGTGCATGTCTATAAAAGTTGCTGAAACTGAAATAAAAATTAAGTTTAAAAAAAAAAAAGCTCAAAAGTCATTGAATTGCTTGTTTAAGTGCACAGACTTCCTGCAGTTATTGTGTTAACTATTTGGGTTGTGCAGTTGAGTATAATATGAAGTAATATAATATGAAACATCCGGGAAATAGGCCACAGGTGCAGTGCTGTGTAGCCTCCTGTCCAGCAGGGGGCAGTAAAGCACCAGAGCCTCTCTGAACGCTGACGGCACGTAGAAGCCGGCACGCTTGTACTTCCTGGTTAGTGGATGTAAACAGAAGGACGTTCCGCCTCTGGAGACAGCTGCAGTGAGAAACATGACCAAACTGGAGCTGCTCAACGTGTTTCTGAACGACAGGCTGACGGCGGCCGCCGAAGAGATCTTCCGCGCCGTTAAGGACACGGTGGCCGAGTACCAGAGCGAAATCCTGCGCTCCAAAGAGGAGAACGAGCGGCTCAAACGGCTCCTCAATGTGGCCGTCCAGCGGCTCCTGCTGCAGCCAGGTGAGGACCAGCAGCTGCTCCATGTGCTGCTCTGTGACCGAGTGGCACACCAAACCTCATTCAAAATACACCCGTTTTAACTGTGCGCTGTGGCTAACACCCGGAAGCCCAGCCTGTGGCAGAGCTCTTATTTATTTTATTGGATGGAGACTGACAGTATAATGGTGCAACAGCTTTAAAGCGACACCAACAATATTAGTAGTTATAACAAACAAAGACTATGGAATATCAGTGGGAGGAAGCAGTAAACAATCTGGGTTTGTGTACAATCTGTTGGAATAATCTCTGTCTGGTTCTGTAATACTTGGCTAATAGGAAAAATGCAGGGATGTAGCCATATATAGTGACACAGATAAATTGCAGTACAAATATGTGAAAATTCAAATTGGTGAGATAAGATAAGCTGTTCCTTAATTGATCCTCCTTAGGGGTAAATCAAATTGGCACAGCAGTACAGGGGACTGTAGTGCAATCAGTAAAGCAAGAGAAGAGGAAAAGAAAGATGAAAATGAATCATCTTAGAAAGTTAAGAAGATAACACAGCAAGAGATATGACGCCATTTTTTCTGTAGTTATTTTCACTTTCACTTTAACAAAAAAGGAAGTAAGCATTGTTTTGCAGTTTATACCCTATCTCATAAAAATACAAAAGGAGTCTTTAATTTAATAAAGACAATATAAGACATATAAGATATATTTTGTAGATTTTTGTCTGAGAAATAAAGGAATTTTTTTCAGTCATAATTTGTCTCATTTTGTTAAAAAAAACTGATAAGAAAATTATATCGTAAACCTAGTGTCGTGATTTGTATCAAAGTGTGAGTTGTGTGTATCGTTTCAAGAGGTTTATTGCCATATGTACAGTAAGTAACACAAGGGTTTATACATAAAATAAAAAACTTACTTTGCCCGACTCCCTTAGACAACACACAATTAGAAGAATAGAATAGTTAAAATATAAAAAAATGTAAATATAAAATATAACTAAAATATAACATATAACTTAAAAATGCATTGTAACAACATTTTACAGTAAACAAAGAAACCTGAGTAGAAAGGTGCTCTGTGCATTTACACTTCAGGTGCAGAGTGACGTTTCTATCACAGTGGGAGTGATTAAAGGCTCATGTAGACTCGCCGTTCCCGACCTGTCGCGTGACAATGTGA
>NW_023339740.1:1991844-1996344 GCF_004916995.1 Morone saxatilis | reverse complement strand
AGAGACAGAGAGAGAGAGAGACCTGCACCGCATTGACAGGCAGCACGGAGTCAGAGCTCCGGTAACGCCGACAGCAGAGAGGAGGAGGTGGATAGTTTCTGATGCCGCTGCAGAGTTGACGGTACCGGGTGCAGCAGCGGGGAGAGGAGCGGCGGACCAGCGCAGGTAAGCGGACACTTTCTACTATGCACTGTGATGCTCTGTAGCGTTAGTTGTAGCTCTCATTGCGCTGACGCATCGGGTGGTGTCCCGGTTCTGGCGAGGCGGACCGGGTTGATGATAAGAACCGAGGGTGTAAATGAGGCAGCAGGACGGAATGCTGCAGCTCCGGTCCCGCGCAGGAAGGCTCGGAACGGTGCTGCTCCGTCTCTCTGCAGTGTTTCCTGGGCACCTGGTGCACACGGGCCCCCGCCTCTCTCTGCGCATCTTCTGGATGATGCTGCGGTTTCGTGGGATTTTTGCTGCTCTGCGCAAATCGCTCATAAAGGTACCAAAGTCCGCGGAAATGACCGGGCCCGGCCTTGGAGGCTGCATCTGCAGAGGCCCGTGTGCGCGTATGATGTGTGAGAAGTGTCATTGCAGAAGACGAGCGAACGGGACATTTAAAGGGCTGTCAAGTTGGGCTTGTTTGGTTAGGCCCGGGGGCTGCAGCCTGGCTGCACAGAGGGTGAGTCAGGTCTGTCTCTGAGCGCTGCAAGTGGATCAGAGCACATCTGAATGTGAGGGGAGCAACTTGTACATGTTTGTGTGCTGTAGTGGAACATTACATGGTGACCTTGTTGCACTTTCTGACATTTTAATACCTAATGGGATCACATGATTCCTGCATCATTTTTACAACAGTCCCACACAGTCTGTCTGCACATAGTCGCCAGTTTAGTTACATTATTAAATCACTAAATAGGGATTGGTAATGGTGTGTCAACAGCAGCCCTGTGTTACTGTGTTAAAAGGATTATCATCAATAGTGAGCTCATAGTGATCTTAAAGCTGCAGTAAGTAACTTTTATTAAAATACCTTTTTGTAATATTTGCGAAAACGCCCAAAGTATCCTGACAGTAGTACATGAGACAGATAATCTGTAAAAAAAAAAATCAGGTTCCTCTGGCTCTTTTTAGTGCTCCTAATGGCATCTGCAAAAATCTACTGCACCTAAACAACAACAACCAATAAGAGCTGAGAAAGATAGTTAAATCCCAGGTTGTCAAATACTTTAGATTGGTGGCTTGAAGATAGTTAAGTCTTGTTCCCAAAGCGTCGTTATTTGACAACCTGGGAATGACGTAACTTTTATAAAAATAACTTTTTGTTATATGAAACAAAAACAACCAATCAGAGCCAAGAAAGATAGAAAGACGCTTAGGGTTGGGGCTTGAAGATAGCTGTCTCTTTCCCAGGGTCCTAAAGCTTTAATAGTTGACCCCCTGGCAACAGGACTCAACAATCAACTATCTTTCTTGGCTTTGATTGGTTATTTTTATTCGGATGTGGTGGATTCATGTAAATGCCATTAGGAGCACTAGGAATAGCCAGAGGAACCTGATTTTTTTCACAGATGATCGTTTTTGGCCTTGATTGACTTGATGAGATAAGAACTTGTTTGTGGTGTTTGACTGAGTTTCCATGAACTATTATACTTACAGAATATCTTAATCTCTAATATGACTTTTAAGTCACTTTTTATGAAATTAGATTATTTATATATATATTATTTCTGAATAAAGAAAAAAATGAACTTAAATGCATCTTCATTATAGAAGTGTTACCACTTAAGTTCAATGTACTCAGTTTTCTTCCACTGAAGCAAATTATTACATTACCTGTCAAAACAGCTGACATACAACAAAACAATTTATAATTAATTGATTATCAAAAAGTTTATTTATTTTAAAATTTATTTTATACATTTTTTTGACAAACATCAAATCTTTGGGCGATCATTAAGAATTTGGATGCATACTTGGGCTGATGGTGATTTATAAACTGAAATAAACCCAAAATTGAAAAATCCTAAGCTACTACTGCCTTTATAATGATATAACTTCTATCAACTTAAAGAAAATGAGTCAATGGAACAAACTGGAATTATATTTTCTGTACTTAAAATACTGCACACATTGAAGTGTACTAAAAACAACTGAGTTGCTTCAGCAATTAAATGTTGTCCAAATGTTTTTGGAGTTTAAGTTATGTTAACTTACTACTACTACTTAATATGTGTTGTCAGGTTTTACAGTGTATAGGGGGTTTTGCTGTGACTGTGAAACTGTATAGAAAGGTTTGCTTATTGACTTGTGTAATGAGAGCCTAATGCATGTACCCAGCCATGCAGAGAAGAAAGTGTACGTGAGTGTCGGTATGTTTTTGTCTCAGCTGAATAACAAAGATCAAATCTAGAGAGCAGCAAAAGGAGAAAAGGTTATACTCTTTCTACACAAGTTTTGCCAGCAATGGGCATTTGAAGTGCAAATGTATGAAGTGTTATATATCTGAAATTCACTTGCCACTGGATGTCACACTAGAGCACCACCATAGCAGACCAAAACAATGGACGATACGGCCGATCAGACACCATAAGACAAAAGTAGTAGTAGCAGTACCTCACAAAACAAACTTCAAACTGGACCAAAACAAAACTCAGCAAAACAGTCATTGTTAGTCTCTGCTTATGAACATAACCAGATGTCTCAATGTTCTTTGGGCCAACAGGCTGTTTCCTGTTCCCTGGGCCTGCACAAACAAGATGTTGTGCAACTTATTTGAGAGAAGGAGAGGTACAAAGTTTAAAGGACTCTATTATATTATTGGTTAAGACTGATTACATGTATAAAATACACCTCGACAGACCCTTTGTTTAACCAGAAACAGCTTGCTATCACTTGCCACCATGGAAAATGTTGAACCATCATCATATAAATAAAGATATAAATCAGCTTTATCTAAAAATGAAAATATCCAGAATGGACAATCTTATATAAATACATCAACAACATTATGATACATAACAATCAAATGAATGTATACAGTGAAATAAATTTGAACCATCTTTGTTTGGACCAACAGGATGTTTCAATGTTCTCTGGCAGCTGCTATGCTCTCGCCTGCACATGCAAGATGTTGTGCAAATCATTTGAGAGAAGGTGAGGTTCCAAGTTTAAAGCTGCAGTAGGTCATTTTTATAAAAATTAAAAAATCTCCTAATGGCATTTGCAAAACTCCACAGGGGCCGAATGAAAACAACCAATCAGAGCCGAGAAACGTATAAAGAAGCTTCGGGCTAGGGGCTTGAAGATAGTTGATTGCTGAGTCTCATTCCCAGAGTGTCAGTATTTGACTCTGGCAATGGGACTCAACAATACACTATCTTTCTTTGTTTTGGTTGTTTTCATTCAGGCCTGGTCGATTCTTGTAAATATTATTAGGAACAGCACAAAGAGGAGCCAGAGAAACCTGATTTGTGTATGTACTACAGTTAGGAAATTACCTACTTAAGCTTTAAAGGACTATATTATATTCATAATCATTATAACTGATTACTTGTATAAAATAAACCAAAAACAGCTGTATTATTGCTATCACTCACCACCAGACTCCATAAACTCAAATGTTATCTTCCAAGCATGTTCTATCAAGAATGTTCATTCATACATCAAAATCATATAAATCTGCTTCATCTTAGTGAAAATATCCAAAATATTACTACTTTATATAAGTATATTATTACTTATATAAATACATCAACAACATTATGATACATAACAACCAAATCAATGTATACAGTGAAATGCGTGAATAAAGCACTTGCTTTCACAGTAATAGTTTTGAGTTCATTTTAACTGAACTGTAGACATCTTTATTGCAAATATTTCTAAAATTAATATTTGCATTCTTTTTCAAGTGACATCAATTTATTGATCACTTCTCGACTGATGAGATTAGACTGGCAGTTAAAAAACAACAACAATATTCTTTCAAAGCAACTAATTTGTGTGTTCATTCGTGTAACCAAGTATCTGAGTTTGTGTTGGTTTTAATAAATAAATAAATACGGGATGGGCATTTTAGGTGATTTCCATTTTCTAGTATTTGCTAAAAAAATCTGTAATTGTAAGAATATGGTCTGAAATGAACACCCAAGTGAAAATNNCTGCACAGACTGTAGAGATTAGCTGACATGAAAAACAATATCTACAACCATTTAAATGTAATGATGAAATGATTTGGCTGCTAAAAAGCTGAGGCTGCTTCACTTTTTCATCTGCAACCACCATGGCCCATTTATGTACATTGGCAAACAACTGAAAACAAGTACAATTTGAGTGCACAGCAGCAGGTGTATCCTTTTTGCGACATAGAAAAATTAGCGTTCTCTATATGTTGAGTGAATACTGACATTAAAATCAAGAACATGTGCCTAATATATATTGGTTAATTCTTTACACCCCTGTTGTGTATCAGTATGTGAAGGAACATCCTGACTGCTGTGTGTATGTGTGTGT
>NW_023339740.1:1991514-1991719 GCF_004916995.1 Morone saxatilis | reverse complement strand
ACACACACACACACACGGCTTACAAAAAGAGGACAGATGTTCATCAGGCGACAGAAGCTTCTGTATTAGGTGATTTTTTTTAAAGGATATACTAATTGGAGATTTAATTATTAATATAATGAAATCTAAACATGAATGAAAAAAGCAGACACACACAAAGCACACCAAATGATAAATGGACTGTATTTGTTATTTGTATAGCGCC
>NW_023339740.1:1983924-1991414 GCF_004916995.1 Morone saxatilis | reverse complement strand
TATATATATATATATATTATCAAATGTCTGGACGGACGACAAGTGGGGTTTTACTTAGAGTGACCCTGGACTACGGGTATCCAAATCTCAAGAAAACATTGATTGGAAATATTTTGGAGGCATGGCTATTTGCTGTAATGGTCATACACAAATTGGAGCCGTGTTGTCACCGTTTTCACAGGACAGGTGTATTGCTAGTGTGCTTGGCAACAGTAAGGGTGGTGTTTCCAAAAGATTGCACTATAAGAAAGGTTTTCGTTTCCAGGCCCCCGAAATGGCCTTGTCGTGTGAAAAAGAGGTCAAACCGCAAGAAAAGTTTTGTTTTTGTTTGTTTTTTGCAAAAATGTTGTATACAGGGCCTAATAAATCCACACCATTTAGTACCATGTAGAACAATGTGAAAATCTCCTGGCCAAAATAATTCATTTGTTTCACAATATTATGACAATCATCAAAATATACTTAAAACTCTGAAAATTATACTGGAACCACTGTACCTAAAGTAAATCAGGAAATCAATATAGGACTTATGCATCTGATTATGGTTCCACTGAAAAGTGGTGGAAACACAGGCTGGCTCAATAGATAACACCAAGGTTCCAGGAATCTTGAACAGAACCTGTTGAAGAACCAGAACTAATTTGGTGAAAAAGGGGCCAAAGTGACAAGTAATTTCCAACAGATTCCAGATTAATATCTACTGGAGGAATCAAATGGTTTGCTGCTGGAGCTAAATTGGATCTGGTCTGAACCTTGGCAGCAAACCTCAAACCATCAGTTCACTTAGAGATCACGGAACATTTTTTGTGGAAACAATTATTCTGATTGAGTTTACTCTAAAAGAGAACAGTGGCGCCTATAGCAGCAGTCAGTGACAAAGCAGCCATATTTTGAAGAGTTGGTCAGAGTTTCAGCCCACTGTTGGTTTGAATATAACCCTGATCCAGTACGGTCTTACCGCATATCCCTGCCCTGGATAGTTACTGAAGGAAAGTAAACATTTCAGTCACTCAGGCTTTCATAAAATTAGTTACAGGAAGGATGTTGAAACTGTCTGAGCACTAACTCAAAGGCAACTGGATGAACATCAGAACCACGAAATCTTGGAACGTCGTCCAGACAAAATGAGAAGTCCAGTCGTCTATCCAATAAGGAGAACTATCTACACATATATTATTTACCTTATTTACTAGCCTGCTGATTTTCTTATTATCCTGGAAAGGTGTCACAATGTAAAGGCTCATAACATGGTAAATGGTAAATAGAAAGGCACTATACAAGTACAGGTCCAGTCTCCTGACCACTCAAAGCGCTTTTACACTACATGCCACATTCACCCTTTCACAATTCATCTGGTGACGGCAGAGGCTGCTATCCAGGCCTGCTCATGAGTAACAAACTAACCCATTCACACACACTTACAGCACAGCATCAGGAGCAATTTGGGGTTCAGTATCTTGCTCAAGGACACTAAAACATGCTGCAGGGGGAGCTGGGGATCAAACTGCCATCTTCTGATAAGTGGACGCCCCTCTCTACCTCCTGAGCCACAGGCGGCCAAGCTATTGAGAAATTATAGCTTGGTGTCAGTGGCAAACAGACATTGTAATCAGCAAATCTCAACACTAAGTGATAAAACCTTATTTAAAGGACCAGTGTGTAGGACTTAGTGGCATCTGACAATAGAGCCTCCTAAACACACTGGAGCTTTAAAGCTGTGTTTAAGTTGTGAGACTAAATACTAACCTAGGACAGATTTGTTTTAGACCCGACAGTAATGTTTGATTGGTGGGCCGTGAGAACATGCTAATGTAAATTAGTAAAACAGTTCACCAAACTTACCAAATTAAACTGTTTTCAAAATGTCCTCAAAATGGAGAATGAAGATATCTACTGTAATTTTATTGATGCTCCTTGTACTATTGTGGCAAGACACCTTTAAGAAATATCGGGAGAGAATGTGGAGCAAGCAGCGGTTATTAAGAAGACAAGGGAGCTTTTCATCTTTGTCGTTAGTTGGAAAATGAAAACTGATCACTTTTGTAAACTTTGCACCAGGTTGTGTCAAAAAGGTTAAATCATTTATAAGATTGGTTAATTAGACTAATAACAGGGACTGCATCTCTCCAGGGGAGAGACTCTTGGTCACGTTGAGGTTTTTTGGCAACAGGACCATACCAATTATACCACCGTGTGATCATAGGTCAAAACATTGTATGTTTAATATGTTTTTAAACATCAGTCTACATGTATATCCACTGTTACTACTGACCATCCTACTGTTGGTTTTCATTATAAATGTTTTTAGTTAAAACCAATATGATGAAACTTGATTTAAAAAGTCAATAATACATAAATCTGACTGCATAAAACCATTTGCAATTCAACACACTGTAGTTTAAACACTACTATACACTAAGGCTACAACTAATGATTATTTTGATAATTGATTAATGTGCCAATTATTTTCAGTGAGCCTTAACCACAAACCCAGAAGATATGTACTCAGTGTGCTCTTGTGGGCTAATGTGAGCAGCAGTTTGGCAGTGCTGCTGCCGAGGACTGTAAAGGTAAAGTTGGCAGGTCAGCATTATTCACATAACAGGGCAAGTCACAAAGCTGTTCAGCATGCACAGATAGGCCACCCAATTTACGCACACACACACACACACACACACACACACACACACCACCATACCATCATCATGATTATCAGCATTGTGTGGGAACAGTTCTAATGAGATTGATTTGTTTCTTGATTCTGTTGAGTGGTTTGGGAAGTCTTTCTGCTGAACTGATACTGATCACTGAAATGAGCTGCAGCACATATTCACTTGTGTTGCATTCATTTAAATATCACTGATAATTCAATTTGTACCAACTGTGATTGGGTTTTTGTTGCCTGAGTTGTTGAAACTGGGAGAGGTGATCATTTTTATCTAGGCAGCAGCATTTAGACCAGTGGTTCCCAACCTTTTTCCTCAAGGGACCCTTTTTATATCATTTATTAACCTGACGCTGCCTGCTCAAGTGACATGTTTTTTAGATAATTCATATTATATTCAAAACTGTACGATGAACCCAAATATCGTACTCCCGTATCTCTTGTCAATTCTCCTTACAATCAATATCTGATAAGTGAAATCTGACTGCTGCTACTCTGTGCTGCAACTTTGCTGCTGCCGCTGTCCAACTATGTTTTGATAAGAGCAAAACGACAGCAAATAATGTAATCTGTGTATGCAACCTTAATTCAAAATGATATTGATAACTTATCTACCATACTGTGAGTACAGAACAGTTTTGGTTTTGCACAGATTTTGACCATTCTTTATTAGTCAACAGACACAGAAGACAGAAATGGCAGCTGGAAAATAATGGGCACATTCTGAAGGAAATGAATCAAAACATCAAATTTTCAGTTTAGTCAGCTGCGAGACACATGGCCAAGACATGCAACCGCCTTTTTGGATGAATATTTTGTGGCCCTCGCTACATCTCAATTCATTGGGTGCCCATTGAATTACCTCTGGTATTGGCAACTTCCTGGTCTGCAATTAAGGAAAATGTTCTCGATTAATTGATTAGTTGATCCATAAAGTTGTCAGAAAATTGTGAAAAATGGTGATCACTGTTTCCCAAAGCCCAAGGTAACGTCCTCAAATGTCTTGTTTTATCCACAGCAGAAGATGGACCAAGTGTACTCACATCCAGGCAAACATATTTAGGTACAAGACAAAGGTCTGGAAACTGTTAGCCTCCACATGAATAGTTTTATTCTCTTTTTACACAGCTAACAAGTTGATTCCTCCTTTCTAAAGAAGGAGATATGGACGTGATGCATACATTTTCTTTTGTGTATTTCACCACTAGATGTCATTAAGGCTAAAACACACTAGCACTGAAAGATTTCTGTCGGCCCTATTATATTCTACGTATAACCCCCAAACGGCAGCTACTAGACCTGTGCCGACGCCTGCAGCACCTGAAATGATTAGTTATAATGGCGATAAGTACATTGCCTCGCGAGTCAACTTTGGAGATCTGCTCTAGGTTAAACAGAGGTGTCCATGCATGATTTTAAGCTAATGTCTTATGGTCGACATTTTAAAAGTACGATCGATTTATAGTATGAAACAGTTGGCCTTCACAGTTGAAAAGGTTCAGGTTACATCCTGCTAAATGAGGACTATGCCACCAACTCTTGTACATTTGTTCTAGCTGTAGGCGATGGCGTGATAGCAAAGAGTATTTGTCATCGATGCAGATGTGCTGTTAGCACAAGCCTGCAGACTAGCTCCAGGAGACTGACACACCACGGCGTTTCCTGTCTGTGCTAAGGCCGGTGCTTGATGCATGCCATATGACACGCAGCCAGTGTGTTTTAGCTTTTAGAAACTACAGACGAAAAATGGCTGTGAAGACAAGAAGGATGTATCGTCAGAAAGATTGTCAGGATAGGGGAGATGACCACCTTATGTCTAAATGACACATTGTTAGATAATGCAGATATACTGTAAATATAGTATGTTAAAACAGTCAGATGAATTCCTTTCTGTCCTGTCTGCTGTTGGCTTCCTACTGAATATGGGCCACAGCACCCTGAGAGCTAGATCTAGATCTACCAGAGCGTGCCCTGCTTCTGAATGGAATATGTTTTTCCACTATGAATTAAAGATGTCAGGGCAGTCAGAACATCTTCCATTTTACCGAAGCCAATCTTTGTTTGGTGGGCTCCAGTGGGCTTGTGCCATCTGACAGCAGTGTTTTCATGGTCGGTGGGTTCTGTACTGAAACTGATCTTGTGGGTTATGGTGAAAGATAAACATGGCATGCTTAAAAGTGCACTGAACCCATATCCAGATGTAGGACGATATGTGTTCCTTTACTGAGAAATCTGACCCTAGGGTGTCAGATATCAGCAGTTTGACTGAATTCCTCTAATGAATGACATGAGAGGAAGCAGAGAGGCATGTGAACGCTGTGTACACCCACTTGCAAATATGTCAGTGATCGCGCCACAAGTGGACACAATAACGAAGAAGCAATGCGATCCGACCACTGAAATCACTTGCTGAGGTGGTCTTGGATACATATCTTGGCCACATTGAAGAACTGCGAACTCAACTGACGTCCTGTAAGTACACAAGAACATGGTGTCTATTGGGTTCACTGTCATGCAAATTGTGTTTCTGGGCTCTCTTGCCTGCCAAGATAAGCAGCACATGTTTGAGAACACACTGTTTCAACTGTAACCACAAAATCCCTGGAATCCCTTAAAAAATTGCACAGTTTTGAGAGTTGTTGAATGAGGAGAAACTTTATAAATTTTGTTAATTATTTGGGCCTTCTTGTAAATTTGCCAAACGTTACACATGAAGTTATTTCTTTCTTTGTGTAAAAAACAATTTGTTCGTTGTCCCACCACGTTGGCTACTAGACGGTGGTACAACCTCTTCTACTGCCTTCCACTGTGACATTGTGTAAGCAGGACACAATTCATTTCACTTCAATTTTTATTTGTATAGTGTCAATTCATAACAAAAGTTATTGACGGATAGTCAAATATTTGTAGTGAGCAGCCCAAAGGACAGTAATAATAGACTGAAATGAACTCAAACTGACATAATTAGAGCTGTCCACACCCAAGATGCATGATAATTCCAGGCTATTTAAGCTTCAGTATGCTTCAAAAGATATGTTGTGTAGTCCAAATATGCCTAAAGGCAAAGGTGTTTATTCCTGTTTCGATTGGCCGCCATACCTTCCTCCTGGCTGCATCCCACTGCCTCCCCAATCTCTCAGGGAATTTGGTTTTGTGTGTCTTTTTAGTCTTGATGCAATGATGTGATGGAAGTGCAAACAAGGAAAAGGAGAGCTGGAGACAAAAGTTCAAACCCTGCCAAGTTTCACCCCTCCACCCACCTGGCCAGTTGCTGTACAAAGTCCTGTCCCCAAAGGGGAGTTCACACACTGTTGAATGACCTGACAAGCATTTGCTTCAAGCAGCCTAAGGCCTTTAATGGCTTTACATCAACACATGTTCACATGTGTATTCTTAATTGTGCGGGGCTACACAATTGGAATACCTTTGAATGCTGATAAGGCACATTCAACAATGATGTGATGGTTGGTGTGATGTGGCAGTGTTACACCATGTCAGGGATGTCTGAAGATTATACATTAGCTTGTCTATTCTAAAACTGACACCAAACACTTGATCAAACTTAGTTATTATGCTGTGGCTGTCAGTCCAACAACCTGATTGTAATTATGTTTCATGTTAAAAACGTTTTCCAGGATATTTTGTCCAATTTTGCCACTCTGGAACTTCTCAATGACTTTTGAGCTGCATTGAATAATTCCAGGTTTTCTAGGAGGCATGGGAATCCAGAATGTTTTACTTGGGCCTTTGAACCATATCAATTTAATGGTCTTTTACATGACAAAGTTTGGTTCCCTTTGACTAAGAACACAGAAAAGGAAAGAAGCTATATAGATGTAAACTATCTACCACCATAATCCTGTAATATTTTCCCTAAAGCTTCTTTCAGAAAACCCCAGGCTCCTGCTGGAAGTTGTTTGATTTAACAATGCTGCAGTTCAGGTTTTTGGTCAGCAGAGGCCAGTGTTGTAACACACAATACATGTTTCCTCCATACACTCACATACACACTTGACTGTGTAGTCAGTGCATCCATGTGTGTCCTACCGTCAGACTGGTTTGTGCTTTGCCTGTTCAACTGTATTTAACTGAAACAGTGGCTTTCTAAACATGTAGTCATGCATGCACACACACAGATGGAACATTTACACTGGAGTTACACTGCTACATAGAGCTGAAGTTCATCACAGAATGCTTTAGAAACAGCCAGGGAAGATTTGTCCATTCCTCATGACTGAAGAGTGTGTTTTCTGTGGGGTCCTAGTGAAGTACATAAAGAACAACCATAGCAGTACACACTAAATACATCAATATAAATGAGTTAGAAATATGTTACACTGGCACAAAAACAAACATCAGCCTGGAAAGACCTTTATTTATTAATCAAAGTTGGGAACATAGGCTACACAGCACATCGTACAGAGCAGCAGCAGCAGGCCATATGGTAGCTTTCCCAGCGATCCCCTCTCCTGGCTCCCATTCAGTTAAATGAAGCAGCCAGTGCAGATGGGACACAGCCAGGCCAGGTGGATTGTGGGTAAGATGGGGCGGTGCCCGGTGATGGAAAAATTAATTCTGCATTAGGGAAGCCCGCTGGCATCACTAAGATCACCTGGCATGATGTGTCTGCCTAGGTATATATGTGTGTGTTTCTCACCTGGCATGGGATTGAGAAGAATTGCCCTCCTGGGTTGACGGCTGGGTTTTAATTCTTTGCCTGGCATCTGATGGAGTCTGAACTACAGGTCAGAATGAAAGAAAAGTGTGGGTAGATATCATGGATAATGGAGAAACCGTTATGGTGACATATTCAATTCAATTCAAT
>NW_023339740.1:1977397-1983824 GCF_004916995.1 Morone saxatilis | reverse complement strand
CAGGGAGTGTTCAGTGCTGGTTGGAGGACAGACGCAGTCTGGCCTCAGGCAATGAAGCTCATGGTAATTCTTCTGTGAATAGACTCACATTTCCAAATTTCGTAATCCTCATGATTTATTTTAACTTCTCCTTTACTTCTAAAGTGGTTTCTTTGGTATTTAAATATTTTTGTCACCACGCATTTATGTGCTTAAACATGGTTTTGATGCATTTTTGCCTCTCTGGAGATAACTTATTTTTTGGTAATGTGGCACTGAGTAGACACGGGGCCATCGCTGGCTTAGATCTTCACTTTTTTTCACCAACAAGCAAAAGAATTAGCCAAAATTAAAAATCTTACTGGAAATTAAATGCAGTAAATGGCGAGATGAAAAATATTTTACTTTAACGTGCAATTACACATGTTCCATACAGCGATCAGCCAAAACATGTGTGAACTGCGCGCGTTGAGTTGCATTTCTGGTGTATGTAGGCTGCTGGTTTTGACCAAGGAAGATAAATGTGTGTAATCAGGAATGTGAATGTATAGTGCCAATGCTAAATCAGTAGTTGCAAGTGTGCAGAAATGTTAAATAAGATGACATGCAGAGCCACCACATCTAACAGCTTATAAGAGTTTCTTACTTCCTCCCAGGTAGACACCAGAGCTATTGCCTCTTGTCCTACTTCAATATATTTTACTTCAAGTGAGAATGTAACCCCAATTACTCAGCCTGCTTTTAGTCTTAGTTTTTTCTCGCTAGTTGCTAAATTTGTTTCTGTCTTCAATGTAAATGGTAAAAGCAATTCGGGGCCTCAGTATCTTGCTTCAAGGTACTTCGACACGTGGCAGGAGGGTACGAAACCAACAACTTCGATTGGGGGGACGCACCCGCTCTGCTCTGAGCCACAGCCGCCCATATGTGACTTCGCATATGATGTGATGCTGCTTCATGCTGACTTTACAGGGTGTAACTGGTCTTACAGGAACTGTTTACTTTAAATTTTTATTTCAGTCATCATCCAGTCTCCCCTGGCTGACTGAGTCAGAGTCAGAGCTGAGTGGTGAGTCCTAATCATGCTTGGTTTACCAGCAAGCATTCAGAAAACCAGTTCTGTTTGAAATGCCTTTGTTGGGAAATACTTAATGGAATCTTAACTGCTGTCCTTGCTGTAGTCCCATCTCAGTCTTCTTCCAAACAACCGACATTAATGGAATCTGGCTGGTGATTGCAGATTAAGTTCACAAAGCTGAAATGAGACATAACTAAACAACAGTGGAGTTGCCGTGGGTATAATGTGGGTTCACATGGAGAAATTTTTGGTTTGTGTTGAACAGTTCCTATTAGGGTTGGGCGATTGGAAGGATATATTGGCTGGTATTTTTGTCATTTTATTTTGCTGACTTAATGGTCGCCTCCAAAAAATGAAAGCTACAGCACAGTGACAGACATTACACTGAGCTGGAGAACAATCAGGAAAAGCAGCTGTAGACCCAGCATATTTCCACAATTTCAACCAGTTTGTTTCGCGTTTATTGTCACAATGATTGCAATGTCACAAGAGTGTGTCTTAGAGACACTTAAAGACTTTTTGGTCTTTAAAAGCCTTTAAAAGTTTTTTATTTTGTTTCTGTCCAGTTTGAAATGTGTTTAAGATGAGTTAATGAGAAACAGTCTTCGGTTCAGTAAAAGAGAGAAACTGGTAGTCAGAAGGTATTTTTCTCTTTAATGAGGAAAATAGGTGTTTCTTTTCTGACATTTTGTGAGTTTATTTTGTCTATTAAAGATACTACAGCTAGTTCCATGTAGCGAACTCGCCGCTCATCTCCCAGCTGAAACTACTAGGGCAGCACACGCGCATGTGCGACTATATATCGGCGGTCGCTGGTTGTTGTGCTGATGTTTTTTAACATATCTCCCAACCCTTTATCTCTTTAAATGGTAAAGAAAACGGCATTTATATCCAAAATAAATCTACTGTATGCAAAATACTCATATCCCAATTGCTTCTTACTCTGACAATAAACCAAGACAGGGTAAAAAATATAATGTGACAGCTGAATAGAGAGAGGGAGGAAAAGAGAGAGAGTTTAAGATGAATGTAGGAAGAGACGAAAGCAGATAATTTTGTCCAGAGGCCACCCGTCTGTTCCTGTGGTCCTCTCCCACCAATTATCCCCTGGACCTCGTAATTTCAATGCGCTTAATTTAGCCAGCCCAGGCCATCCACTAATTTGATTGGACAGGACACCTCAAAGGTCGTACTACTGAAGAAAATGAGAAAACCCGATGTTAGAATATGCAGATAGACATACAAGATGAGCTGGAGCAAAAGCAATTGCGAAATGCATGAAGACACACACTGATTGATTGTAGCTGCTTATAATGGCATGATAGACGGATGCATCGTGCTATACCTTGCTAAAGTTCATGGCCATAACTGTGAAGGTCAGTGGCTAGAATGTTTAGTCACTGGTTTCCTGATGGACAATAAAGTAACTGCTGCCAAATGTAGCTGCTGTTAGCTAGTTAGCTTAGCCGTACTGCCCTAGTCACCCAGGACTGGGTGCTCAAAACACCAAGGATATGTTGGTGTTTGCACTGGTAGCACAGGAGGTTTTGCGAGGACATTTTTATGGGATAGTGGGCAGGATGTTGATGGAGATGGAGTTACGTACTTCTGTATTGCACTGAACAGGCAGACCGTGTTCCGAGCTGACAGAACATTGAGACGAGGAGAGGAAAAGTTTGTGTTTACATCAGTGATGTCTAGTGCTCAAATGCTGGACAATAGGTGATGGACATAGTTTCCTGGATGTTTAATTTTTAATGTTAAAATGCCAACCATGTTATCTGCCCAGAATTCACCAATGCTGTTTTCTTTTCGCAAATTTTAAAAAATACAATACTAAATTCTTCTAATTAAAATCATGTGTCTTTATGTACGTGTAGCATGAAGGAATTATAACTTCAGTGTGCAACCTTGTGTTGCAAAATGGCAGTAAATGAACCATGATACCTTACTGGAAAAGAATAGGCAGAAAAAATAACAGTGATACAGGATTTAAGGGCCCATTATTATTGGTAAACCCCCTCTACGGTTTTTGCTCTTTGGACCAGCCAGGGTACGTTTTTATATGAGACTGGGTTGCTTACTGCTAACAAACTTAACTTAATTTAGGTTAAATTTTATTTAACTTTTTAGTAAGCAGGCAATATCGTTTCACATTGTTAAAAGGTTTGTATTTAGATTCAGTTTACAATTTTTGTTGCTTATTTTCATTGTAGTTTATGGTAACAACCCTGCTAACTAGCATGCTTTATGTATATTTTTTGTTTGTCACCCATCTGTATCTCTTAGTTTGTAATCAATATTTTATTAATTTACAGATATTCTTTAAAATGTGTGTGAATGTGAATGAGAGGCAAACTGTTAATAGCTACATTACTTCATTCCATTTACTGATTAGTACATAGTACATATATTTATATATATTTATTGCTTGTGTGCACATACAAATACAGGCGTACAGTACACGCTTGACTGCACTTCTAATGTGCGGACAAGGTTATCTGTTTCAAACTTCATTACGTGTGTGTGTGTGTGTGCTTTCAGTGCTGTGGGCCTGTGTGTACCGTAATCTGAGGTCAATGGAGCATGGCAGGTCAAAATTGAATGCCAAGGCAGGGATTAGAGAGGATTCAAGGACATTAAACCCATACAATAATTTCAGTTTGTGACCTTCAACACACACACACACACACAGAGCCACTGCCCAGTGTTGTTGACAGGTTAACAGTGTGGGAGTGATGGAGGTTAGCCCTAATAGACTGATCCTTCACCTAATGCCATTCACAGTAACACATGTAATGTGATTCTGTGTAGAGCAGCACTTAGTCAGGTTGTATTTGCTGCCTCTGGTGACCACAGTTTTTAAGAGTGAAAACATTTTGTGGCAAAACCAGTTCATATGCCACTTGACCAATGCAGTAAATCGAACCCTCAAGAAAAATCCTTATGATACTAGAATAGTGCTCTCAGTGTGTGTCCAGCCTGTAGCTATGCATGAAAGTATTGGGATGAAGGTAAGATAATTTCCAGGTTGCATTATCAAGGTGTAACCAGAGTGGACTGGCTATATGGAAACAAACTGCTGACGATTCCAAACACCAACAATGTAGAATTTCAATGTCAAAGTTAAAATGGCATAAAAAGAATCTACCAACACTAACGTGACAGAAACGCTGTTGTCCTAAGCGGATTCCAAACTTAAAGTATTATTTTTTGGGGGGCTTTTATTGTCTTTATGATAGAGATAGACAGGAAAAGGGGACAGAGAGAGGGGATGACACGCAGCAAAGGGCCGCAAGTCGGATCCGAACCCTGTGCCGCTGCAGCAAGGACTCAGCCTCGCTACATGGGTCACCAGCTCTACCCACTAAGCCAACCGGGCGCCCACGGATTCCAAACTTTAAACATTGTTAACATAGCATAATTATCAAGCATGTCACAAGCTTAAATTGCCACAAAACTTTAACTAGAAGCAGGGTCCCAGTTAGAGGAAGGTCTCCTTTACCAGCCTGGTGTGGCTACATATTATGACAAGTAAATTCATGTCTCAATTAGAGGCCTGGTCTGGATTTTAGAAGATAAATAAATTGTTTGGATGTATAAAACACAAATATAAAGATAAACTTTCGTCAATATGGACATGCTACACATTGTTAGATGAAAAATTTAATAGTATTTCCCATCTTTGCTGAACAAGAGTTTTTCTGCAAAGGAAGTAAAGGCTAAAGTTAAGTGATTGACGCTAATAAAATTCCAGCATATTAATTGGAATTCATAATTGAGAATGTTTGTTTTTTGTTTTTTGAATTTGGTTGCCTCTGGATGTACATCCAATGTTTTTGATTGGACAAATCAGCTGTTTGGACTAATGGAGGATTAATTTAAAGTATTCCGACCGAGTATACCAGAGCACTTACATAATGGCAGTAATCCTTACTCTGACCCCTGGTGTGTCTGTGTGTGTTTCCTTGCTGGTTGAGTTACATGTGTGATGATCAAATATAACCCAAGCCCAGGGGTCTCCTACACACTGTACTGACACATATAGGTCACCCAACACACACACACACACACACACACACACACACACACACACACCTTACAGCAATTCAATTAAATTTCAATTAAATTTTATTTGTATAGCGCCAATTCATAAGAAGTTATCTCACGACACTTTTCAAATAGAGCAGGTCTAGACCTCACAGTTCCAGTGTTCCAGTCTCAGTTTGCGTTCCTTCTGCGTTCTGTGTAGGACCACTCTCAGAACACATCTCACATTTTTTTGCCACACAATTGCTATGGCTTTACGAATTAGACAATTCACAAATATGGTGTTCATTCTGTCCAGTGCTTTTGTACTGCTTGGCGTAATGTAAGCTGTAGCCTGGAGGGCTCATTAGGCTTAAGATGCTTTAAACCTAGTTTTTCTAATGTTATTTTACTACAGCTTATAAGACTAAACATGTAATGGGTGTATTTACTGAGCATGATAATGATAAATGAATCATTTGTGATTAATCACAGGATTATAATCACAAATCACATCACAATGCACTTCAAGTCAATCAGTATTGAAGTAGAAGTATTTTCCAAAACCAGTTGCATTGCATCTTAAATGCCCTTTATGTCCCTCTCAGCTGGTTCTCGTCGATCTGTTAATTAAGTCCCAATGAATAGAATAAGACTCGAGAGTTAAGCTTTGGATGCATGTTGTTTTGTTAAAGCAGATAAGCAGTGTTGCATGAGGTGTGTGTGTGTGTGTAACTACATCCACATTCACCTTCACACACATTCACCAGTGATGGCAAATCATCGAACAGAAACCTAATATCATACACTTCACACCGATGCTATTGCAGGGAGAAATTTGGTCAGTATCTGCTCAAAGGATATCGAACGCGTGGCAGAGGAAGCGGAATCAACCAAACAACTCCGATTGGACGTTGGCTCTGTCTGAGCGCGCGTAGTTCTGTTCGATGACTTTGCCATCACTGAGTGGTATTGTGTGAAAGCGGTAATTGGCCTATTTAAAAGCTTGAGGTCGAAAACTAGAAGCGTAACATAGTACAGTCCATCCATTACCATCCTGACAGAAATCACCATTGTAGCTACACACACAATCAGCAATCACACACTTAGAAACTTTGTGTGTGTGTCGTTGCTCTGTATAAAGACACAGCATTTAGTGAAGAGAATGATTTCACCAAGACACACACACATAATCCCACTTCGGTAACCCTGCAGCCATGCTTGTTATTCTGAAAACACATGTGCAGAAACAGTTCACACTCCCCTAACAATTAAAACTAGAGACTGTACACTACCTTCCCTTTCGGTGTCTTCACACAAAAACCACAACACACACACACACAC
>NW_023339740.1:1964699-1977297 GCF_004916995.1 Morone saxatilis | reverse complement strand
TATTATTACTGGTAATGAGTTACTTCCCACTCCAAAGGTACATTTTGGCAAGAAAAATCCATCCACCAAGCTTAAAATGCTGTCACGTGCACTGCTGACAGTGGGCAGAAGCTAATGCTTATGCTGTTGAGAAAACTGACTTCAGTCTAAGTCAATTAACTTTTAGTTTCAATTTTGTTGAAAACCGCAACTATTTTTAACAAAGCATTTTGAATTTGCACCTCTGACATGGGTTTTCTCCTCATTGGCACCGTAATAAAGACTATGCCAAAATTAGGAACAAAAGATGATTTCTCAGAAACAAAGCTGAAAGTATTGAAACTGGTGATCCTTATGTAAATCTGTATGATCGTTATGTTATCTAGGAGAGTCTTGTGTTTCTGTACTATGCATCATTGATGACATTTAACAGTTCCAACACTAGATCTGTGTTCTATATGTAGTTGAGTTGTGTACTTACATTATTCCAAATCTTTCTGTTCAATCATTGTGATAATTTTATACCTGAATAAAAAGATAACATGGTGGGATTCCTACTTGCCTCTTGCTATAACTTCTGGGTAAACACAGGATACGTCAGGGAGTGAGGAAGGAAGTCGTCGAACATTACTAAACATAACATGAATCAAATTTTCAAGTCACTTCAGATAGATTTTCATCAAGCAATGGTGGTTGCTCAACAAAGATGAAAAACTCCCATGATCCCACACTACTTCACAACCTCAACAAACTACATATTTTGTTATGTTTTGATGTGAGAGACCCCCTAGCAGCAGGCTCTGGTTGATGAAAAAAATTAAATGGGAATACAGACTGGAGACACTTCAAGAACAGCAGCCTGACTATGCTACTCAATAGAAAACACCTAATATCAGTCAAATTAAATTCAAACAATTTGGTCTGATTGGGCTTCAGAATAAGTTTTACAGTGAACAAAAATGTATGATATATGTTACACCAATTTTCTTCAGTTAATGTCACCACTTTACCATATTTAAATCAAACACACTATACATATAAAAGAAAGCATTTTACAACTTCAGCCACAACTGAGACAGAAAGAGGTACTCATGTCCAAATATAAAGGTCTTATTTTATAAAAATAAATAAAACCCTATGCAAGGAATTATAGTTGTCCATAGTGAGCACCTTTTAACAGTACCACTAATCAATATCAGTTTCACTGCTGTGGGGCTGTACAGTACCACTCTCCACAGCTTAGCACAAAGTAATCTGAGGTGCATTCAAGCCCTTTTTCTAAAAAGCAACCTTCAAATTAGTTGCGGAACAGCTGCAAAGCAGGCTGACAAAAATGCAGGAGACTTAGACAAATCAATGGATGTCATTTTCCATACAGAAATGACATTGACTCTAATAATGGGTAATTTACGCCTCAAGTCAAAGCAGGCAGACGTGTCATTTGGTTTGGTTAAGTGTTGTATTATACAGCCTGATTGAAACGAAGACAGGATACACTCACTCACACACATTCACTGTGGTGCTAGAGTTAAATGAAAGGGAAATCAGGCAGACAAATCAGGTCTGTAGTGAAAAGGCGTTCAGCCTCAAAAACACACTTAGAGCTAATGAGGACTGCAAAGATGTGTGTGTGTGTGTGTGTGTGTGTGTGTATGTTCATTTGTTAACAGAAAACGCAGTGAGCAGTAGTAGGGAGCCAGGACTTACAGTATCAGACAGACAATTATTTTGTATCCCTGAAATGTCTGAATGGGGAGCACTGGCTGCATGTTCATCACCATGTATGTGTGCGTTTGCTCCACAGATGGAGCTCTGTTGAATTTGGCAAGGTTTTTTCTTGGGTTGACTGAACTTTTTCCAGCATCTGTGGCCTGAACCAAGCCTGACCTCTCATGCTGAAAACAACAATAGAGCTGTGCTTAAACACAGGACTCTCTAATATACCAATTTGAATTATTTCAGCTTTGTTCCTGAGTAATAATATTTTATCCGTCATTTTGGCATGGCGGTCATCTTTAAATACTACAATAGCCCATGGCTGTTTGAGAGAGATGGATACAGCGTTTGAGGCAATGCTCCGTTCATTCATTCGTTTGAAAGCTGCTCAGTGGCGCATGAAGCCAAAAAAGGCACTTCCTGCTGTAACGAAATGACTTAAATGAATGCATACACACCAGAGACTTCCGCCAAACCGAGCAGCTAACTTCCGGTTTAGCCCTCCATTAACGGAGATAAAATGATTTACTGGTGCAGATCTTCTAGACTTTCAATCCGTTTTACAGCTGCTTCTTTCACAATGTAACCTTATGGGGAAAAAATATAATATATATTTAGAGATATAAAAGATAATAATATAGTATAAAAAATAAAAATAAATGTAGGCATTAATCCAAGGTTCCACCCACCATTACTGGGGCTTGATGATTAGATATTTCTTGCTGAAATGCACCTTGGGAGTTGTAGTTGACTTTCATCTTACTCATCAATGGGTAAAAAAAGCTAAATATCTATTTTTAAATACACTAATTCCATAGAGGCACGTTTCAGTATTAATTTCTACTGTTTGCAGTGACTCTCAATGGTAAATGTTAAATGGACCTGTACTTATATAGCGCCTTTCTAGTCTTCCAACCACACAAAGCGCTTTTACACTACGTGTCACACACATTCACTTAGTGATGGCAAAGCCCATCGAACAGAAACTAACACATTTATACACATTCACACATCGATGGAAAGCATCGGGAGCAATTCGGGGTTCATTATCTTGCTCAAGGATACTTAGACACGTGGCGGGAGGAGCCAGGGATCGAACCAACAACCTTCCAATTAGTGTACGACCAGCTCTGCCTCTGAGCCACAGTCGCCCCCGCAAATGTGTTCCTCTTAATCAGGCATGAGCTCCTCTGAAAACATGCAAAAAATGTATTGCTCAAACTGGACTTCCTGGGTCGTATTTCATACTTATGAAATGGGGTATCTTCAATGATTAACAACCTGCATAAAACCATCTTCCTGATATCTGTGATCACACATCACCTGCCCCTTTTTTACTTTTCACCAACTCCCTCCATCTGTCCATTAACCTCCCTCTGGTATTCATATCTCACCTCACCCCCAATCTGTTTCTTTTTTTTTTTTAAATATTAACCACCCTACCCTCCCCCACCATTTCATCACGTCCCTGTCTTGTATTCATATAATCAGACCCCTCCTCCCCTCCATCTTGATTTGGTCATTTTTCCTCTCTCTTGCTCTGCTTTACTCTGTCTCTTGATCCCCCCATCTTTCTCAGCCCACCGTCCCTTCTGTCCGCTGCTGCTGTCTTTCTTAACCCACTTTCAAGGCGAAACAATAGAAACAAAGGGGAGTGAGCCCCTGAGGGGATGGGAGGGGATGTAGATTGCAGGGGCAGTACAAGTATCAAAAGAGTGCTCCCCACCGAGAGAGAGAAACTGAGAGACACAGAGACAGAGAGAGAGCAGTACTGCCCATCTGCTGAGGTGCTGAAAGGAAAGAAGGGGGGTTTCAGAGGATGATGACAGACTGCAGAGACAGAGTGAGGTGATTGCGGACAGTGACAAACTCTCCCGCTCTGTCCACTCTGCAGAACACACACACTGATGCAATAGTGGTTAGAAACTGGTCCAAGAAGTATTTATTACAACGAAATTACACTTCAGAGTTTTCTTTGAATTATATGTTACTCAACCTACTGTAGAAACACAAGCTAAATTTTAAAAATTTAACAAGACTACGGGTTTACATTTATATTTCAAATTAATTTCCTTCAGTTTGGTATGTCAGATGGTTTTATACAGAGCTGTAGCATATTGGTTGTTGCAAATCTGAATAAAACACTGCCGTAGGTGTTAAATTTGGAGCTGTGGGTAGAGTAAGCGATTAGACGACTGATTGCAACTTTAGCTGATAGCAAGCTAGCTGTTCACTAATTGAGAACTGCGTAGTAGTAGTAGTACTGTAGTAACCACTCAGAGCCACGAAAGATAGTCGAATGTTAAGTCTCATTCTCAGGATGCCACTAACCCAAAGGGTTTTTCTATCTTTCTTGGTTGTTTTCGTTCAGGCCCAGTAGATTCTTGCAAATGCCATTAGAAGCAAGAGCAGGATTTATTTTATTTTATAAAAGTTAACTACTGCAGCTTTAGTGTTGAACATTGTCAAACGTATTCCAATGAGGAATCGAAGTTAGGAAACTATTTTTTCTATTATTTTGTCATTATGGGGGCACATTTTTAACCCACTGTGGTGTGGACATGGTCTGAGTTTCTTATTCACTTCCATGTCATTGTTACACATGGAGCATATCACACCAGCTCTCTGTCAGCTGGACACACACACACACAGGCGTACACACACATACAATGCATTCACTGCTCACTTTTCTCTACATTATGTGGTTCTTTCAAACCGCTGCATTGAACAGAAAGAAAGGACCACAGTATGTCTGGGGGTTCAGATGTATTGTGAGTATTGTACTGTGCATATATCTGCATTGTGTGTGAGTGTATTGTATGCGTACTGTAGCGTATCAACGCAGTGGAAGCTAGCACGGGCCTGCAGGCTACAGTGGATGTGGTGTTAATGTATGCCACAATACTTTCAGTGAATGTAGACACTGACAGTTTGTTGGCCTTAAAGGGAAACAGCAGAAAGACATTCTGAAGTGTTAATGTGGAGCAGAGACCCTGCTGCATTACGCCTTAATCTGATACTGACAATTCTATACAATTCTATATATTATTCTATATATTATATATATTATTATTATTATTATTTATTATTATATTAATTATTCTTGCTTTTAGTTTACTTTTTCCGGGACAAGCTGACTACAGTGACAGCAATGGTGGTGAACTCCCATGATCCCACGCTACTTTACAAAATTATATTTCATCTTTACCTATTGTTTTGATGTAAGAACCCCCCTAGTGGCAGATATTCTATATTGTATGTTTAATATCAGGGCAAAATTCATGACAAAGAGGAAATCATAAGTAAGCAGACAGTTACTTTTTCCTTTCAAATAGAAACGTTTTGGAATAACAAAATATGTGTGGGTTTTGTTGAATGTGTCATGAGAAATCCAACTGTGGGTCACCTTTTAATTTATTTAGTGCAGTCAGTTAAAACAGAATCCCCCATGAACCCATAGGGTCACATGTGTGAGAGTTCTCTAGGCCCTAGTTAGATTAATCACAGGGAATATTTAACTACACAGACACACACATCTGCTCCATACTAACACGTGGCTCCCTAATGGTGAAGCAGATAACCTCTGACCTACTCCCATCAGTAGCCATTAACACTGCCTGCTAATGGCCTCTGTGGGTAGTTTACTTTGATTCAATCCCGCATACGCCATCCTGCGGGTCTGTCCTAGGTTTCTGCCTCCTTAAAGGAAGTTTTTCCTTACCCCCGTCGCCAAGTGCTTGCTCATGGTGGGAACTGTTGGGTCTCTGTAAATAGTGTTATAAGGAGTACGGTTTAGACCTGCTGTATTTGAAAAGTGTCCTGAGATAACTTCTGTTATGAATTGGCGCTATGCAAATAAAACTGAATTGAATTGAATTGAATTAAACTGCCCATTTGTGTTTTCTGAACACAAGACTTCCTGAACTTTGCTCGCCCCAAGAGCACCGTGTTGCATAATAAACTAACGTACAATGGTCTATGCCTTCTTACAGCAGAAAACACAATAATGTTAAAAAAAAGCTTCAGGTGCTTAAAAACTTTTTTTGGGGTGAAAACTGGGCAAAACCAAACTCAAACAACAACAAATGAGCCTTAAGGATGTTTTACATACTGTCAATGTCATCACAACCACTGTCATCATCCCCCTCCATCTTCATCTCCTTCTCTCTTTTGACCCTTAACAGCCTTCTGGTCACAATCATCACGTTTCTCCTACTTCACTCCAGAGTTGTCGCTTGTGTGCTTGTGTATAGGTGTGTGTTTGTGTGAGAAATACCACCTTTCTGCTGCAGCTCTAAAGTGTCAGAGCCAATCATATCAGGTGACAGGCTGGTAACAGTGTTATTGATCCAGTGATGGGTTAACCGTGATCAATAGAGCAATGACAGCTAGTCAGAGCAGTGGGAAAGCCCCGCAGGGTTGCAGCAGCGAGCAGGGAGGCTGTCCTTTGTTAACAGGTTTAGGTGGTTCAGCTTCAGAATGAAAAAAGCCTTTTGTTGCAGACACTCCTCACCTGCCTGCCAGACACACTCCATCAGTGCAGTGACAGATGGGATATATGGTGGGAACAGCCCTTTAGGCATCCAGCTTTAGTTACACTAGAGGTTGGAACGGAGCTGGAAGATAAGGCAGAATCTCAAAACTGTGTCTAATGTACAGCATCTTTTTAGGCCACTTACTAGTAAAAGGACTAGCTGCAGCTGAGATTCAGGCCTAATTAAATAATCATAATTTATTCAATTTCATATTCCCATGTAATATAAACTATTTTTTGAAGTAATATGGAAAAAACATCCTGTTAGCTCTAATACTGCTCATAAATAAATGACCATGTCAGCTATTAAAACACAGATGGTGCGTTTAACAGCTTTTGTCAACAACAGTAGCGAAACAATCTAAAATTGAATTAGATAACAATGAGGAAACAAACAGCAAACAAAAAATGCAAAAATGAAAAGGAATGTAAGCCAGTGGTTCTCAAACTGTGGGGCTAAATCCCATAGTGACCCTTAGAGGCTGAGGTATTCATTACATCTCATAGTGCTGGCTTGAACCTCTTCTACTTAGTAGAACTACTGTACAACTGCTATTCTTAAAACCTTACGAATGAAGTTTTGATGCTGGAGGAAAAACCACAGTCACCAAATCAAAACAGTCCATCCATTGGGGGAGAGCCTATTTGTGCCAGAATATAGGTAGGAATCATCTTCTCTTGACCATAAAAAAAATTAAGCACATAATCTAAACAATATTTGTTATATATTTGTTGTTTGTAGGCTACATGGTCTGCAAACTTAGACCCACAGAGAATTGATTACCACAAAGTGGAACAGATTTGCACTCAACTAAAGGTGATAAAAGTCGATGGACTGAGTTAATGATTAACCATGTAGGCTTTTTAATGGGGCTCATTTCCACAGCATCTGCTTTCTCTTTATGGCCTGAAACAATCCATACAGGCCATAGTCAGACACACACACAAACAAAAGACCACCACAGGTACAAGGTAATTTCTGTATCTCACATATAAAAAGGAAAAAAAATCTTCCTAAACCCCTGAATTTCTATGGGCCGTTTTCAACTTTGTCATTCCACCCTTGTCCACCAGTTGCCCTCACAGTGATCGTTCCTTGCTCCTCATTTGACCCAAAAATCGCTCTGGTCTGCCATCATGAAGACTGTTCCGATGCTCATAGTTGCTGCATCTTTTGTTATCTGCAAAAAAGGCGCACAGAGACTTTCTGTGCAGGCTGGATAACTTAATGTGGACAAGACACTGATTACTTCATACTTCTAAATCATTTATTGAGTCCATTCTAAACTGTTTGTCTAACATTGTTAGTAAGCAAGTAGCCAATGAAATAAGTGGCACACAGCAGTGTTCTTTAGCAGATATCTATGACAGAAGTTTTAGCACGGTCAATTTTAGTCAGCTCTGACCACCCACTCTTAAAAGGAATTAGTTCCTCTCCCTTCTGGGTGAAAATAGACGCCCCACAGGATAAAAAGCAACTGGTTTACATTTTCCTTTGTTATAAGGCCAATAAATGCCCTCAATCTGCCATGCTCAGCAGCACTTTGTTATGGCTACTGCTCCAATTGTTTGAGTACTTTGACGAACAGATGCTGTACACTGTAACGATTGTGACTAATGTCCCCTTGAATGTTGTGAGTTTTTTGCCTTCTACTGTCAATCAAATTTCCCCTTGAGGGACAATAAAGATCTGAACTGAACTCTCCTCACAGTAGGAGTAACTAAGATGCAAGTGAAGCAAACACTGGTGCATAATAATGGAACTCAATGTACGCATAGAGTTTCCTCCTTCTCCGGTCACCTATTCTTCCTCTCCCCTATGTACCTGTCACTCATTACCTAATGAACCCCACAGTATATATACCTTCCCAACAGATCCTCATTGTTGCTTCCTTGCCGCAGTTTTCCAGCAATTTCTGTCTGTAAGTATCCGGGACCCATATCCGTTATGCCAACCTGCTTGTTTCCTGCTACCTATGTTTTGTCCTGGTGCTGCCAGTCTATAACCTGCCCTCCTGTCCCTTCCATGACAGATGTCTGCATGTTTTTAATTAAACCTGCTCTACTTGCATGTGTCTGCATTTGAGTCCCTATCCCTTGTTGCCCAATACCCGAACAGTGACACAGCAGTATTATTCCTGGTGTTGGGGGATGCAGCAAGTCAGATTCACGTTTGTGAGTGTAAAAGCAAGAAGTCTATAGTTTTACTAGATTATTTAACCACTTTAGAATAAAGCGAAGGTGAATTATGGGGGCAGGAAAAAAATAGAACAAAACAGGAGCTGAACTAAAGAGCAAATTAATTCAGAGGGCTCTTGTTTAGCATGCATGTCAAGTTATGTGGAAACTTATCAGAGGAGAATTTCTCCTAGTTTTTGTCCTTATCACAGCTGAAAAGGTCATGTGTCACCTGATGCATATGCATGTCCTAATGTTGTAACACTGCATGGGACGCACACATAAATAGAGGCAATACTGCACATTTGGGGTGGCTGTGGCTCAGAGGTAGAGTGGGTCGTCCACTAATCGGAAGGTTGTCAGTTCGATCCCTGGCTCCTCTCACTGCATGTCGAAGTATCCTTGAGCAAGACGCTGAACCCCAAGTTGCTCCTGATGCTGTGCATCAGTGTGTGTGAATAATTAGTTTCCATTCTGGTGAGCAGTTGGCACCTTGCATAGCAGCCACTGCCATCACTGTGTGAATGTGTGTGAATGGAGTGTGGCATGTAATGTACAGCGCACTGAGTGGTCGAAAGACTAGAAAGGCACTATGTAAGTACAGTCCTTTTACCATTTAAAAACTGACAGAATGGAATCCTGGATTTAGGTTAGCGGCATTTATCATAGTGACACAATACATGAACTTATTAACAATTATTTTCCCACTGTGCATCCTTTCAGCCTCTGGATACAGCACAATCAACAGAAAGGGTAGAACGAGAGAAAACAGAAGATGGAATATATGACAAGCTCTCTACCTTTGATGCAGCACCACTTCAAACAACCACATTAAAAGGAAACCCTGTTCACAGTGTCTGCATATGAAAGATGCAGATCTAAAGACCAAATCAATGAGTAGACAGTTAGAGGAACATCACATTTAGGCAAAATAGCAGTATGTCAGAAAGTGGACGCAAGCAATAAATTAGGGGATGGAAGGAAATGTCAGCATGACAAACTAAGGGACGACAAACAAAGCAGGCCTAAACTTTAATTATCCTGATAACATGTCTGAATAGCAGCTTCTACCTAGTAACACAGTTTGTCTCAGAGGATGAAATCTGCTGACTGCATTTTAGACTTAACCATGGAGCAGCTACATTTAGAATGTAGCCTGTGGCAAAGCTGTTAGAAAATCGTCAGTGTGCATCGACTGAGCAGAGCTTTGACCTTTGTCTGCCATCAGGCTTTCCTCACCACTCCTGTCTCCGTCTCCTCCAGCGTTAGACTTACGTATGAGGCCCAATACTGGTGTTGTATTCATATAATCCCTGAAATCTTGTGGTATGTCAGTGGTCGTGTTTTAATATCAGTTTTGAGAAGCATTAATTCAATAACAGCACTGGAATCATATCGGCCAGACACACTACCCTCCCTGTTCCTCGTTTTCTATTCATCCAGTGAGTGGTCTCAGTGGATACTGAGGCCTGGAGCAGTACCAGACTCCAGGACGCTTCCCTCCCTCCCTCCCTACCTCCCTCTGTTCTCTCCATCCTCTATTTATCCTCTCCTCCTGGCAGCCTGCCAGACAGCGCTGTGCCATCAGCCTTCACTCCAGACACTCCATCTTTGTTTTTCTATTTTCATCCTTCCATCTTGGTATATGCATCTGTCTCCTTTTCCCTCTCTTACTCTTGTCTTTCCCTTCCATCTTCTTTCCTCTCTCTCTCTCTCGCTCTCTTTCTTTCTCTGTCTGTCTGTCTGTTTGTCTGTCTGTTGCTCCTTTCATCCCTCCCTGCCCTCTGAGGAAACAGCAGCTTCTGTGAGGCATTTAAAAATAGAAGCTGCTGAAAAGCGAAAAGTGATGGACACTTGAAGGCTCAGCTCAGGTAACCTGAGAGGAACCACAGACGGATGGAGATAGGAAAGAAAATGTTTTATGCTGAAGGACAGCTGTAGGGTGGGATGATGTAGTGCATGCAGCAGGGACAAGCCATACCCACAAAGAGATAAACCTGTCACCTGAGTGTCAAGAATATTTTTGGAATAAGTTTTGAAATGTCAAAAAAGATCAAGCTTAAATTGTGAATTTCTATCACCTGCATCAACTTCATGCACAAAGGAGAGCCTCATATGGAGAAAAGCAATGAGCAGATTTAAAAAAAGGTCTTTCCAAATTGATTAGTAGGGTCTTAGGACAGCCTGCTATCCAGTTCCATTAGGAAAGAAATCAATTACCAAGTACCATTAACTTTCACTGTACCTTACATTACAGGTGCTAGCTGGAGTATAACAACCAGTTACAGATGTGTTTTGATGTGAGAGACCCCCTAGTGGCAGAAATTACACATTGTATGTTTATGAATACTATTAATGATACAAGGTATAGTGACCAAACAGGACCATCATTTAGCCAGATGAGCTATGAAAATCAAACTACTATTATGTTTAAATTTAGAGGAGGAGAAGGTATTTTTGCTGCGTTATTACTGACAGGTATGCATTAGAGGACTGCCTTGGGAAATCTTGCAGGAACAGGCAATTCAAACTTTGCTGCGGGTGGTCTGCAACACACACATTGCAGGAAAACATACACATAAAACATTGTAGTTTCAAGGCTAAAACGTAGAGGCAGAAATACGCATATACATTCTTTTCTTAAGATTTATAAAGCTGAATGTATATCTGGTTCTGTTTTATGAATTTCAATCATTGTGGAGCTGGGCACACATACAGTTAGCGATAAATTGACGTCTAAACTCCCTTATTCATGTTTGTGTGTTGATGATTGTGCCAGTGTAATGAGAAGAATGACAAAGAAGAAGCACAATTTTACTGTGTGACATCGGTGACACAACAGCTGTCATTGCGCCATCATCACATGATATCTCAATAATCATACTATTGTCAGAAAAACTACAGCATTTATTAGAAATGAAACCCCTTGAAGATACACAAGATAAACATTTTTGACAGCCTTTAGAAAACTACAGCGCCCATTAGTTTTGTTCAGTACAGAAGTGCACACATGGTTCTCATGGATCCTGGTGGAGCCTCCTGCCATGGTCCTGCTTGACTACCATTGCTAAAATCACTGATATTATTGTTATTATTATTAGTTATTATTAAGTATTATTATTGCTACAGTTACTGTTGTCGCTGCATGCTCGCTGTCCCCCATCCGTTGCTGCTGTCATTGTCACCGTCTTTTTCATGATCGTCATTGATCTTTACTATTAATGTAGTTGTTGCTACTGTTGTTGCTGTACATCTGTCTGTCTCTCTCTGTTTCTCTCTCTCTCTCTGCAGTTTTTCTTGCCCCCAAGTGCTTGCTCATGGTGGTACTGTTGGGTCTCTGTAAATGTTAAAAGGAGTTCAGTCTATGTTCTATTTGAAAAGTGTCATAAGATAACTTCTCTTATGAATTGGCGCTATACAAATAAAATTGAATTGAATTGAGGCAGCGTTTCCTTTCAGACGGACCCCAACAGTCCTGTCACATGACCTCAAGTACTCCTTCATCAACACCACCAATCATGTGCCAAACGTGTTCATTTCAAGTGAAACTGAATGTTACAATTTGTTTAACTTTGCATTCGTGTTACTTATGGCACAAGCTGGAGGTTTCAACCATTTTCTTTAGTTGTGATTTCTATTTTTTCAGATTAGTTTAGTTAATCCACAATCTATTCACCCCATGGAAACTGCAGAAGTCCCCACTGGGGTACACAAGCCCCTGGTTGGGAATTACTGCTGTAGTGGACGCTAGAGTGCCTTTTGTTATTTTGTTCTATCAAGTGATTTAATATAATATAAACTAATTTAATATAAAATAAACAGTGCTACCTCTAGGGGATGCTAACAGAGTTCTTCACTGCTGGTCCAGTTTTTCTGTTTATTTTTTGCATCACCCTACATATGATGTTCTCTCCCCGCTCTCACATACAGGTGTGAAATATGCTTCAGTCTGCTGCTGCAGTGACCAACTTTCCCTGCAGAGATTATTCATGTTTCACTCACTGCCACAGTTGAGCTTTCCTGTGTACAGTATATACCTGAGGTTGAGATCCCGCCCTCGCTCTTGGCCTGTTCGGTGTTAAATGTCGTGTAAATGTGTCAGCGCCAATTAACCAGGTGTGTGTTCACCTGCTGTGCCGTCCCTGACAAATTGAACAGAGTCTCATCCTGATTCTTATCTGTCAGGAATGT
>NW_023339740.1:1961954-1964674 GCF_004916995.1 Morone saxatilis | reverse complement strand
CTAATCTTTAAAGCACCTTACAGGCTCAATTTATCATTAATGAGTCCAGAATCACCAGAGGTAGAGTCTCTTTCCTCTCATTCTACAGTTAGTACACTTTCCTTGCAGGGGGAACATGGTTCACATGGTGGCCATTTTCTTTAACAACTTTGTTTGAATGTCTTATTAAAGGAGAAATACAAAGTGTTTGGACTCAGGCAGCAATCTTTTGTAAATCCAGCAGGTGGAGTCAACAATCACACTGGTCCCTTAAGTTCTCTATTTATCTGTGAGTCGGGTGTAACGGTAACCAACCATGCGATAAAATGTTGCCCGATAACAATTAGCCCGTTTCATTCAAATATCCATTATTAATCACGGGTGATACCCACGGGTGTGGACCGGTAATCGTTACATCCCTAATAAACAGCCAGGGACTGTTAGTATATTCAAGAAACAGAGAGAGAGACGTTATCTTGATGATGTTTTATAAGCACGGAGTAGGTCAAGCAACAGTTTCAATTTCAATATGCAACGTCATTAACGACCATCCTCGTTAATGCGCAGCTCACCTGCTGTTGTGAACACGGAATCACCGGGTGAAAACATTCAAAACACGAGTTGTGTTTCTTGTGTGACTTTATAAATCTTACTGCTGAGCTATATGATACATGGAGAGAGAAGCAGAGAGAGTGGGTGTGAAAGGGTTTAGGTGTCTATCTGTGTGGGGTAAAGATGAGGGAAAAAGCAAGTGCACAAAGTATTTTTTGAGATAAAGTATTAAAATGGTGAAATAAGAAATAAGCTATAAAATAGAAATAAACCGTCCATACTTAACCTCTAAGCTGCTCCCGAAAACAGGCTGAACTTGAAGTTATTTCATGTTCAACATGTCGCTTGCCAAGATATACACAGTTGTCAATTCATAATTTAATAATTAATCGATTTTTATATGTAATATACAATGTTAAGAATGAATAATAATAAATAAGTAAGGCTACAGTATAAACATATAGCTTCAAATAGACCCAGTGACCGGTGATCTGTATCGGCCAATACTGCTTCTAGTAATCGATGATCGGCTTCAAAAACCCTGACTGGAGCACCCTTAACTAGTACACGGAACTAATACAGTCAGCACATACAGTGTGTCCTGGTAAAAAGGCTCTTGTTTGACTAATATTCCATTAGCACATTGCACAATCATATGTGCACTTCACAGCTCCTTTTCCTCATGTTCCGTCCTTCAGAAAACAGTTAATTTTTCATGAATGTTGTCACTGATCCAAATATAACCAAGCCAGTAGCCCCACCCACCACCAAAATTATAATTACAGGTTTGCTGCTATCACTCTTGATTGACAAATACAGGTACTAATAATATAATTTGTATTAGTGGTTAGCTAACCAATACATCACATTAATCCTCCAAAGAAGAAACCGTGTTGTGTATTCTACTTCTCTGTGTCCTATTTATTCCTCTGGATCTGTGTCTCTCTGATTCTTCAACATGCAACCAGCCTGCCAGCTGCCACGGAAACACAGCTGAGGGTCAGTCTCACTCCCATATTTTTCTAAATATAACAATATAGCAACATACGGCTGAAAATTTAAAAAGAAGAAGAAGAAAAGAAAATGGAAAAGAATGATTGAGTGGAGAAATACAGATCACTCAATGTTTACAATGTTACATTATTAACTTGTGCACACAAGAAACATATCTTGTGTACAGAATTATTTAGACAATATTTACACTCAAGTTCTAAAAATCTCATCTTTCAGAACTTTGGGGACTTGACTTGACTGATTACCTAAAATCCCTGTAGTTCTTACAAGAAAACTGGAGCTTCCATGTCAATCCATGGTACTAAAATCTGGTTGTAAACACTGTAGGCTCATAAACATCAAACATCCATTTTGCCACTGGAGTCTAAAAATATTCCCTCTCTACATAATTCTTTGAGTGTAAAGAAATGTGTGCTGTTTACATTAAGAAGTGTGGAGAGCTTTCTGACACACACACACACACACACACAGAAAGACTCATATACAGTTCTTCATCCTGTGGTCAACTGTGTCTCCCTCATAAGAAACTGAACAAAAAGAGACCAGAAATTGGAGATCCCTCCATCTGCCCTGTCATTCTCTTCCCTTAATCTTTTAAATGAAGAACACATTCAGCTATGCTTACCTTCTTTCACCATCCTTTGATTCACTTTCTTCTCTTGTCTTCTTTGTTGCTTTCTCAACTACAGTCTTCCTGTCGGTAGCAGTCGCCAACAACATGCCGGGGCTTGGCTGGAATGGGCCGATCTGCAGAAAGATCAGGTCTGGAGAAAATAAGAAAGAGGAAAAGAAAGGAAGAGAATCATTTACCACGTGAGCAGAGAATTGAAAGAAACGAGAAATTTGAAACCTCCAAAGCTCTAGAAACAATCACGCCCCCCTTTCTCCTCCTCACTGCTGTCTACCTCCATCTTCCTCTCTGCTTCCCACTTTCTTCTCCTCTGCTTCATCTCCCACACTTTCATTAACATGCAAGTAAAAGCACATATCTATTCATCCTGTCTATTTTCACTCATTTACCTGTCACTTTCTTCCATTCTTTTATTTCCCTCTCTTCCCTCATCTCTATTTTGGTAACAAATTTAGGCACAAAAACTCCTTTGGCTGTAGGCTTAAAAGGCACAATAAGGTAAAAACATCATAATCAAATTATTTTGACAGATATTGCGAGATGA
>NW_023339740.1:1958985-1961929 GCF_004916995.1 Morone saxatilis | reverse complement strand
CCGAAGCTACGTCTAAGTTGAAACCAAGAGTGGCTTTTTAAGAAGGGTTAATTACAGCTACTTTAAAGGAAACTGTGGTAACATATCCTGACAATTAAAGAAAGATTGATCATATCTAGGAAAGAAGTGCTAATTAAGGGTACAACTTCTTTAAGCAGCCTAGTTGGGGTCTAACGCAGGAGGAAGTGGCTAGGTATGGAATCCCATGACAGGTTAGCAAAGGCGGTGCTAGGGCATCAGATATAGGAAAGCTAAATAATTATAAAAATATTAATATGATGATTGTGGGGATTTGTTTACCCGATGACGATTTAATACATTTCATCATAAACCTAAACAACTGTGAACATTCCCTAAGCTAAGTTACGATCAAATTTCATATTATAATTTTTCACACAAATTTACATTATTTTATCCAGAGTTCCCAGAACATAGTCATACAGTCACATATGAATGACAAAGGTATTTGTGTATGTCTATAAGCTGTGGCAACAGTAGATAGAGGATCTCAACTCCATAATTATATTTTACTAACACATCGACATTCATAGCTAGTTGTAAATGAAAATATTTATAGCTTTTTTTTTTGTATCTAGCACCATGCGCAATATGCGAGTGTAAGCCCATAACAATAGATACAGTAGGCGCAGACCAGTCCAGCAAGGCCCAAGGCAAACTTGACACACAGACACATTTTTAGTCTACCCAGACCACAACAGATCAAATATACAACTTAAAAAAGAGAGAGTGTAACACAACAGAAGCCAAACAAAACAAGACAAAACTCACCACTGATGTTTTCAA
Source organism: Morone saxatilis (assembly GCF_004916995.1). NCBI lineage: Eukaryota > Metazoa > Chordata > Actinopteri > Moronidae > Morone > Morone saxatilis. The sequence continues at coordinate 1,961,125 of NW_023339740.1, read as the reverse complement.
AGCAGCACAACGGGAATGGTGTGCTCAGGTAGTGATGTGACGTGTGACAGAGAAGCTTCCTCACTGAACTCAAGAGAGTGACAGCCTAATTAGCCTACGTTGAATACCAGTGTGTGGGTACTGAACTTAGATCAGTGTGATACTGACAGCACTATAGCTACGTGAGGTAGCTGGTGAAGTGACTTATTTTTTCCGTGATAATTTGGGGGAAGCTAAGTTAAGAAGAAAATTGAAGGGAAAAGAAGAGAGCAGGGTAAACATATTAATAGGTCTAATAATTTCGATCTGTAGTTCTACTGATTTACATGGCCGAATTACACACATGTAAACATATCGCACTCTTCCTCTGCAGGTATGCACATGCAGGCAGTCTTTAACACTGCATAACATTGCTTAGATGTGTGAGAGCAGTGTGTATATGCACAATGTCTAGTTATTCATCAGTTCTTTATTATTCATGCTAAGTCTCTCTTAAGTCTGGTAAGAACCTTAGTCCTACTATACATCATAACTCATAGTTACATAGCTCTACCTAAAGCACTACATTCGTCACAAATATTTTTTCATTGGTGCAGGTACTGTTATGAGAAGTTTCTATTGATGTTTTGATTCTCTTTTTTGAAGACTTAACCTACACTGCACCCTGTGTTTGTGAAGCTACATGCATGTAGCCCTTAATGGTGCAATACTATATGCCAATTCAATGGTTACCTTTTATTCTGGTTCCTTTAAACACTAACTCCAAAGGCCTGTTTGTGTGGAAGACTGTGGTAGTTTCAGGCAAACTGTCTTTTCTCAGGAAAAACTGGTGTGTATGTCTGCTCTGTCCACTAGGGGACAATATGGCTCAGGGTTTCTTTTACCTTGTGAAAATAGAAATTAGGTTGCTGTGGCCAACTGGGCCAGACGTCTACTGCCTGTGTTTGGTGCTCTGCTGCTGTGAAGTTATGAAATCAGGCCACCAAGTGATTTATGAGAGACATCTGTTGTATTTGCAATGCTGCATAATATTCAGATTATAGTCAATATTCACAGAGTAATTTCAAGGCACTTTTCAATATTTGACAATAACCATGAAATTTTCCTAACCGTACATTTTTTTTACTTTGCATATAAAGGCCAGGGAAAGTAAAAACGATAACAAAGCAGCGATAACTTTTAGCATAAATATTCAGGCCGATGAATAAATTGCAAATTCCTGGCAACGTGGAACATTTTCAACATTATGCATCCCCAATAGGGAAGGACCAGCCATCAAAACTCAGTCTCAGTTGTTTACTAGAAAGGAGTTCAATGTCCTGCTTGTTATCAGTGTTTGCTGCATACCAGCAACAGCAAATTAAATTGAAGTCAATTATATATGCTGCTTTACTTTAAATCCATGCAGAGCATGACCTCAGCTTATCCATCTGCTTCATTAGAGCAGTGTTGCAGGGGATTGTTTCCATAAATGCTTAATCCTCTTCTTGCCCTTTATCAGTATGTTGATAAAAGACAGTCTGAGAGAGCCAGAGTGAGAGGGGGGCACATGATGCCTGATTGAGGTGCAAGATACACATTACAGATGAATAATGCTTGTCTTGGGTAATTGTGTATGTGTGAAATATGTCCAGAATGCAAAAGAGAGAGTAATGATGGTTTAAGCAACAGATCACATCCAATATATATCCCAGTCTAGACTATATAGTTACTACGACCATGAATTTAAAAGTGTATATTAAAAAATATATATAAATATATATCATACTTTATATTTAGTGTTTATAGACATGTTAATGTCTAAATTTTACATATTCTAGCTTTAATAATACTTAAGTTTGAGAGCTTATCCCAAGGGATGCAGATCTATTTAAATATTATACTAGGTTGTATATTATGGATTCTTACAGAATTATGTGACATACTAGAACTAATAATAATACTAATGTTAAAGCTACAAGCAGCGTTGAACGGGTCCTCGCACTCCGCATACATCGGGCTGTGCCGCAGCCGCAGCCACACCATGCACCAGAATATCTGGTATATACACTACACTGTGCAAATTTCATGGAAATGAAATCATTAATACCATATATGGTTTACTTCCTGTTTCCAGTAGGTAGTGCTATGAGTATGAATATTTGCATGTAGATGTGTGGGC
>NW_023339740.1:1950404-1958977 GCF_004916995.1 Morone saxatilis | reverse complement strand
GGGCCAATTGGACAATGTACACTTAAGTTGTTCTAACTTGAGTAGGCAGGAAGTCAAACACAGAACCCAGTTAGTTTTCAAAATATGATACGTTGTGGAGACTCTGAATCTAATTTCATGCACATCAACATTGTGGCATCAGGCCAGAAGTCAGGTTAGTGGAGAAACACATCGTTTTGTATCCTTTCCTAAGGACAAAATAAACAAGGAACTGGCAACACACTCTGAATAACAATCTATTCTGAAATGCTCTCAGCCGGATTTGAAGATGCACTGTATAGCCGTGCCCTGTTGAATTTTGGGGTTACTCCATGTACAGCAGCTACAACAGTTAACAATCTAAAAATGTAACACTAATAGGCAACATTTTACTGCAGGATGGATTAAATGCAGAGTGAATACATTTGTATCTTTACTTACGTACGTTTGGTAAAGAAAGAACATTCAGAGTTTTGGGTATAGAAGTATATTCTAAACCTATTGTGTATTCCGTCTATCCAAAGTTGTTCATTATTTATATACTCAGGAAAAAAGAAAAATCAAACACAGCATAAGGCCATGCTGCAGTTTTTCAACACCACAGGTCATGTGACAGTAATTAACTAATCGGCTCCACAGGACTTGCTTCACCTTTTCTGTAAAAAGAACAACATCAGGTTGAAAGATTAGTCAAAATAAAATGGAGGATCAGCTGATTGACTTTTTCTGTATTATTTTCGGGAAGGACACTGGAACTCCATGGAGGCCTTGGATAAAAGGATGAAAATGGTGCGGCTGGCGTTTTCCACACATTTTGAGATGCAACATCTGAACATCCCCTTGGGGTCCATTCTGTTTCACTGATGTAGTGCTCCCGAAAGCTGTCACATGTGGTGTCATAATGACCACTCCCGTCTTCCTCTCAGGGGGGTCTTTTATATTTACCAGGAGAGATTGCAAGGTGTTGAATGGTTTGTGTAAGTGCTGACTCCTTGTGACTTAAAGACGTCTCTTTCATTTCATAAATGTATGAGAAGTGTCTCTGGGCAGGAATCGTGTAACATACCACTCTGAATGTGGACAATATCACACTGTAGTAGCTGTGTGCTCTGTGTGAAGCTTTAGCAGAACATATTTGGGATGGAACACAGTTCAAGATTGCTCAGCTGGGTGTTGTGTAAGATTTGTGTCTTGGTGTGTAGACTTGTCCTGAACTCTCTCTGATCTTATCCAAGTAGTGTTTTAAGGATGACAAACACCAGCTTCTCCCTTTGTATGAAAGCACATTCCCCAGGACTGCCTATGCTGTGTACTGCTAGTCTGTAATTGGTTGGCTGGTTGGTGTAGAGATGGAAGCATGGTCAGCAGTGTGTGTATTGATCAGACTGGTTGCGCCTTATCACATAGGGGTTCCCAACTTTTTACACTACTTTTACACACTGGGGATCGAACCAACAAACTCACGATTAGTGGACAACCCGCTCTACCTCTTAGCCCAGAAGCTCATAGAATAATATTAATTAATAAATACAGTAAAAAAAACACCACATTACTTTTTTAACTTATTTTAAATAATAAATAAATAATAAAAAAATTAAATAAATGAATAAAAAAAAAAAAAATAGATTCCTTAATGTACCACTATAGGTATACGTAATCATAGTTTGAGAACCAGTGATATATATGTATTACAAATGTGTAGTTTATGTTAATTTGGCAACATTGTATTGCACACTGCCATGCCAATAAAGCTACTTGAACTGAAATGAATAGATGGAGAGAGAGAGGTAGACAGCCCATGAGAAAAAGATAGAGAGACACCATGATAGAGATAGACTGTTTATCAACCAGACAGAGGGGACTGAATAAGCTGAGTGTTGCAATTCCCAGCCTGAAAGGGGGTGGGGTGAGGGGTGGGGGGATGTAAGACAGGTGGGGAAACAAGCAGAGAGAGAGCATGCAGTCTGAAGGAGAGAGAAGAGGACAGCGGTGTGCATCTCCCTCCTCTCATCCATCTGTCCAGCTGCTCTCCACTTCTCTGCTCATCTCTCTATCTCTCCTCCATCTATCTGTCCGTCCATCCCATCTCTTGCGCTGCTGGTACATGACTGATCTAGGGGATAATGTTGAAGTTCCGTGTGGACAGGAGAGTCAGGTAGGTGGAGGGATAAAGGAGGAAGTAACACATGGGTCTGGCTAACCTCGACAAGACAAGGGAGAAGGGGGGAGGAGGAGGGGAGGTTGGAGGTCAGAGATGACTGCAATGCAGTGCCAGCAGGAAACACAGGGAAACCATAAGCCCTGCTGTGTATTTATGGCTGATGTTTGTTTGCGAAAGTACAGTGTGTTGGTTTGTTTTGTGTGTTGGTTTTGTTTTGTTGTGGTGTTGTGTTGTGTGTGGTGTGTGTGTGTGTGTGTGTGAACCATGTGACAGTGGTGGTGTGTGTGGCTAGTGTACAGTGGTGCAGTGCTTAATCAGAACCAGGAATTCAAAGATGTTGCTTAGATTTTTTCTGTATGTCGTTGGTGATGTTTTTGACTTCACTGCACTTCAGTTGTCAATCAGCTGGTTGGTGTACTACTAATAGTGCCTTTTCACATCTGTTTAGCCCAAGCTTGGGAGTCCATCTTAACTACAATACTATATATGTAATTTAACCTATGGCATTGTTGGTTTACTTATCTATTTACTTATTTAGCTTGTTTTTTAACATTTTTAAATTCATTATATATAGCTTACTAATTTTCACTCCTGCTGCATATTATTATTTTTAAGCTACATATTAGGGTAGGAATTTGGCATGAACATCATTACTAATGTAACTTTTGGCTCCAGGTTGGGACAAGTGCATAATGCTTTACGGCAGTAAGTTACACAACACCAACTATGTCACAGATTCAGAGTATTGAAGGCCACATTTCTTGGCATTGTTGGGGATCCGAGCAGCCCAGATTATTATAGGATGGATTCAAATGTAGCAGATTTGTCAGCATATCATTCATTCATCTCTACTCCAGCATAGTTTAAAGCAACATTATGTAAGATTTGCTTTGTTGTAATTTGGCGTCCTCAGTTGCAATCCCACTGTGGTAAATATTTGCCACATTGCTACACGGTTAAATGAAAATTCATAAGATTCATAAGATGTCATTGTCAACATAGTAAGTCATTTCTGATCTAATTTCAGCTGGATCTGGTTAGTCTCCTACGAGAAATACATAAAAGTATAAAACATATAGTTCCATTTGCCACTAGGTGGTGCTATCACTATTACTGAATATTATTACATAGATTTGTTCACTGCGGGACTGTTATCAGACGTGAAGTTTGGTGCTAATTGAACAATGTACACTTAAGTTAGAACAGCTTCCTGTCTAATGGCAGTACATTGAAATTAGACGACATGCCACTGACACGCGCTTCAATGAAAATTTAGCAGATTTATCACATATCATCAACAACGTGTTATGCGTCCTCTGACTAAATTTCAACTGGATCTGGTCAACATGCCAGGAGTAGTACATGAAAGTATAAAGTATTTCATTTTCTGTTGCCAGTAGGTGGCGCTGTTGAGCCATTTTTCACGCCCATGCGCAATTCGGAGCATGTTGTAGCCTCCAAAAATGTGATTTAGAATTAGGAAATAATAATAACTCCTTCAAATACAATAGGGCCTTCGCACGGTTAGTGTTAAAGCTACAAGAAGCAGTCCACACACGTCGGGGTGTTGGATTATGGAGCAGCATATCACGTGTAGACCATGCAGTGAAAATTTCACTTTCTCCACAAGTTTTCACATCTTATTTCCTATTTTCTCCTTCCATTCTCCAGCTAAACTCCACTTCTCTCCTCCTGGGTTCTCATCAACACTGTCTTTCACTCTTTTCTCACTCCCCTCCTCTTGTCCTGCTACCTCTCCTGCTCTGCAGATTTTCTCATGTCTTTCCCTCTTTGCTGTCTCACTCATTTTTCCTCCCGGTTCATTTTCACACTCTTTCTCACACAGACACACAACAACCCACCATGACAACGTTTCGGTGAACCAGGTGGCATTTGCTCCATTTCATTTTTTGACTGATGTGGCTGAAATTTCACAGAGTTTGGTGAGAAATTACAATTTTGTAATTGTGGTCTCTATAATATTAAAGGTTCACACATACACAGCCAAGCACTTGTACACATGTAACCGCAGTCTTTTTTAGATTTTTGTATAAAAATGTGGCCTGGGATTGTTGCTGGAAGCTGCCTCTTGTTCTGGGTTTTGGGACTTAATCATTGCATTGTGATTAAGAGACAAATGTATAATATGGTCTTAAATGTTAGTTTATTAGTGTTGAAAACATGACACTTTATATAATGTTGATTTGGCATATATACCATATAAACTATGACTCCTGTAAAAATGTGAAGTAGATTTTTTGACCTCACCACACGGAAACATTTCCATACTGTAAGGGGTTGAATGAAGGTAACCGCTGTGCATATAGATGCAGCGGCCAGTTACTGCAACAGCTTTGCTACATTATTTTATTTAAAAAAAATAATTATTTTTGGCCTTTTGCTGAAACATCATTGAATGATGTTTGACTGGATTTAATTACAAAGGGCTAATCCAAAATTGTTCAAATCAACTGGATCCAGAGATTTTGACTATGGGAATGGCTGTGCACAGATATGCTGTCAACAGAGCATAACATCACAAAAGTCTTGTTGTTCAAAGTAAAGAATAAATAACGTCCAACTTACAAAAACAGATACTTTTGGCGCAGTTTTTGTTTTTCTGTGAATATCCGACTAATGAAAAGAAAGCCAACTAATATTCTTCTCGTCGACCCAGCAGCCCAATTAACATGAATTTCATTTTTCAAATATCACTGCTGATACCAGTATATTGCGAAACACCTACTGAGATATTATCCAGACCAGATGTGAACCTTGAATGCAAGCTTCCTCTGAGATGTGATCTGCATAGCACAGGCTAGCTGATGCTGCTGTTTTATCAATCTACTAATTGGAGCTCCTTTGTTTGTACATCTGGCAGAGTTGTGGTTAGCTGTATATGCTGGCTGAATGGGTTACTTGTGCATTCCTGACAGTCCAGAGCCATGCAGCTGTCCTGTTTGTCCTCCAGCAGACATAGTATGTGGATCCTGTATCCTGTTGCCTGATTTTTACTGTTTAGCTGCTTCTATGTAGGTTTGTAGGTTATCCCTGAGCAGACAGGCACCACCCTGCCAGACCGTATCTAACACACATAGAGAGACACACACGCATGTGGTGCATACCTGGGATATAAGCATTATTTATTTTTACATTTTTAAAAAATTTCAATTAATTATTTGCAGGCTGTCCCAGCTGTAACCAAACCTCTGACAAAATGTCTTTATTTACTACAAACATTCTTTGTCTTAGAGCATTGATTTTCTTTTTCAATGTTTAATAAAAAGCCACTGTTCTTTGGGAACAGAATCACAAAAATGCTTTTCTTGCCAGGAGCAAGCAACAGTGAACTGTACAGAAATGTTTCTTCATTATATTGATAAATGACATAGTATGGGGGGCATTATTTCTCCTAAAAACACATTTGTAAATGCAAAATAGTTGTATATGAACATAATTTTTTTGATTTAACACGAATAGACTGCACACACACGCAAACACACATTTCCCTAGGATTCTGTCTTAATATTTGACAATGACAGCATGGACTTTTTGAATGATAATGTTTTGATTTGATTTGATTTGATTTAAGGCTCCAGACTTAATTGAAATATTATCGAAATTGTAATTAACCAATTTTTTTTTAATTAAAGGTAAAATGTGGGTTTTATGATTTCCAGCCTGCACACTGAATTGAGGAATATATTAATTCAAACAAGGTTTCTTTGCTATATAAAGCAAGTTAATAAACCGTAATTATCTTTATCCTTGTTGATAATCCCAAATGAAACAATGAAGAGATTTGATTGACATCCTGTGATGTCATCTTCTTGATTCCGTTAATTTGTCTTCATCTGTCGGTTTTCCAGTCAACATGACCCCAGTGGACCAGCTGGACCAGTAGTGAACTTGATCCAACTGGAAGAGCTTACACCAATACACTCCTATCTGCAGTAAGTAAGCTATAAACAGAATTTACCAGAATCAATATATATATTATTCAAACCTAACATGGCAAAAAAAAAAAAAACAATAGCAAGGCTGTTCCAGAAATAGGAATTTGCTAGCATAAAAATCTGGCCACTACAAAACACTATCTGTTAGCACAAAAAGAAATAAAGACACAATGAAAGAAAGAAAGAAAGAAAATTGGTAATCACTATGGTAACAAGTCAACTGTCAGCTGGTCAGCAGTAGTATTCAGTAAATACTGTACACAGGCCTGTTAGTTGCTGTTGATGATACTGCATATTTCTTTATACAGGACTGCTTGTATCTGTTTTCAGCTTTGTCTTGTTCTGAAGGATTTGTATCCCTCTCTGTTTTATTATCATTACCTACCAGGATTCACAAGTGAATTCCACTTCTGACAGAACATTAATTACACAATAAACCCAAGACAATAAAATTTTGCCCATTTTGGTTTTTGCTTAACATCCTTAGTTTTCCTTAGTTTTGGGTGTGATAAGACAGCAGTGCAACCTCAAGCACCTCTGGCTTTTATAATTACTACACACAGAGTAAAAAAGAGGACACTGAGGAAATGAGAGGAAAGGTGAAGGAAAGTGCAGTCATTTGCACAAGTGTTAAGAATCCCATCATTGCTCAGTACTCTAGATTATATGGGGATCCCTGAGGTTGTTGTTCCTGTTGAACCCATGTAAGACCTGTACCAGCTGTAAACTGGCATCAATATGTCCCTATTTTAGTTTGATATTTCACTTTCCTGTCCTGTGCACGGGTAATTTTATTGGTCTAATTTACTAACTTTATTTTATGTATTTAACTTTTGATTCTTTACATTTGGTGTGAAATACAACGGGGTGTTATCTATTTGCCAGGACTAAAGCAGTGGCTGTCAGAAAAGACTAAATTTAACTTTTCCCTCAGGTAAAAAAACCCCCCATATAAAACAAAGTGAAAACATACCAAAAACACGGTAAATGCATGTATGACTCATTCTTTTCATATTCAATATAGAATCAATAGAATTTACTTATTTATTTATAAATCCAACATAAAAAACAAATAATGGCTTATTTTCCAATTTTATACTTAGTCAAAAATAGGAAAAAAAAAATAGAGCTGGACTAAAATAGATTTTTGATATTCAATTGGTCTGATTTGTTTGACCAGAAAGTTGTTGAGTTGTCTTGCACTAAACTTGCATGCAGTAAATACACATGGGTGCTGACAGTCCCTGATTTAATGTATGAATATGAGCTTGTGCAAAGTCATTTATAAAATAGGAAAAAAGGTGAAATTTGCAGCTCAAAGTCTAACTTACTGTATGTATTTACTCTGACAGGAATGGGAACACTAAGAAACACACTAAGGTTTTTTTCAGTATCAAATTAATTCAGTGATAGTTGTCAGTACATCCAGTGTTACACATTCCGGAAAACCTGGAAAACAGTTATGGAAAATAAATGGTAAATGAGAGAAAAAGTAAAATGTCCTAAAAGTTATTTTACCATTCTCTTATTTATCTATCAGTGCTCCCTAAAATGGATAACATTGCCATCTGAAAGGGCTAAGATATCATATTATTGTTCAAATGGTTGGTCTGTCTTTGGACTGCTACACAAAACACTGGTTTAAAATTGACCCAGTATGGGGAAGAATGCAGATGAAGTCAGATTAAGAAAAAAAACAAAAAAAAAACATGTTCAGTGGTGACAGGCAGTGTAATAGTTTTTTTGTTTGTTTCTGCACAGCTATTCTTCCTGGCATCCACACAGTTTACATGGTGAAAATATTATACAAATATACACACTCACATTACTCATCACAATACACTGACACAACACATGGATTCAATTTAAAATTTTATTTGTATAGCGCCAATTCATAACAAAAGTTATGTCAGGACACATTTCAGATACAGCAGGTCTAGACTGTATTTCTTATAAAATTATTTACAGCAACCCAACAGTTCCCACCATAATACTGTAGATAAAACAATTGATACACTCTATAGACAAACACACAAAATAAAAACAAGAACAAAAACAATAAAAAGACCGGCTCCGACTGAATGTATCATAAACTAACAAAGAATATCTTCATGATCTAATTATCAACATTTCACCAGATTGCCCATGAAACCCTCTCACACCAAAGAATATTTATTAATTGACTTATTGAAAAACCATATATATTATGTATCAATATTGTGATTGGAAAGTGGAATTCCACCTATATCATTGCTCCAGTATATTACTGTACGCTGACCTGATGGATGGATTTTGGTAAAGTAAAACAACTTCCAGCAGCATGCCTTGTAAAATAAGTGTGTGTATCTGTATTAAAGGATAGTCCTTTGTAAAATATAAATGGAGTCTTTGTTGTTATGACATTCCTAATGAAAACCATCAGTGAACACATTCATCATTTTTTTTACTTCAAACCAAGAGAGACATTCATGCATTCT
>NW_023339740.1:1942983-1950304 GCF_004916995.1 Morone saxatilis | reverse complement strand
ACACAGATTATTGTTGGGATCCAAGGATACCTTTAAATATGAACTTGCTCATTTGAAGTGTTTAACTGGACCAAAGGGAACATGTTGACACACTGCTCCTCACACTCCTTCTACCTTTGCATCTGACACCCAGTAATCATTATTACCACGAATGACCACCACTAGAGGTCAGTGTCAGGTACATGTAAATATTGGTCTTTTCTCTGGTGAAGGGGTGGCAATCACATCTGCTGGCAGGCTATAGACAATAAGAATGACTGATGAACACTGACCTCAAGCCTTTTCTCTTATGTCCAGGCACTGTGATTTGGATATGAGTGGGAAGGTGAATACTGCTGCTGAGAAGATCACATACTCCAAAACTGCCAATATGGTGTCAGACCTGTCTCCCGAAGCTGAGCCTTACACCCGGGTGAGCATACTCATAGACACACACACAAATTAACCATCCCTGGCAGTGGTTGCAGAAAATCCCACAAAAAATTAAATTGATACTTATATACCAATATGTAAACCTGCTTCCTCTTCTTCTACAAAATTTCTTCTGACCTGCAGACGTCTCGTACTCCCAGAAAGGCGGCTACGTTTGGGAAGCGCTAAAATTCTATGCGCAGGAATCCCAAAGCAGAGGTGACTAAACAGGGATGGCTGTACAAGCAGGTAAAAACCTTTCTCTCTACTCTCACGATTAAAGAACTCTCAAATGTTACATCAGTCCAGAAAAAGATTCTATCAAGTTGCATTGTGGTAATTTCTAGGATCCAGTGTTTTTTAAGCTTGACCCATACTAGGGACTTCCAATTAGGGGGGGGGGGGGGGGAGAATAGCTCATCCTCTGTTGCTTGGATTTGACGCAATTATTGTTTTAACCTACTTCTTTTGTGAATCCCCAAACTTCACAGAAAGTCAATAATAAATTGCTTTGAAGTAACAAGGGAAATACAAAAGCCAAAGACTACAAAAAGCGTTGGAAAATCAGCAGATGTCTTTTCTGCTTACTTTTTGGTAAAAAGGAATTTGAAGGGGCAAAAACCTCATAATTAGGGCAATGACTTCCACCACCCCCACATCCTGATTGCAAGATAGTAATCATCTAAGGAGAAGCAAAGTTACCGCTGCGAATTCATGGGAGGGAAATGGGTTCACTGTTTTAGGTGGTGTGAGCCAGATCAGCTATAGTAATTTTAAAAAATAAAAGTACTAGCTCCAATTTGCAGCTTTTTAAACAAATAGAACGCCCAAAATGGCAAGTGAAACAACAACTGAAATGATAAAAGGGAACATAAGTAAGTCCAACAGTGAACTCCTGAGGAAGAATAAGAATACTTCTTATATATTCCTTTTTATAGAAATGGCCAAAACAGATAGAACCTGTGTATTGTTATATAACAATCAATATCAAACACAAGATCAACCCAATCAAACTCCACGCTAAACTGGTAGTATTCATCGCAAAAAATTAGAATTTTCTAAAATGGCAAATTATTACTGGTAGGTGTTTAGTTTTGGAATTTCAGGCAATTTCCTATTTTAATGCTGGCATGGGTTAATTTTTTCAAAAACAGTAAATTTTTTTTTAATAATATTTTTTTGTTCATATTTGCCATCCAAACTTACTATATCGCTGAATTCGCCAGGGCCATCAAATACAGACCTTTGGCAGCCCGGGAATTTGATGAGAGGTCAGGAATCAGACATAGAAATTATGGAGTGCCTTTGTACGATTTCCTCTGTCTGTGGGATTGTGTCCATGACAGTGTGCCTAACGTTGGATCCGTCGTTAACATTTGGCTCTCAGCCAACCCCAATTACATCCCAATAACACTATTCAGTTCTGAAATAAGATGAATGTATAATATTGTTACAGTTGATTGCTAACTCCCACACAAATGTTAAGAATAGAAAATATACTTATATTCAATAATGCTAAAACAAATATATAGAATAGAAATGTTGTATAAGCATATAGCATATACTTAAAAATAACAATGGAAATAGAAATGTAACAAGACCTATGTACGCTTTTATAAACAAAATAAAATAATATATCCGCAAATTTATGCTAAATATATACCAATATAGCTGCTAAATAATATACAAAGTAATTAATGTTATCTCCAACCCCAGAATGTACCGACAGAAATTAAATAGTAATAGTAATGAGATTGTGGTGTTGCCGAAGTTATAGATTATTACAAAGAATGGCTGAATAATATACCAGAATAATCTGGTGTATTGGACATTGTATTGCACATTGACCCAGTATTGCACCTTAAAGAACTAATTGCACATTTAACAACATTTAACACCCGTTTAGTGAATGATGACTCAGAGTTTTGACATTCTGATGGAGGAGTTAAAGAGTTTGATGGCCACAGGCAGGAATGACCACTCTGGGGTGCATCTCAGCGGAATGAGTCTTCCACTGAAAGTACCCCTGTGTTTGACCATTTCATTGTGGAGTGGGTGGGAGAAATTGTCCAAGATGGATGAAGCTTGGACAGCATCCTCCTATCTGACACCGCCATCAAAGAGTCTAGAGATAGCACTGGCCACCACAGACTCATAGAACATCACCATTTTCAGGCAGATGTTGAAAGAACTCAGCCTCCTTAGAAAATCGAGATGGCTTTGGTCCTTACTGTAGAGGGCTTAAGTTTTCTTAGCCCAGTCCAGTTTATTGTCAACTCTCAGGTACTTGTAGACCTCTACATTGTCTACACTGTCCCCCTGGATGGAAACAGGGGTCGGACTAAAAGTATGAAGGTGGGGTAAATGGTAAATGGACATGTACTTTTATTACGCCTTTGTAATCTTTCGACCGTTCAAAGCACTTTTACACTATATGCCACATGCGCCCTTTCTTACACATTCACACAGTGATGGCAAACTCCATCAAACAGAAACTAACTCATTCATGCACATTCACATGGCTGCGTTAGGGAGCAATTTGGGGTTCAGAATCTTGCTAAAGGATACTTCGACATGCAGCGGCAGGAGCCGGGGATCAAACCAGAAACCTTCCGATTAGTGAACGACCCGCTCTCATTCTTTTAACATCAGTCCAAATTTGCATCCTGTCTCTTTCCAGCAGTTTTGGCGATTTCAAGGTTAAATAACATATCCCCTGAAGAGACCAAAACCAACAATGAATTCATCCTGCTACACTAGCCATGTTAATATTAATATAGGAATATCTCTTACTGCAACAATAAGGCACTTTTATGTGTTTAATATAGTTTTTAGATGGTAATGGAGTTCTGTGGCTGGGAGGCAGAAGCTGTTTCAGACTGTAGCTACACAGAAAGTACTTGTGTATGGGATTTGTTGATAACAATAATCATGATAGAGACAGAAATGATGATGATGACTATGATTATGATTATATATGAGTGTGTGACGTGTGTTCCTACAGGCCAGCAGTGGAGTAAAGCAGTGGAACAAAAGGTGGTTTGTCCTTACTGACAGATGTCTTTTCTACTACAAAGGTTTGTACTTCATTTTGTTCTCCAGTCCAGATATGTGCATTTTCAAGTTACAGGAGATGTGACACAAATGTTAGTAACTTGTTAATCTGATAGCACATCACGTTGTAGTAAAATGTTTTACGTAATGTTAAGTCAGACTTTTATGATTTTGTTGAGACTACAAATATTTCACCTGGTGATGAAAGGCTTGCTGACTGCTGACTTTTCAAATGTTAAGCTAGACAACTACCAAAGCCTGCCTTATTGACTCTACATGGCCAGGCCAGCTATACACCACGCACAGCTCTATACTGCTATATTACATCCGTACTGCTTATAAATAGTGAAGGGTATAGTTTAAAATTACATTTCATTTAAATAATGTGTCTAAGTATTGCTAACCTACTCCTGCAATGAACTGTTGTGGATGTAAAAATATTTATAAAAGACTACTTTTCCCAGCTATTTAGATCACTGCTAGTCTGTAATAGTATGATTTGTGTAAATAACTTTGTATTATGATGCAATCTCTTCTTATATAAATGACCACAGCTTTAACAATGTTTTAAATCTTAAGCTGAATAGTGAACATGAAAGTTCACTATTCAGAACAGTTAAGTGTGTGTGTGTGAATGATTTGTCCAGATGTATAGTTTAAGATCTTCAGAAACAAATCCTTCCTATCTTTTAAAGATAGAAGAAGGTAATTCATGCCAAATAATTTAAAATCTTTAAATCCCCTTCACTGAAATCACTTTTGCTGCTCTTTACCGCTCCTATTATGACATAAATACTCCTGTCATAATGTAGTAATGACTACTGGGTACTTGTGGGACAGAACGTCAACATGTTGATGGGTGTTGCGGCTGATATGATCCCATCGCAAGATGGGCTCTCGTTTACTTTGATTTGAGTTGATTGAATGTATACATATAGTACACTGATTAGCCATAACATTATGACCACCTGGGCACCTTGGTGGTCATAATGTTTTGGCTATAATGTTTTGGCCCTTGTCAAAGTCGCTCAAATCCCTACGCTTGCCCATTTTTCCTGCTTCTAACACATCAACTTGAGTACTAACACATCCCACCCACTGAGAGGTGCCACAATAATGAGAACAATCAGACTTGTTTACTTCACCTGTAATTGCTCATAATGTTATGGCTGATCGGTGTATATATGTGTGTGTGTTTGTGTAATTAAATCACTCATCTCGTCTCGTCTATCAACATCATTAGAATTTAAGAGAAAATTAGCACTTTTTATTTTTTTACTTTTTATTAACTCTGTATCCAAATCCATGTGCTGTCTATTTTCTTGCCTGTGAAAATTCTGTTTCAGTATTATAATGTGTACGGGGACTTTTTTATCCTACAGTAACTGTCCAGTACTGACACCGTATGGGGCTTATGTGTCAGTTATGCGTTATCTGACCTCAGAGCTGATGCAGCCTTCAATAATCTTGTGCAGGATTGCAGCAATAAAGCTACATGCTATGATAAGAGTAGAACAGCCAACAAAACAGTCCCTTCTGGATTAACTGCTGCTCTATTTCTTTTTTTGCTGCTGATTCGATACACACTACTTTGCCCCTTTTGTCTTACTGTCTCTAGTAATTAAATAATCCAATTTAAGGTGCAATAATGTTACAGACTTCAAATTACAAACATGGTCTTAAAATGCCCATGCTTTTCTTTTCTTCTTGTTTCTTTTTTCTTTCTTATTTTCACGTAATTCCTTCTGTGCTAGAGGCTTCTCTCTTTATTCTGAACACGTTGTTTTGTTCCAGCCTCCCCTCCGTCTCTGCCTGACCCAGCTGTGTTTTGGAAAAGAAGGCTTAGAGAGAGGGAGCGATGGAAGGAGGAATGTGTGACAGTGCAATTTACCACTGCGATTGCTATGCCAGCAAGGTCTAAGGGCCAAAAAATGGGCACAAGGGGAGGAGAAGAAGCACAGGACTTTTGTTGTATGGGTTGTGTTTTACAGGGCTGTTTTTGACTTCCCCATGGGACAGCTTGTGTTTGTGCAGTAATGTGTGGTTGCTTGGACAAACATATATTGATGTTTTTGACCAATATTGATGTTTTTGTAAAAATCTTCACTTTGATGAGACTAAAATCTGAACTCTAATCATTTGATTATTGCTAATGTTTTGAAACTTTCTAAGTTGTAGTGACTAAGGCATTGCTAGATCTTTAGTAAGTGGTTGGTTGCTGAGGTGTCTCCATATACATTTTAAGTCCTGACAGACCGATTAATCGATAATCAGGCCAATCATCTGGTATCAGGCGATGTCAGTAAGGCTGCTGTGGAATGATGTTAGCGCTTTGTGAGTTTTGGGAAGGTGGTGACAAAATTGGTGTCAAGCTCTGTACTATACAGTAACTCCAATGCGTCCTGCTGCAAACATATGCCTGAATTTCCCATAGAACAAAATTAAATTGTACATGATTTTTATTAGTTTTTTATATCAACATTATATATCAGGCATTGGGACCTCTCTAAATATTTGCATTGGCCAGGAAGAAACCCATATCGGTCCGCCCCTATTTTTAAGTGTAAATGAATGTAGCAAGTACTACCGTGGGATCCCTTAGCACACAATCCAGCACCACAGGTTAGTTAGTTAACTCAACTCAACTTTATTCTCTCTCAGCTGCACACACCATCAACACACAAAACTCAGCTTTCTGGCTGATCGGACGCTTTTATAGCCCTCTTCAAAAGTCCTGGACAGTCAGCTCCAGACGTCCTATCTGATGTGTGTGTGTGTGTGTGGCAGCCCACTCAGGTCCAACACACTTCTGCATTAAGAGAGGAGAGATTACTCAATGAGCACCACCTCTCTCTCTCCTGCCACACTCACCTCCACAATTAATAATTACTTTTTTAATCTTTACACTGTTTGAACAGCTTGAAGCTCAAGCATTATTTATTAGCTCCAGCAATGGCTACCATGTGAATTTGACAAAAAAAGACTAAGAACCTTACACACACATTACATTTAATAAATGGAATATTTTGTGTGATGAGGTCTGGGGACACGGTTATACTTAATATTATACTTCTCTCTCTTATCTTTCTCTCTCTCACTCCTTTCCTTCCTGGTCGTTTTGACTCTTTTATGATTTTATTATATATCACCTCTAAAACACTGATCTTACCATCAAATAAATCTATTGCTGAACTTAAATGCAGTATTTCAGCTATACAGGCAGATCAGTTATAATGTTTTTGTTAGTTGTCAGGTCACTGCAACATTTGAGGCTTTTACATCACAAGACAAGAATTCATAATACAAAAATCTCTTAATTATTAGAAGTTGAGGTGGAAGGGAGAGACATTTGAATTTCCCTGTGTGGAGCCCAGTATCATAAGTTTGTTAGTGTCAGTTCTATTGATCCAGTGCAACTGATGTATGATGGTAACTGACCAAATTGTCTCTTTGGATTTAGTTTCCAACATGTTTTCTAAACTGAATTCCAGCAGGGGGCATATCCCCTTTGTTGAAAACATTAAATAATAATGAGCCAGACCAGGGCTGTTTTGGTTGACACACCTTTGTAATACCGTTATTATCTGTTCATAGAGTGAGTTCATGGAGTTGTTGACAGTTGATCAATAAACACTGTAAATTGTCTTCACATCTGTTTTCAGCTACACAATAGTGTGTTTGTAAAGTTTATATACTGCTGTGTTAAATGTCTTATACTGTGTTTTACATTTCCTCCTGTCACCATCACTTTGTGTCTATAAATATCATAAATAAATCATTCAAATGTGTGTGGGAGCAAGAGAGAGGCAGAAGTGTGTCTATTTACCTGCTGTCAAGTTTGAGTGTGTGTGTGTGT
>NW_023339740.1:1942803-1942927 GCF_004916995.1 Morone saxatilis | reverse complement strand
TCTCTCTCTCTCTCTCTCATTGGGGCAGACGAGCAGCAGGTACAGTTGGCTGTGGGCCGAGATTCCTGCAACACTGAGTCACATGGGCTGATTATTATCTTGCGCAAACACACACACACACACA
>NW_023339740.1:1941501-1942703 GCF_004916995.1 Morone saxatilis | reverse complement strand
AGGTATATGATATGGAGAGAGAGAGAAAATGGAAGGCGGAGGTAGGAAAGGACCGGAGAAGATAGGATTTCACTGCAGGAGAAGTCCAGTGTCATGTCCATCAAAGCAGGTGTACTGCTGAGAGAGTGACTCTGAAATCAGAAGTTGTGGTACAAAATGTTCCCGGGACACTGACAGAAAAGTTTTATTTTGTTGTTCTTTACTTTCCAACGCCATCTCTCTCCTTCACTTCCCCGCTTAACACACACACGCAGACACACAAACACACTCAGTCAGCGGCAGACGCAGTGTCGGTGCAGAGCCGTGCTCGGGAAATAAGAGGTAAGAGCTCAGAGAGAGAGGAGTGTATCCCTTTTCAAACTCCTGAAATGCTCATGCCCCCTTCCATTATTAATTTATTATTATTTATTTATCACCACTGGATCCTGGTCTGTGTGTGTGAGTGAGTGACTGTGTGAGCCATTACCCTGCTGATCACAGGGACCCTCGGAGCATAATGGATATCTATGCTAGGAAGCTGTCACCGTGGGAGCAGAGACTGTGCTGGGAGGAGCGCTGCTCTTGTTCCACTGTTGTGTTTGAACACTCCTCTTCTGTTTTGCTGTGTTTTATTCTGCAGGTTCAGGTTGTTATTTTCCTCACACAGCACTGGATTGTTATTCAGATTCTCTGATTCTTCCTGGTATGTATGGTATTTCACACTTTCTTTCTTCCTCTTCACAGATGAGAAGGAGGACA
Source organism: Morone saxatilis (assembly GCF_004916995.1). NCBI lineage: Eukaryota > Metazoa > Chordata > Actinopteri > Moronidae > Morone > Morone saxatilis. Next base: position 1,941,965 of record NW_023339740.1, on the reverse strand, counting down.
CGGTGTTAGGAAGTTTGCCTCTGCTCAGTTTCCAAATTGGAGGAGTTGAGCCTTCTGATAACGTCACCCGCAAGTTTGCCTTTAAGGTCAGTAACATCCTGGTAGAGGGACAGAGGGTGCAGAAACATTGCTCCAACTTGAGCGCTCCTTGTGCAATGTGACTGCTTATTGCAAAAGCAGGATTTACATTTTTTTTTATTTGTTTTTTGGTTGCATCGCTGTGGCTTAGTGGAGAGTCTTGGTTTGGTTCTGACTGATTGATAGAAGCTGACTGGATTAATGATGGAGTCACATGATATTATTTATGACTGTTAAAGGGCCCCATGGGACCTGCAGCTTTGGTCTCTTCAGAGTACAGAGTTGATGTTTTTTTTGGAGGGGTTAAGAAGGCAACATTGAATTGGGACCTCCACCAATATGTTTTCTGATATGTATCCTCCTGATATTGATTCATGTCATAATTC
>NW_023339740.1:1938918-1941470 GCF_004916995.1 Morone saxatilis | reverse complement strand
AACAGTGGATCGAACATGAACTGTTTTGCAGTCACATCATGGACTTTTCTGCTTTTTTTTTAAAACTATAATGAAGTAGAGTTGTTTTGGAAGAGACTGACATGGAGCTGCTTGAGTAAACATGCAGCAACAACAGTTTAGTGGCTGACACACACATACATAGCTATATGCAACTTCTCATACATATCTATATGAACTAAGAAGCAATTTGAGATATGGGCAACATATGAACTTTGTTATTTATTTTTGGAATTGTGGTTTACTTGGTTGTATATGCCTTTGCAGCTGCGACAGATGCTTTGTGCTTTTGGCAGTAAGTCCATCCCACTCGTCAACACAATATTTCAAGAATGCCTTGAGGGAATTTCTTTAAGTTTGGCACAAACATCTTCTCGGACCCAAGGATGAAATGATTAGAATTTGGTGGACAAAGGTCTCTGTGACCTCACAAATCATGTTTTTGGTGATAACTCAAGAAGTCATATGCTAATTATGACAAAATTATAATACCCAAATAACCAAATATCTAATAGGATAAAATTGTGAAGTGATGACGTTTTATATCCAAAAGGTTAAAGGCCAGCTTCACTGTGACATCATGTTGTTCTGCAAAAACACTTTTCAGGCCATTATTCACCCCAGTAACTCAAAAACAGAAGATGGCAGGAGATGGTGACCATATTTTCGTTTTGGGTGCCTGCCTTAAAACTGTGGTGGTTGTCTAATGATCTTAGTTGCTGTTTCTGTCCTGCCAGGTTGAAGTTATGTGTGAACCATCCTCGTTTTAGAATTTGTAGCTTCTTTGCAGCAACATCCATATTTGAAGCATTTTTCTCTGCATGGTTTATGTACTAGTAATAAGTACATAATGTACTAATGTTTTGGTGGGAGGTAATATAATAATATTATTGGCATTCCTGACAAACAGATCAAAGCTCTATTTGCTTAGATTCTGATGAATAACATCAGCATCACTGACATTTGGGAATAAACAGAGCTCCAGGAGCAGCAGCAGCAGCACACATCCACCTGACAGATCTGTTAGTCAGAACTGAATAAACATGAGAGATGAGGATGTAATGTAGGTTAGCTGAGTCTGAGTACAGCTTTATATAAGTTGGAAAGTTAGCCTTGTTTCCCCTTAAGCATCCACATAAAACGCACACACAGTGACAGCTCTCTGTCTATATCTCTCTCTTTGATCTCGCCCTCTCTCTGTGCCCCCTTCTCTTACCACAGTCGCTGTTTGTTATTGTCACTTTTCTTCACTTTTCAGAACATTTAGTCCTTTTTGTTCTTTCGTTGCATGTCCACTGCAAGCTCTGGTGCAAAGTCCAGTGCATGTACCCACCCACACACTTGCAGTGGAGTGTATTTATTCAGTGTGGCTTTGCGGTTAGGGTGCTGCTTGTTAGCTAACGTTCTGACTGGACACTCAGTACTGTTTACTGTCCAGTCTCACTGTAGAGTGTCATCCTGCAATGACCCTGGCACTTAATATTAAACTACAGTCTGTAATATTAACATTAATAATATTAATAAGAGTTAAAAGACTAAATGCATCATTGAGTAAAGCTATAATATATTGGAGAAAAATAATAATAGAGATAAGACCAATAAAAGAAGGTAAATATAAAACATAATGACAGTGCCTTTGAGTTAAAGTTAATTTGAAGAAGTCAACACAGATTCTGCCAGGCTGAGAGTGACTGGCTTGGTCAGAGCAGAAAGTGGCACAGTGAAAAACGTCTGTAATCCTACCAAACACGAAAAGGGATACTGGGCTTGGTTTATTTTTTTACTTTTCACAGAGCCAGGCTAGCTCTTGGCCCTTCTTCCAGCCTTTATTCTAAACTTAAAATAAGCTAACCAGCTTACACAAAAAGATAAAAAACTTTTATTTATTTTTTGACACATTTATGATATTATTTTATTTTTAGTTGGTGTTGAACTTGACCCTCCCTTCACTTCAGGTTGACTATTTAGGTTGACTCTGACTTGTCTCACTGTCTGTGAGACTAATGGCACCACCAGGCTTGGCAGGATGTGGTGGCCTGCTTGATTTTATATTACCAAATTTATATGGCTGTATTTTTTTAATTGGTCATTGCGTTTTCATTATTCATTATCGTTCATTATTATACTTTTCTAATGCTGAAAGAAAATAGTGGTGTTAAAGTATTCCATCCTCAGTTCCTTGCTGTGCAGTGTTGTAAAGTGCTTTGAGTCGAGAGACTAGAAACAGTTTAAGAATCCCCATCATAAACTGCAACCCTACTTCAACCTGTGAGAGCAGCGCAGAGTCATCAGGAAAACTTAACAAGTATTGGGGAAATTCAGCGTTCCATCCCATGTTCTTAGACATTCAATATTCTCTTTTATCTAGTATTCTCAGACTTTTGCAAGTGTTAATTAGTGCTGAAAAAAGAATTGCATTAAAACATTGCAAGGGGCTGTCAAGTCTGTGAAGATCTGTGAAGACACTCTGCAGTGTTTGGGCAGGATTTTGCAACTCTGGAAAGCTATCACAGCTGCAGTGTTTTTTTTTTTTT
>NW_023339740.1:1934384-1938810 GCF_004916995.1 Morone saxatilis | reverse complement strand
GGGCCGCAGGTCGGATTCGAACCCTGGGCCGCTTCAGCAAGGACTAAGCCTCGATACATGGGCTGCCAGTTCTACTGACTGAGCTAACTGGGCGCCTAACAGATGCAGTTTTGGATTGAATTGAAACTTTCATTGTGATAATTGCAAGGTATCACATAGAAATATGTGTATGTGATTGGCCACATCGCCGGATGTTGTGTTGCAATGTGGCAACATGCCAGGATGTACTGTATCGTTATATATAGACTACTTAAAGGGCAGTAAACTCTGTGATTCGTACCAATGAGCTGTTATCAGGATGTTTGAGATGTAAGATGTATTTTACATCCAGTGCAGGTTTATGACTTTTCTGTAAAACTCACAGTGAAAAAACTTCTTGTATTCAGCTCAGTATTTTGTCGAGTCTTTTGATCATTACTTAAGTGTGTGGTTCAGATTGTACAGACAGATGGCACACTGGAACTATGAATTACATAATGACAGATAATTGTAAGTGACATGAGTGGTTGAGTGTTGTGTATGCTGGCCAGTTAAAGCAAAGTGTGTGTTTTTCCAAGGTGTGCTCCTCATGTTTTGTCTCATTGGACGTGCTCACTCAGGACATTGTAGAGGTGGGGCTCAGACTCTCTGTTGTCCTGTCATAGCATGCCTCCTTCAAAGCTGATTCCTGTCCAACAACTTCTGTTTATGGCAAGTGTCAGTTAATAATGACCCATAGACAACAGACACTAAGCGGGAAGGGGCAGAGTCTAGCTTCTGAACCTGCTGGTCTCTGCCTGAATATACATGAACTCAGGTTTTTCTAAGAGTTATTCTTTTGAGATAAATTTCTGTCTAAACTGTACAAAATTGTATCGTAAATTAAATGGCAACTTTTTCTCAACATCGAAGTTTGTCTGCTGCTTGGATAACATACATAAACATTTCTGAGTTCTGGCTGTAGTGTCTTGGCTAAAAGAAAAACAAAAATATTATTTTAATTAATTAATTTGAATTTTATATATATATATATATATATATATATATATATATATAAAAACACTGACAGGGATATAAGGTTTTTAATGCAAGACATTTACGTACACAGTGATTTCTTTCTATTGTGATGCAAAAATGCTCATTCCCACTAATCAAAATAATCACAATAGGGTTTTTCTATTTTTTTGCCATATCGTGCAGCCCATGTCCACCCATCTAGTAGATGTTCACAGATTAAGTGAAAATCGTGGCCTACTGGTGGCACTCCAGGAAAAGTCAGGATCACCAAACTGAGTGCTATTCTATTTGGTATATCTATACCAAATTTGAATCTATCCAATACTTTGTTGTTGAGACATTTCAGTCTGGACCAACTGGTGGAAAGACCAACCTAGCAAGGTTAAGAACCAAAGAATACTACAAATCACCAGACAGCAAACTTGTCACAGAAATGAGCAGTCAGATCTAAAAAATAAGTTCATAATCAGACTCTTTATCTTTTATCCAGCTCAGTCTGACTGGGTCTGTATATTTGGCAGATTAGTAGCTCTGACTCTGACTACATTTTAATCTTGTTTTACGAAAATAGAAAGTCCTCTTCTTATGTCAAATTGTAAATAATCTCATCCAGTTAACGGCCTTGTTCACCTAAATGGAAGAGATCTCTGCTCTTTTAGAGTGTTGTTTTCAATCAGCAGCTCAGTCAGAGAGCTGTTGAAACCTGTTGTACCTGCAGCTCTTCTACCTGACTCAATAGAGGTGTGGCTGTAGCCAGGAGACATTCAGTAAGGAGAGAAATCTCTGTCCAACTGAAGTTTTGTTATGTCTCAGTCTTTAAATCACACCAAAACTCTGGTCTGTAGTTGTAATACAAGTTGTTAAAGTTACCATTACAAATATTAATTCACACCTTTTGGATGTTTCAGTTCGCAAAGAAAAGTACAATTTTATTTGTTTCTGCTGCAATAGAACCATACTACTCAGGCTGTATGAGGGTGATGTGCCTGCAGATTGTGTGTGTGTTGAGCACCTTAAACATTTTAAAACCCCATATGTATGCTCTTAAACTACAGCCTTAAATACCTTGCTCTCATTACCCCCTCATACTGCAGGGTAAATTATTAAACAGGAGCTTTCGGTGTGTATGTGTATGTATGCGTGACTCAAGAGTCAGAGTCATAGGGTTACAATGTGTGTGTATGTGTGATATGTGTGCAGTTGAGCTTAAGCCTCACCCTTCCTGACAGCAGACAGTTCAACAGAACTATCAGATGACAAGTGTTGATTCCTTTACGGCTTTTGTGCTGCTTTCTTTCCATTCTTGTGTTCATGTCATTGTCATACTCATTACTATTAGTGTCCACTTCTACCTCATCCTCTCTTAAATACAGGGCTACCGTAAAACTACCCGAATAGACACAGGTCTCTTTTAAAAGCCTAGTGTGGCTACACGTTTTGACAAATAAACACAGGTCTCCAATAGAGGCCTGTTCTGGTTGTTATAAAAATTATTCTGATGTATAAAACCTTAAAAACCCACCGGGTCGCCCGCTTGAAAGAGTTTGAAGCCATTTAGATCGCTTGCACAAATATAAATGTTTAAACTTTCGTCAGTATGGACATTTTACACATCGTTAGATCAGTTAGATTCTCCACAATTCAACCGTTCAGTTGATTTTATGGAAACTATGAGCACTAAAGTATAATTCACTAACCGGCATGGTAAAACGACGTTCACGTTCAAGTGTTATGGCAGCAGCGCAGAGAAAAAAAGTATGACCGGAAATTTATCGTAAGTTACCTGTTAGTTGTCAAATTTGCTGAACAAAACTCAAGAGAAGCAGTACAGGTAGAGAGTATTTCCATCTGTGCTGAGTTTGTTTTTGAGTTTTGTGTTAAAGGAATTAAATGCCTGTCCCAAATAGACACATGTCCCCAATAAAGGTAGGGGGAGTTCAGTGATTTAAGCAAATAAACGCACGGGCTATTATTAGAAGTTTTACGGTACTCAAATAGAGTTTAGCAATAAATTGAACCAGGTTAAAATTGAAGACCTACTACTTGTAGAGTCTAGTAGTGAGGCTAAGGGCGGGTCACAAACCTTGTGTTTAACCCCTTATTGCTGTTTGTTTGGGTCAGTTCGAATACCTGATGCAAACTCTGGTGCGGACAAAACATCTGTTCTCTGGTCCATCCAAAGGGATGGTCTCAGACCGCTGTCCAGTGGACGGAGCAGTTAATTTCTGGTGTATTCGAACAAATCACAGGAAGCGTACAATATGTTATTTTATTGGTTTTCTCTTCTTGTTGTGGTGACTAGTAAACTACTAGCATGTTTGCTACCAAAAGTCGTAGTAGGATCTCATCAGCACTAGCCATTTTTTGTGAGAAGACTTCCTCCAAAATATATAGAAAAAGCTCTGCACACTTGAATTTGTGACAGGTGCATCTGAGGAAGGTGCAATTTGAAAACAATGAGGGACTTCTGCACACTGTCTCACTTACTGCTGTTCATATACACGTTCCTCTAAAGTCTGCTGACATGCTCCATATGAACACCAACATGAAATTGGCAAGGGTTTGTTGCTTTTTTACCCACCAACTGTATGACCAATAATAGAAAGAGATTTCCATGACTGTTTTCATTTTCTGGCTGGACCATTTGAGTTTTGCTGGCGGAGTTGGAAAATTTAAATAATGTATCATCCTTGCATTAGTTTGATTCAGGAACTGGACCTTTAGGTATGACTAAAAGTCTCTCGTAAATATTGGAGTTGTCCATTCATCCATTTTCTATATGAACTTATCCTGTTTTGGGTGAGAGGCAGGAACCAACACAGACTGATCACCAGCTTATCACAGGGGTAGCACACATCCATCATCCACATATTTTTTTACTGTGGGAAAAAACACATGCAGATGGAACACAGAATGTACTTGCTGCAATTAAACAACTGAGCTACCATGGAATCATAAATATCTTCAAAGATTCATCATTGTGTTTAAGTATGCTTACTGTATTACTTATCTGGCCATTTTATTATGAAATGTCTTTTGTTTAAACTTACTGGAAGTTTCGTGGCTATCTGGAATAAAGTTTGATATCTTGTTGGAATTTTTTTGACTAATGGTGGCACTATAAGAAAGCCAGGATGTCATGATAAAAAATAATCAAATTCCAAAACAATTTGGAACAAAGCGAGAGATGAACAGATTAAACCATCTTTTGTCCCACCTGGACTGAGATCACCAGAGATTCCATCTTACCAGGCTTCAAACTATGTGTTTGTGGATGGTACTGGACCAGTCCGCATCCTTTGAGGTACTGGCAGCTATAGGTGTGGGCGCTAGGTGTGACATAATGTTTGTTCTTTAAGCAACATAGAGGCTTTCATAGATGCTGCTAGAATTCTTCATTTCTTCATTGAAATGGTAAATGGTAAATGGA
>NW_023339740.1:1925712-1934339 GCF_004916995.1 Morone saxatilis | reverse complement strand
ATTCGCCCTTTTACACACATTCACACAGCGATGGCAAAGCCCATCGAACAGAAACTAACACATTCATACACATTCATACACATTCACACACAGATGCACAGCATTGGAAGCAAATTTGGGGTTCAGTATCTTGTTCAACACACTTGGACATATGACAAGAGGAGCCGGGGATCAAACCACCAACCTTCCGATTAGGGGACAACCTGCTCTGCCTCTGAGCCACAGCCAAAAGAAGAACAAAGAACAGCACTGAAGGCTTTTCTTAATGAAAAAGATGTTTTCACTCTTCTCCCGACCGATGAACACCAACATGAAAATGTGCCTGCCCTTTTCCAAACAGTTCCAATAACTACTTCCCGGATGGTTATGTGTAACAAACCATGGGTAACTATCACTATTTATGCGACAATTTATCCTTGTACAAAATCTAATTGGACGATTACCATAAAATGTCCTTCCTTTCTATCCATTACCCTAACACTCCATGATCAACTCGGCTTTAAGAATATCTGAATTGTTAAAATGGTTGTTCTGTCTAAAGGTGTATTCAGACAACATTTTAGAGGTTGTACAATTGCATACAGTCAATAGCTCAAGGTTAAGTTAACTGATGACTGCTGAATTAGTATAATTGTGGTAGCGGTCATGTGTTCTACCTGCACAGTGAAGATTTGGTGTGTGAGGACAGCCAGGGAAGCATTTCAATAGCTCACAGTGACTGCTGCTGCATTCTGAATGGATGTATTGAGAGCATTTCCTGGGGGCTGGAAGAGCTGTATGAACACACACACATACACATGCAAACACACACTAACACAAGTTCACACGGTATATTAAGAACAGGAACTTGAAGATGAAGCTCTGTGCAGCATGTCAGCATCAGTGCATTGTGACAAAATTAATGTTAAATCTACAGGAAACATGATCTAGATTTTGGTTTTTACAAATCCTTACATATACAGTGACTTTTCTCTTGCCAGGATGGCACTTCTGTAAATTACATCAAGAACACCACATAAATAATGCAAATGACCTCATAGCGCCCAACTACAACAATTCCACATGGATGCATAGTTGCCAGGGTTGGCATAAAATATAAATACAATTTTTATCTCAGCTTTCCATTAATTTCCAATGTATTTTTCCAATACTGTAAGGGACCCTAAAGGGGCAGCTGTGGCTCAGGAGGTAGAGCAGGTTGTCCACTAATTACAATCCATTGCTCTTTCTGCTGCGTGTTAAAGTGTCCTTGAGCAAGATACTGAACCCAAAATTGCTCCTGATGCTGTGCATGTTGTGTTTGAATGTGGATGAATGAGTAGGTTTATGTTTGTGATGGTATTTACCATTACTGTGTGAATGTTGCATGTAGTGTAAAAGCGCTTCAAGGAAGACCAGAAAGGTGCTATACAAGTACAGTCCATTTACCATTCACCCCAGTCTGCAGAAACATTCAAATATACCAGGTGAAAACAACATTTACAAAATAAAACTGAGAATTGGCCAGTCTTCACAATACTATACAATTAGCTTTGGCTATACAATGTAAACATAAGTCTATATGTGCTATCATGTACATAAATTGTCTGGACTGCTGCGTTTCATTTCGCATTTCACAAGTTTCATTTCATGCACATGCATATAAATGCAGCACGCGCTACGTGGTTAATTTTCCAAACTGCAATTAATAAACGCTGCTGCCTGTTATAGTAGTAAATAGTTGTATTTCACTCTCACTTTTATCAGGAACAAAGTCACAGAACAGCCCTGAAAGACACAGACAGATAAAGAGCTGCACTGTCCCGTCATATCCGTTATGGATACCTTGAGGTCAGAGGTCAAGAGAATCCTTTGAAAATGTAGCATGTATTTGGAGCGTTATTTATCCTCTTTCCCAACATGATATGGATGATACTAATGAATGCGTTATGCCATCTAGTTTCGTATGATACTAGTATCACTCTAGTTTTAGTTTAGTTTTAGAGCCCACTACAACCTCTGAAAGACAGTGTGGCGTGGAATGGGTAAGGATAATGGGGTGGCACTTGCTTGCTAAGTAAGTTGTTACACGTACAAGGAATATGTCTTGGTGCATTGGTGCATAAAAATCATACAAAAATAAAATACTTTTTAAAATATTGTCATTGCTCAAGTCTCTCTAATATGATATGATGGTCAATGGTGTCAAATGTAGCACTAAGATCTAACAAGAGAAGTAGAAGTTAATTTTTTTCAGTCTTTCCCTCATCTCAACATTTTTCTTTACTCCTTCCTTTCCCTCCCTTCTTCCTCCATTTATCTATTGTTTCCCCCATATTTACTTTTAATTCAGTTCAACTCAACAATATATTTCTTATCTTATCATCTATTTATTTTACTTTTCCTTTATTCCTCCTTTCTGCTTTGTTCTCAATAGTGTGGTTTTCTTTGATTTTCAGTTTGTTCCTAAGGTTATAAAATAATAATATATGATCATAATAATGGTATTTTTGTGATTCAAAAGAATCAAGAAGCGTGAGAGATAATGTTAATATCACCTTTCCTTTCTCCTTCATCCATCCTTCCCTTTGACTAGCTGGATGAATGAACAAAGGAAGGACAACAAAGGAGGGAGGCTGCGCACACACACACACACAGTCACACACACACACACATACGCTCCCTCTTCCCACAGCCCCGCCTCTGTTGCTAGGTTACTGCTTCCTCTTACTATACAGCCATTTCAGCCAATTGCATTACCTTGTGTCATTAATGAAGGAGGAGCCTCACAGTGCTCCACCGTGGAAGGAAATGACTCCTGTTGTCAGTGACATCATTTCCGACACACACACACACACACACCACACACCACACACACACAGTGTCTGCATTCACTACTACTGTACTCAGCAGGAAAAAGGTCACTTCACTTCACCACTGACACACAGACACACACACAGGCCAATTTATCATTATTTTATTTAATAATAATATATCATTAATATTATTATAAAATCTTCACTGCCTTGTTCTGATAGAATATATATGTACATCCTCTATATCAGGAGAGGAGAGTGTTGTTGGTGAGGAGCTGGTAAAAGTAGGAGCAGAACAGGGTCCATTCAGAATCAAATGAATCAGAATAAGATGTGTTTGTGTAGATCACCATGGATCATCTGCATTGGGTTTTTGAAATAGTAACAAATATGAACAATATGGCAATAAGCTGATGATACACAATCAATAAGCAAGTCTTTCAGGAAACATGTTCTGTCTGAAGCTCAAGTGCAGTCATTATTCTAGATCTTTACTTTTGAACTTTGTATTTTAATCCAATGTCTTTTGTAGGAGCTTTTCATCACTTGGTGATTTGTGAATCAGTTAGAGAAAAAGACAGACCTAAGGATTATAGTGCTAAATGCTCAGTGAATGGTATCTTGTCCAACCTCTTTGCTTGTGCTGCCCTCTTGTGGTACATTCCTGTTTTTTTTTCAACCATGATTATTATTATTATTGGTGTGTTTTATTTTATTTTATTTTATTTTATTTTATTTATTTTATTTTGAGGGATAAGGACAGTATCTTCGGGGTCACATTAACATGGTTCTAGACATGATTGTCTACCCATACAAGGGGTTGCCTTCATTAGTGACTAATGTACAACTAGTATCCATAGGAAGATGTTAACTGTCAACTGTCAGTTATTCATGTGAAGGTGTTGACACAGACTGATCTGTTTTTTAAGCTGTGTGTCCCTTCACAGTGAGTATGGCATTTAACACATCAAGAACCTTGATAATCTTCTAAAAGTAAACACTAAAACTGAACTAGGTTGTATGAATCGTGTTTGTAATGTAAGAATTTCAGAGGTTCCAGATGTTCTCAACATCTTTCCTTTTCCAACTATAGTCTGCCACAGCCTCAAAGAATACATATTTAGGGCCTAACATCAGCTCTGGCTTTGACACCACAACCCTTAACCCTTTCCCTTGTCACTGTCTGTTATTCCTCCCACCTCCGTCCACCCCTGTGAGGTCTGCTGGCCCTTGCTGTCTCCTGTTGTGGTAGAAAGTACAGTAGGTACAGTTTTGATATTTTACTACCCTTCTTTTTATTAACTGTCCTGTCTGCAAAGGATGCATGATTGTGTCTTTATGTCTTTTGTGCTGCATTCCTGCATGTCAGTTGGATACCTAAGGATTCATACATAGCAGTCTTGTCTTGTTCTTTTTGGGTTGTTGAGTTATTAACCCTCATAATGTCTTGGGGTCATTTTTGACCCCATTTCAATGTTCTTTATGTCATAAATATGGCATTTTTTAATCTAATTTCACCAAAATAACATGGATGGTTCCATGGTATGGGAGCTCCGCATAAAATCCATTTTGACCACTTTCACTGAATTTGAGAACTTGTGTTCTTCCCTACCTTAATTTGACCCCAGAAGGGCCATTGGATTACACTGTGCAAACACACACACAGCGCATATAATGCACACATACACTCATATAACAAACATACACACACCACAAATACACACACACACAGACACACACACACCCCGAAGGACAACAGGTGTCATTATTTGTCACCATTGAAAAAAATTAAATGCTTTCAAAACTGTGTCCTGACTAAACTTTGACATTTACCAGACTGTGATAATCAATCAACATATATTCCTATTATATGAACTATAGTCGAAATTATTCCATATTATAGCTTTTTTTAAAACAAAAAAATGCAATATTCTTTCTATTTCTACTTTTTAGTTTACTGACCTTAAATTCTAGAAATTTCGGTCAAGCTTAGTGTTAATGAGTTGGTATTGAGAAACACAGTATTGGATCTTAATTCATACCCTATGTTTTTTAAACAAGTCAAACNNNTCAAATTCATGATGGAGGAACACAACTGCATAGTCAATGGGAAGGTATTATGAGGGTTAAGTCCATGTCAACTCTACTGTTCAAATGTATGTCCTGTGATTTTGTAATTGCATCCGATGTCACAAATGCTACAATGTTAAAAATAAAAACATAAGAAGTGAGGTGGGAGGAAATTTAAGGAAAGAGTTTTTGTTTGAAAGTAAAGCAGGATCAGTGAGTGTCACACAGCCAATCAAAGGAATGTGCACGGATATCATTAAAGGATAATTCAGGTCCATCACAACTTGGGTCTTATTTTTTTTATGTCCGTTAATTGTCGAGATCAGGGAACACAGTTTGCAACTCACTAAAAAGAAGTTAGGGCAAGAAGTGTGTGCAAATAGACAAGCTGGAAATAAACCCCTTTGTTAGACAAACGTATTTGGGAGAGAGAAAGGAAGCAATATCACAAATCACAAATGTCCCTCATTTTTTAAATCACTTTACTGGTCAAACTTAAAGTGTACAGATTGTAATCTGCCTCAGTGTTGGTAAAACAACAGTTTTACCAAGTGATTTAAAAAAACTGGATAAACTTTTGACTTCTTTCCAACATGTCTAATGCAAAAATAAATCCTAAATTGTAAAAAACTGTAATTACCTTGTACTTGAAGTTCCTTAACACCATGCCTCTTAATTGCATGAGTAGATGAAGTTACTGCTGATAAAGATTATGGAGATTTTAAGTCTATGATTGTAACACTGACTGTGGTACTTATGTGCTGCCTCTGTCTTTTGTCTCCATCTGCAGGTGCGGTTGAATAAGGAAGAGGAGGAGGGTGAGGACGGGGAGTTGAAGGCTCCTGTTGTGTTTTGCATGCAGGCGGAGCACGCTGGGACCAGGACATACTACTTTAGCACAGACAGCCATGAGGAGCAGGAAGAGTGGATCAGAGCCATGAGCGAGGCTTCAGAGGTCAACATTCAGCTAACACAGAGGTGATGTTCACACACATGCACAGAGCCAAACTGGATGCACACTACCTTTACATATGTTCTCAGAAAAACAAAACAGAAAAACAGTATGCATTCCGACACTATTCTAGTACTGTCCCAATTCAAGCACTGCACAAGATGCAGATTCATACAGCGACAGTCAGTCAGTGGAAGTTGATTTGCCTCTCTGTGTGCTGGTGATGATGGAAGACTGTTACCAAAACTGTCCAGTGACTTCGAGTGGCTCTATTCAAACATACTAATATTTAAAATAACTGACCCCAGACAAATAATAGTTAACTAACCAGTTGTTTTCCAGTTTAACACAAATAATATTTACTTTGTTAGTTATAAGGGAAAAAATGAAATAACACAATTACTCAAATAAGACTTCTTTAAAATAAAAATATTATAGTTGAAATACTCAATTTTAAACAGAATTACCTTTACCAAAATTAGCAAATCACTGTAAAAAATTAGGCAATACCAAATACTATACAAAATGTAACACTATTTCCCTATACTTATCAGACTCAAATTAAATATGCTACTTAACTCAACTCTAAACACAACAATGGGCCCACACACACACTCTCACATGCACATAAAAATAAGAAACTGGGCAAACAGTTTGTGAAGAGATGAAAGAAGAAAGCAAACGGCAGCATAAGCAAAATCCTCCTCAGGAACGAAACAGTCCTTCCCGTTAAGCAATGGCATCCTCATGTTTAAACCTCTTGGTTCTTTGGCAATCAGTCAGTGTGACAACAAACCAGATCAGAGATAAAAAGGCAACAATGGATAATTTTGATTGTTAGGTCCTAAACAACTGGGAATTAAATAATAAATGACAGGCGAAATTAATTTTTTAATACAAACCTTCCTTTCTGTTCTCATACTTTCTTTTTCCTTCAAACTTCACAGAAATAACTCGGACACGAAAGCTGATCTCAACCATACTATGGTGACCAAGGCACCCGACCCACAAGCACAAGAGCATCCACACACACAAACACACAATGAAACTGACAGTGACCAGCCCCCCTACCCTAAGATAAATGGTGTTGACGGCTTTAAGACACCCCCACCCTCCACACCCCTCTCAAATCAGGAGGGAAAAAAGAATGAAGGAAGGCATGGAGGTGGAAGAGAAGGTGATGATGAAAGGGGAGGATCTGGTCCAGACTACACCCCTCACTCAATTTACCATCCAAATGGTTGCAGCAACTATGGCCCTCGCAAAATGCTACACAATAGCAAACCCCCTCCATCCAGGAGTCACAGTGGGCATCGCACCCCTCAGGAACACCCGGAGGAGAGTGGGGGCCCGTCACACGTCCCCCAGGAGCAGCAGGAGAATGTGGTGCTGAGGAGGGGTTTTGTGCCCAGGACAGCTCCAGAGAGGGTGGCCCAGAGGAAGAGCTCAATGGCCCAGCTGCAGCAGTGGGTCAACCAGCGGCGGGGCATGGCATCCCAAGAGGATATCAACAGGTAAATCAGTGGAGAAGTGGAGAAATATAACACCTCTGTCTCTCTACAGGTCTTCTTCTGTGTTGTTGGTGAATGGACCTGTATAGCTCCTTTCTAGTGTTCCAACCACTCAAAGTGCTTTTACACTACATGCCATTCACCCTTTCACACACATTCACACAGCGATGGTAAAGTCCATCGAACAGAAACTACCACATTTATACACATTCACACACCGATGGTGTGCGTTGGAAGCAATTTGGGGTTCAGTATCTTGCTCAAGGATACTTCGACACGTGGCAGGACGAGCCGGGGATCAAAACTACAACCTTCCGATTAGGGGACGACCCGCTCTGCCTCTGAGCCACAGCCGCCCTTTTGTGTTTTTTGCAGCTAGCTTCAGATGATGCTTCAGTGGTCATAGGGATACTGTAAGGACACTGACGGTGCCGGTCCTTGCAAGTGAACCACACTTGCACCTTCAATATTCATTATTGGTCATTATTTTCATGGCATACAGTAACATTGAGAAATTATGTTATCAAAGCTCTGCACATCCACTGCCTCAGACTGGGTGTTAGCAGCATCTACGCTAACTTCTATGGGAGCCACCATTGTTGTTTAATAAACAGTATCTTCTCACTGCATGAACGCTCACCCCTTTTTTTTTTAAATTAATATCCATGTGCATAATACACAAAGGTGATATTTATTTTAGATTATAAAAAGAAAAAAGTCTTATCAAAACAAAATTAACAAAATTAAGAGACTTCCATCTCCATCTTTTCCTGTCCTTACAGCCCATCTCATTACTACCAAGTGAGCCGTGGGGTCTCAGCTGACTACTATGGCTACCCTGGTGGCCCCCAGTATGTGGAGGAGTACCCTCTGTACACATCAGGGGTCCGACCTGACAGCATATGCTCTGTCTCTGCTTTGGGTGGATACGACCGACGATGGACTATTGAGGATAAGCGCCACTCACTAAGGGACGGGCATCAGCTGTATGGACCCCCAGTGCCCAGGGACCAATGGGGGCAACAGTATTACGGGGGAATGGAAACATCCATGAGGCGTCTGTCCATCCAGCCACGCTCCAGGTCTGTGCCTAGGTCACCATCCTTGTCATCGGGGGGGCCCTACTCACCAGTGCCACACAACTTTGCCTCGCCGGCTCGATCACCATCTGCCCGCTTTGACCGGTTTACAGGGAGGATGAGGGATGACGTGATCTATGCTGATCCATCTGTCTACAGCCTGAGGAGATCACTCAGTTCACCGAAGGTGAAACGACGAGTTTGTGTGTGTGTGTGTGTG
>NW_023339740.1:1921792-1925612 GCF_004916995.1 Morone saxatilis | reverse complement strand
GTGAATTTGGCACGTAGTGTAAAATGTGCTTTGAGTGGTTGGACAACTAGAAAGGCGCTATACAAGTACAGGTCCATTTACCATCATTCTTAATCTGCTGTTGTAACAGCATCTGCTCTTCTGGTTTCAGCCACAAAAGTATTAGTGAGGTCCAACTCTGATGTTGTGGGAAAAGGCCTGGCTCATAGTGAGCACTCCAAAGGTGGGGTTGAGGTTGAGGTCAGGGCTTTGTGCAGGCTAGTCAAGTTCTTCCACACCTAACTGGGAAAACTATTCCTTATGGAGCTGGCTTTGTGCACTCATGTTGTTGAAAAGAAGTTGGAGGAACACTATACTTATGTCTGAAATATATGGTAACCGCATATGTATAAGCATTCTGATTAGGGCCTAGACCACAGATCTAAATATGTAGACAGGGTTGTTCACATACCATTGGCCATGCAGTGTATTTGAAAAACATGATAATCTTCTGGGTGTAAGAGTGTGTTTTTCCTTTTCTTACACTGGTTTCAATTTCATTCAGCTTCAGTGTGGGATGTAATTCTCTGCTGTATACATCATGGAAAGGAGGCACCTGTGGAAAAAAAAGATTGAACAAATTAAACATCAACCAGACTCAATGAGAGGAAGAAAAAGTCAATGTCCCAATATTCTGTTCTTTATTCTGGGGAATATAAAGCCTAATTTACTCAGAAAGTCATCAAGATTTCTTTTGCAAGAGAGGACATCTAAATTGAGAAACCAACAAATAAATTATTGTTTTGCTGGCTGGGTTTTTATGCTTTCTGCAGTGGATGGCTGGTGATTAAGTTTCTACAAAAATACAGTAAGTAACATCTGCCAGCAGTCAAATGGGAAGAACTCTATGGAGCCATTCTTAAGCCTTATTTAAACATAATGTTGGAATACTGATAATGCAACCCTGTATGTTTCCTCATCTCTAAACATCACAGAAGCTCTTTGGTTTATGTCTCAGAATGAAGAACCAAGGTGAAATAAAGTCATGATAGTGTCACATTTAAAAAAAAACACAATAGAACCGAAATACATGACTCAGGAGGCTAAGATAAAAGTTAAAGTGTTTTTACTTGACAAATGTACAAGGATATAACAAAAAAACAAGAAACTATGGAAGGAAAGGAGAAATAAAGGAAAGGGAATAAAGGAGAGAAAGAAGCTCACACGCAAACACGGTTAACATTGACTGGGAAACAGTGTATGAAATATGTAATGGCAAACAATACTGTGTGTGTGTGTCCTCTTACCTGATGGTCTAAGTAATCCAGATTGCGCTGCAGTTGAAGGTCTATTATGTCCTCCTGAGCCAAGCAACAGCAACAGTGATAGACATGGAAATCACACAAACACATAGTGTACAGATAGACAGCTTTCAGAAAAGACTTCAGCAAAGCAAAGCACCACAACTAATCCGCCAATCACACTGGAGGCCTACAGCTTCTCTGCAATGATCAACTGAAACACTATATAGAGAATTAAATAGTTGCTTATGTGTGGACATGTTTTTGACAAATAAAAGAAAAGAAAAAATCTCAAGTTTCATCTCAAATCTCGGAAATCGTTTAGGTGTTATTTTCCTCTATATTTGACAGAAAAAGACAGGGAGATGGAAATGTCTTTGTTCAAATGGGGCCTCAGATTTGTCAGATGTAAATGTCCTCCTTGTTCTTTCTCTGGCTGCTCACTGACTTATGATCCATGACCTCTGACCTCTTCTCAGGATGCTGTGAGAGGTTTTGGTCTGGTTTCATGTTCTGATGTTTTTTGTTTCCGCTGTTCATTCAGTGTCTTGGAGCACAGAGCAGACTGCATTGGCAGGAAGTCAGACACAGAAAGGGCATAGAGAATCCAGTCAAATTTCAAAATAAAATACCCCCTGCAGATATTGGATTGAAATTCATGCTTGCATCAACATTGTGGCATCAGGCCAAAGTCAATCAGCCAGAGGCCAGTCAGAGGAGTATTGAAGCGCAGAAACACGCCGTTTTGTATCATTTTTAAGGACAAAATTGTTCCGCTTCTGAAGCACTCTTGATAGGATCTGAAGATTCTACGGAGCCAAACCGTCTTGAAGACCCAACGTCGTAAAGCCATCCCCGATTAGGAAGTGAGTTACTATCTTTACTTGCCCTAAGTGGTATTTTTTTTGTTGAGACCTGGGTCAAGGTCACTTTCATGCTAAAACACAGCTGTTTACTCATGTAGCCCAGTGTAAAAGTACCTGGGTTAAAACAAGTTAATTTGTAATAAACATAAAAAGATGGAAATAATTCAGTAACGCAATTAAACTGAAAATAATTTAGGTTACAATAGAGAAAACTTAGATAACTGAGAGATTAACATAAATTCATCAATAATAAAGTAGAGTGTAAATAGTTCATTAAGTAGTTACATTAAACTGCTCTATAGTGGAGGAAAGTGTGTGGTAAAATAATAATTTTATTTAATAATAATCAGTCTTTGGTTCATGCGGTTTCATTTGCTTGGTTACTGTAGGTATCATTCAATGTCACCTGATGGTAATTTGCTGTAGGTAAGGAAGTTAACAGAAAAGGGGTGGGAAGACAAAAACGACAACAAGCAGGATGGGAGAAACGTCGAAAAAGAGACAAGAGAAAAGAGAGAAATACGGAGCTGAAGGAAAGTTAAGAGATAATGACAATATGGTAGCTTGGTGAATGTAAGTAACAAAATAAGTAACAGAAGAAGCTGTAGCTGAGGACAGTAACAAGCATTTCTTGCCTAAACACAGTGGATTAGGGCATTTGAGTTCAAGAGGGACTGCTAAAGCCAGCCACTTGCTAGACCAGAGGCTTGTATTAAAAAATAAATTTTCTCCTGTTAACATTTTTATGTCAATTCCCAGTTGTTTAGGACCTAACAACAAAATGATCCATTGTTGCCTTTTTATCTCCGATCTGGTTTGTGTTCACACTGACTGATTACAAAAGAACCAAGAGGTTTAAACATGAGGATGCCATTGCTGAACGGGAAGGACGTTTACTTTCTTCTTTCATCTCTTCACAAACTATTTGTCCAGTTTCTTATTTTTATGTGCATGTGAGAGTGTGTGTGTGGGCCCACTGTTTTGTTTAGAGTTTAGTTAAGTAGCATATTTGATCTGAGTATAGGGATATATGTAAGTATAGGGAAATAGTGTTACATTTTGTTTGTCATTTAAAATATTAGTATGTTTGAATAGAGACAGTTTTGTTGTTTATTCATAAGGTATTAGGCTATAAAAGGTTTCACACAAAACGTGTAAAACTTAGTGGTAGCTACCTTTATAAATCACACCCAAACACCCCGTCATTCAAGTCCAAGTTGATTTCCTTTAACTAAGGCATTTACAGAGTGTTGGGGTGCTACACTCACCAAAATAATTATGTGTATTCTTGAGGTTTAACAAATATCCTAAAAGCATTCCCTTTCACATAAAACCTGCGAATGAAACAGGGACCTGCATATACGTACTATAACAGTAGTGGTCCACAAGGTATCTTCAGAGACCACATGTTCAATTTTCAAACCTGCCTGCCCATGTATTTTTTAATTGGTAAAATTGAACATACAACATTATATCCACTCCCGTCTTCTGTACAGTCTTCTCATCTTTTCTTATCTTTATTTATTTATATTTTTAAAAAGTACTTTATTCTTGTGTGATTTTTGTGTGACTTGTATATTTTTGTGTGATTTATATATTTTTATGTGATTGTATATTTTAAGCACAATTGCACCAAGACAAATTCCTCGTATGTGTAAAAACCTACCTGGGCAATAAATCTGATTCTAATTCTGA
>NW_023339740.1:1913713-1921767 GCF_004916995.1 Morone saxatilis | reverse complement strand
GGATTCGGATTCGGATTCTGATTCTGATTTCTTGATAGTGTGCTGTCACATTTTTCCACTATAATCAAGTGGGCTTCTGGGTCTCCCATTTTTTACAACTTTTGGGACTGCACTTTTATTGCATGGAACTATATTGGTAGACCCCAGTGTAGGCTATAGGTCTCTCTGTCATTCATTCGTAGTAATATATTCAAGATTTGTCTAATGTAGTAAACTCACATCACATACAACTCGATGACACCTATACACACAAATTGGTGCCAGTGGCGCATGTTTAGGTTACAGGGGAGACGCAGAGACGCGAAGGAAAAGGTCCAGAGAGAGATTTATGTATTACACGATGTCTAGGGCAGGTAGACACGTGTGTGGGAAGAACATCCCACAGCTGGGCTGCCCAGCTGAAAAACAAAGGTTACACATACCACTGTATGTGCCACAAACTACTGTAGGCCTATACCACCAACCAGGACTGTGTGTGACTGTGTGTACCGGTATTATCTTGTATTTACATGTACAGATTACCAGGCACATACCATTTTATTTTGTGCATGGAGGGGGGTTCCAGGGTAGGTTGCAGTGGTACAATCCCTTCGGCTTAAGGACCCTCGCTACACCAGGGTAGTCATACTGAAAGGGAAGGTGGAGAGGACAGGAAGAAGGAAGGCACAGGAAGGAAGGAAGGAGGAAGGAGGAAGGAGGGAAATTAGGGAAGAGAGATTAATGAAAAGTTTTCTACTGGGTGGAGTACTCGAGTACATGAATTATAGTTAAGTCATAATGACAGAAACAAAATATTTAACTTATATTCTTTCATTCATTTTGGTAAGGGTAATCTTAGCAGTCTTTAGTATTCTGGAAATGGAGTGGGGAATTACTAAAAAACCTGTTAGATATGAATTTGTATTCGCTTACCTAATCAAACAAAACTACATTTCAGTATAATTATGGAGGAAAAACCATTGGGGAAAGAAAGCTTGCCCCGCCCCCATTAGAATTAACCATATCTTGATTTCCCGAAAGTAACTCGTCATAGTAACTGAGTTTGTGGCCGGAAAGAGAAAAAATGCGTCACGTTGGAGGGGTTGCGGTTCCACCTTTTAGTCCGTGGATGCTGATCCTAACAGCAGACTAACCTGAGTAGTCTGTCTAGTTAGTCTGTTTTAAGGCTATATAATGTGCCATTTGTATAACATATAAAACGTGTCTAAAGTGTTTTTTTTCTTTCCACCTCTGCCCTTCAAAAAGTCTGTGCACGCCACTGGGTACACATGTAGAATATGTCCTGATGTTAAAAAAAATCCTCTTGAGGATCCAAGGTAATTCCACAGTCATTCATGGCGATTTGCACAATTTGTACTTTAACAAACTCTTCCTAGGGAATTGGTCGGATCGACTTTAAATTTAGTTAGTATAATGTAAACACCATCACGATTAAAAAATTGTGCTATTTGCAATTTTGCTTTGAAGGGTGTGTCTCTGGCGTGGCGCCAACATTTGACATTTCACCATGAAACAGGAGTGAACTTTGTCCAATCTGCACCATAATGCACATGTCTGATAAAAGTCCTGCCCTGAACACATCCACATGACAATATTAAGGCATACTCATAGCGCACCCCCTTATTACATTTTTATTTCAAATCTTTAATCGTTATATTAGATTCAACATTTCTGTTTTCCATTATAAGCATTGTTTGTCAGTTTAGTTAACTTTTGTATTCCTGATTTCAGCAATAACTTCAGTGACAAAAATATTAGCTGAGGAGAATCATGGCTCAAATACAAAAACAGGAGCCAGGTTGTGAGAAAAACTTTTACCTGTTTTCATTAATACTCTAATAGTGAAAGGCATTACAAAGACATGATTTCTGTATGTAAGTCACAGATGTTTGAAACATTCTCCTGTCTTTATTTGTTTCTTTTCTGCCTTTATTTGTACCTCTCTCAGGCTTTAACCACCACTCGTATGGAGTTTGAAGCATTAGAGGATGAGGCCAGTGCCATTCACGGAGACCTATGGGAGCAGCTTAATGCAGGAGGGCAGGTAAAAAGTTACACTGTCATCATCATTCCTGCTTATATATTCATACACTGTTGGCAGAGGCTACCATGCAAGGTGCCAACTGCTCATTAGAAATGGAAACTAATTAACTCACACACATTCATACAGCAAATAATAGCATCCGGAGCAATTTGGGGTTCAGTATCTTGCTCGAAGGACACTTCGACATGCAGGTGGGAGGAAGCCGCAGTTTTAAACGACAAACCTCCTGATTAGTGGATGACCCACTGCATGACTCTCAGAACTGAAAACTTGCATTTAGGAGGTTCAACAGCAAAGTTTCCTACCAGAAACAATGTACTCTGGATAATCATCGTAGATAATCCATAGACCTCACATTCAGCAGTTTTTATATCTTAGAATGGAAAATAGTTCACCTTCCCTCTTTCATATTATTTTGTCTCTTCTTGCTTTTTGCAGAGTGAACTGGTTCGTAGGCACATCCAGAAAGAGTTTTGGAGAGTACAGGATGTATTAGAGGGACTGCACAAGAATAACTCCTCCAGAGGCACTGACACAGCCAAGCACAGAGGTAACCTACTTAAGTTGGAAAATAATTGCATTTTTAGTGGAAATATCTGTATCCATGTCATGTATATTTTAATGACTCTATACCTGTTACCCTAACCTCCCTGTCTTTCTTTTGCACAGTGACCAGCGGTGCATCAGGCTCCTTTAGCACCAATAGTCCAGCCAGTCCCCTGAGCTCAGTAAGCCTTACCAGCCCACTCAGCCCCTTCTCCCCAGTGCCCGGCTCCCAGGCCTCCCCCACCAAACAGCTGGGCCCGGAGGTAAGCACCGGACACACCCAGCTGGGGACTAACCCCAATCCAAGACCTGGCACAGGCCCATGCTCAGATTCTAGAACCAACCCTGAAATGCGTAACGGACCAAGCCCTAAACCCCGTCCCAAGTCAGGTATAGTGCCTCATTTTAAAACTGACCCTAAGCCTACGTGTAGACCCAAAAGTTACACAGAGCCTGACACTAGCCTGCATCCAGAAAATATAAATGACTTAGCTTTTGAAACCCATGAACACACATTTCGTCAGCTCTCCCTAGCTTTCCAAGACCTAAGGGGGTCCTTGGGTAGATTAGATCCTGTGATAGAGGAAACAGACCAAAATATCAACTGCAGAACCAAGTCAAACTTTGATCACCCTATAAATCCAGCCAAAGCCAGATCAGGAAATCAGATGAGTTTTCTTCAAGTACAATTCCATGACTCAAAATATAACAGTCAGCATTCAGGCCAAACCCACTCTGACCTTCAGGAAGTTAGTTGGTTAACCTCAAATGTTTGCAGCCAAGAAGACAAGATTGGCCCCAGAAAAGATGTCTATCCAGACTCCCACCCATATCACTTCTCCAATGACAACCTCAGAAGCCTGTCCCCCAACAGACTCTTTTCTATGCCTGAATCCCAGATCCTGATCCAGGACTCTAATCAGACTGATGTTTTATCATTACGCTGCCATCAAGATCTTAATACACTTTCAGTCCCTTGTTTTAAGAGTGCTAGTCCTGAAAACAAGCACATAAGTGATAGGCCACTTACTTACCTCAGCAATCAAAGGGGACTGGACATTGCTCCAGTGATCTGTGCCATAACACAATCTGATTCACATAATTATCTGTCAGGTAAAGTGTTCATGCAGACCCATCTTTAAAGAAAAGGGTATCCATCACTTCATCGTTGATTCTGATAATTCCTAATTCCATCTGTTCTGATATGAAAAATTGTAAATACAGGGACAATATTTTTCCCCAAATCATAACTATTTTACATTGTCATTGCTAAAGGTCATGATGACATTAGATTAGATTAGATTAGATTAGATTCAACTTTATTGTGATTGCACAAAGATTACAACGTACTTGAAGACAGCGATAATGCAGTTTAAGCATCTAACAGAAGTGCGAAAACAGCAGTAAAGTGGCAGAGGCAAATGTGCATATGTCCACGGGAATCTACTGAAAAGAAATAACATTATACGATCAACAGTGGCAGCCAATAATTACTTTGATCCCTTGCTGACTTTCGCTAGGTTTGGCCCCCTTACAAGAGATGGAACTGTGTATAATTTTAAGAATATGTACATTTTAACATTAGAGACAGAATATCACAAAAAAAAACCCAAGAAAACCACGAACATCGTACAAATTTTTATATAGTTTACTTACTCATATTTTCGCCATGAAATACGAGTATTTTGATTCATAGAAAAACATGGGAACTTAATACTTGGTGGAGAAACCCTTTCTTGGCAAGCCAGCAGACGGTCAGAGGTCTGGAGCTCGGCTAGCCACTCCACGGACCTTAATATCGCTTCCTTTTTGACGCCACTCCTTTGTTGCCTTGGCCGCTATGTTTTTGGGTCATTGGTCATGTTGGACAGACCCACTCCACCGACCCCACTTTTCAGTGCTCTCACTGAAGGACGGAGGTTTGTCGCCCAAAATTTTTCCCAGTAACCATGCCATTTTTTGTGATATTCTGTCTCCTCAATATTCCTGATTAAAATCTTCACCTCCACTGATCTACCTATGATTAAAATTATACACAGTTCCATTCTTTGTAAGTGGGCAAACCTACAAAATCAGCAAGGGGTCAAATAATTATTGCTCCCACTGTATATATGAATATACTAGCAGGATATTTACAGGTACATGTATTGACACAATTTGTGTCCCATTTTCTAAAGCCATTGGTGCTGTAAGTTTGGTTTGCAGACCTTACCTAAAATTTGACCTGGAAGTTTGTCCAAATTCTTTATGATTCTAAATCATATATTTCAAACCCTGTGTAACTTAAATGATAAGTCTGCAGAGACATTGATTTGTTTTTTTAATTTATTTTGTTGCCAACATTCTATCTGTTTGGAGCATTTCAAGTATAGAGAGCCATGTCTCCTCAGCCATGCAGTCTGTAAGTCACCATCTCTGGGCAATAGATAAGCATGTCAATGTAAGCATCAAAATGCTTGCAATCTCCTTAGACCCTGTGGTGCTGCAGTACAAGTTCTCTTTGAAACAGCAATGACATATCATAATTTATATTTGTGAATTAGTCTCAGTTTATTAAAATGTATTTGGACGTGACTGGATGGACCTACAACCAAATCAGAACAGTTCTTTATCAGCAGCAGCCATCTTGTTGTTTACAAAAATGTCTCAAAAGCTTTTTCAAAGATCCAAAGATCTAATTGGACCTAATAAGTTTCTTAAAAATGCAACGCTGTTAAAATGTTATATTAGTCTTACTATTCTAGGTGACAAAATGAATTACACAGTGAGAATTGAAATGTTGTGGCTGTTTTACAGAGCCTTTTATGGACTGTGTGGATTTAAAAATTCATAGAAGCTGTCAGGTCAGGTATTTTATTGGCTAACTCCTTAACATGAGATCAAGACCCTATTCCCTATAATCATTCCCATGGGTCCTCTCTGCTCTGCACTTTGCCTGGCTTATTATCACTCCTCCTGATGTGCAGCACTCTCTTTCCCTTATCCTTTCTCTCCTTCCTTGCTCCCTTTCTCCTGCCCTTATGGTGATCTAGGAAAATGTTCCCCCAAGGCCTCCCCTCCCCAAGTCCTATTACCCTTTGGAGTCCTCCTCTACCTTCCCTCCTTCCACCCCCACCCCTTCCTTTGACAGCACCGCCTGGCTTCGCAGCTTGGGCATTGATGATGGTTACTTTGATGGTGAAGATTCTCACATCAGAAAGGTATTTCGATGTTCCTACCACTGTCCAGCCTTCTCTACATCCAGCCTTAACCGTTGTCCAATGTCATCTTTTAAAAACTTAATTCTTAACATCATAAGCCACCTTCCTCCAAAATCCTTTCAAACCTCCATTTGTTCAAGCATTTCATCCATTCATTGCCTCTGATTATCCCTCTGTGTCTCCATTTCAGCCTGTTTTAGCTCCCAAAGCACTTGTTTCTGCTCTCCCTCAGCTCTTTTTAATGCCTCTGCCACTAAAATCCATGTCAGCTGTATGAAGTAACATAAAGAGTTTTTTTTTTAAGTAGTACAATAGCAGTTCAATTTAAAATGCGCTGCAGGTGATTTGGTATGAAAGCCATCTCTTACCAAGGATGAGCAGCATCCACTATGTCCTGGTACCTGGTGTTGAGTTTTCAACAGCCACAGATCATCTGTCAAACTCTCTATGTACCTGCTAGTGTTGTACTCGTGGTAGTTAGTACATGGTCACACCAGGACACAGAACAGTGTAAGTCATTCATGTTTCTCATGAATTAAGTGGTGCTGGAAGCTTTGTAGTGACCTCGGTTTCTAACTGGACAACGATTGAAATGATTGAACACAGTTAAGGGGATGTATCTTTACCACCCACTCCTCTCTCATGATATGCTACAAACCATGTTGCATCTTTTTTGTGGAGCAGTTTATGCTCAGAAAGTTTACCAAAGTTGAAGTCTTTGTAAAAGTTCAGTAAGGGAAATCTCCTGGTTACTGATTCACTGAATCAGAAGATTTTGATCTGAAATTTCATACATGCTGATGTAAGTAATGTATTGCCTCTGCCATTTCAAGTGTACCAGTTGTTTTAACATCAGTCCCCCACTGTGCATTGTCTAATCTAATACTACCTTAAGGTTTAATGTTGATTAAATTACAAATTATATTAGTTCTTTGTCTTGCAGCCCAGGTTTGGAGAAGAGAACAATATTAGTGATGTCCAGGACCAGGTCCAGGACAGACAATCAACCCTGAATAAAGGTACAACAACATAAGCTCAAGCTTCCATGTGATAATATTTCTGATCCTTTTTTAACTGATGATTATAATCCAGCAATTAACTCTCTTGTTTTATATTGTTCCTTCCTCTTCCCAATGGTTTTGAGTTAACCTTGTGCCCCTTGCCAGTTGGCATTGTTCCTCCTAGAACGAAGTCTCCCACTGATGAATCCCACAGCAGCTCTGCTGGAGTTTCCCGGTATAACGGCAGAGTACCTAATGGAATCTCTAGGGTATGTCAACTTAAATTACATATAGATAATATCGAAATATCTATCTAAACAACAGCATGTAGCTTTAATTCTTCAAACAAGAAAATCAAACCATCCAAGGACCTTTAAGTGTACACAGGAACCCTATGATAGAGCGAGCTGTGACTGTCCCAATACTCACATTTATGGTCTGAGATTGTGTTTCCTGTGTTACTATTATCAGGTAATTGGCATTGCATTAACTCTTGATTGCGTGAGTTAAGATACTAGTATTTTCACATTAGATACATATAAGATAGAAACAGTCAACATTCTGATTACCACCAAATTAAGACTTTAATAAAAAGAATAACATGACAACACATCTTCAAGTAGCTGAGGGGAAGTTGAGATGTTGGTATTCAGATATTTGAGATACCAATATGAAAGATAATCTGGAGCGAGTCAAACAATGACATGAAGGTCCTGCCAAAATGATTGCTGTTTTTGATGTGAGTAGATGTTAAATAATTTACTTTCTGTTAAGTATGACCTCTTTCATACTTTTTAATGATTTGATTTTTACAGTTTGTCCTTTTGCTGGTTTTATTTATTTCAATGGTTTTATTTGCTTGAAATCGTTTTAAGGATCTGCTTGGGCTCAGAAAAGTATGGCTGTGTGTGTCATTCACCTATATTGCTATATTTTACATAACTTAATAATAACTTTAATTATTTGATATGACTTGTCCTAATGGAAGCATACAGTCTTTAACTTTGGATTTACCTTGTGGAACTCCACACGTCATGTTGGTTTGCCCAGATGCATAGTTGCAGAGTGAGACAAAATAGCCTCTGTCCTTGAAATAGGACTTGTCTATCTAGTAGTATGGTATGGTCAACTGTGTCAAAGGCACCACTAAGTTCCAATAAGAACTTCGTTTAGACTGAAATCTTGCCTGCATTGAACTGTTTCAATGCCATATCTCATGTATCTCTCTCTCTCTCTCTCTCTCTCTCTCTCTCTTCTCTCTCT
>NW_023339740.1:1910806-1913613 GCF_004916995.1 Morone saxatilis | reverse complement strand
ACTTTGATCTGATTTAGGTGAAATTTTCATGTTGTGGTCCGCACGTGCTACGACGGCACGTGACCCGGCCGCAGCACGCCCCGAGTTGTGTGGAGTACGAGGTCCCGCCCAACGCTGCTTGCAGCTTTAATAATTTGAGCAGCTTTGACTAAATAAAATAATAAAATTGAAAAAGAGTTAGTAGGCCATGGAGAGTTCAATCCAAATAAACTTTAATGATACTGATTTAATGATTAATGATAGTGGCAAATACACTTCATGGACGTGTGGGCATAGATGTGTGTGCGATTCTAAAATAAACAAAAGACATAAACAATACAGTATTCAATATACATAGTTTCATACATTATTAACCTAATAATATTATTCTTTAATGATCAAATAAAATAGACCTATTGAATTAAACTAAAGCATTCTTTACATGAAAGTAAACAGTTTTGTCTATGTTACAGTCACTGATAATTCACTGCAACTCAGTTGCTGATCTGAATGAATTATTCTGTGGTCAACTGAGACCTCTTAGCCAACTAGTAACTAATAACTGCAGTACTAAAAACGGCCACATGGCAAAACACCACGGATGTTATAAGGACATGTACTTAATGCAACAGAAAACAGTAGACTTTTCTACAGCTACACTAAATGGAACCTCAATTAATATAATTGGTAACACCTGCCTCGTTGCTAGGCAACACAGTGAGTCTGTGAACCGGAAGTCCACCACAGTCTGCTCTAGGTTCAACTTCTAATAATATGAGCTGTTCACCCAGTCTCTCTGTCCTACTATAAGCAGCCCGCTGGTCTGTCCCATTGTACTGCTGAACGAGGCTCTGCATTTACAACTGTAAGGGAGTGTCAAAAACAGTAGGCCCCACACCCTCACTGAAGGTAAAAGTTCCTCAGCAAATACAGAAATCACCGCTGGAGGATCCACCATGAGCATTTTAGCATTTAGCCAGACCCAGCATGCACCTGTTGGTCATGCAACATTAAGGGTATGTTTGATTTGGATCAGTTAGCATGCTTGCTGGGTGGCACTTTAAATCAGTGATTTATTAGGGTAGGTGCTGATGCTGTTTTCTATGGTAAGGTATAATAATGCTAACCATAACCAAAAATGACTTCATCGTTAATTTTGCGTTATTGTGCATTGTGCGTGTGTTCTTTAGAAACTGCAAGTCCCAGCTCCGGTGCATACATACCCCCCACCCCCACCCCTGTGGCCAGTAAATATAAACATGTAGAACATGTATCTGTTGAATATCAGTTGAGTGCAGAGTGCCACTTCTCTGGACACTGAGGTCCCTGGAGGTTTGCCCCTCTGGGGCTGCAGACACATCAGCAGCTTTTTCTCTGCTACAGCTGCTCATTTGGCTCCTTTTCTTCTGTTCCATTCTCGCACAGCTTGTGTTAAGAAGTTCCAAGTAAATTTAAAGAATTTTAAAAAAGTACAAAAAAAGAAGACAGTTTTACATCATCATAATTTCATTACTTTGACCTCTGTACACAAGTCACATAATATCCTAATAAAAAGTCTTCCTGGATCACTGTTTAGATGCTATGGAAGGCATATTACATTGGTGTATCAGTTCATTTGTGTGCATGTAAGCTATATGTGTGTGGATCCATTTTTATTTATGTGCGTCATGTTTATTGTAGCTGATGGCTCCTGACAAGGTTCTGATCCAAGAGCGCTACCTGGATGTGGAGGATAACACTCCTCTGAGCCCCGAGGAACAGAAGGAGAAGCAGAAGAAACTGGAAAGGATCAAAACCCTCATTGCCAAATCAAAGTCTGTTTTGAATCACACATAGCTTTATTAGTCAGTCTATGCTCTTCACACGTTTCAAAAATATTATGAACCCATACCTATTGGTCTAATTTGATTGGTTTTGTCTCACTGGTCAGTTTGCAGAACATGGTTCCTCTCCTGGATGGCCCAGTGGAGGGCGGAGTCCCAGTCAGTTCCCAGCAGCAGCTGCAGGAGCAGGAGAAGCGTATTGAGATCTCCTGTGCTTTGGCTGCTGAGGCTTCTCGTCGCAGCCGCCTTCTCTCCGGTGAGTACTCTCTCAGTGCAGATGCCACCGACACCATCACAGCGTCACTAACCTTCTCTCACTAACTGCGCTCTATGATCACACAAGACAGGACAAGCACAGTTCTTACTCTCAACACTACCTCATCACACATACATCCATGATTCACCTAAATCATATGTGAAATCACTGATCTTGGTGTGTCGTTTAAGATACAACTTTTGCCAAGGTTGTGTAAACTAAAATGTAACCCGCAAGGATGTCTATACAGACAAAAACGTATTAACATCCATTTCGAATACAGCTTTATTATTTTTAGAAAATATAAAGCTGAAAGTCTTTTAAAGGTAATTTCTTGGCCATTATTCTTGTTGGTTATGATAACATTTTACTTGACTTTGCTGAGATCTGGGCATTCAGGATCTATTTAGTCTTCTTTAGTACAATAATATGAACAGTGAGATGAGCAGACAGCTTCAGCCCGTGGTTGCAATAATTATCAACTGACTTCTTCAACAAAACATTGTGATCATTTTTTTTTACTTTGCTGTAAACTGATATGCTAGTTGCTCTATTGTTGTGTTTCTGACAAAGTGGCTGCTTAGGGAGAGTTTGCTGTAGTTTTAAGCCGCACTTGCTGTTAATACCAGTAGCCAGTGGTGTCACCAAATTAACCAGGCCTGGAACCTTAAATATTACAACTTTAAAGTTGGCCATGGTCTCCATTCTAGGCTACTGTGGCTGGCCCCAGTAGCCTAGAATGGACAAAC
>NW_023339740.1:1910425-1910708 GCF_004916995.1 Morone saxatilis | reverse complement strand
ATCCTACACACTTGTCCTTTAGGAAAAGCAGTTTGTTTTTTGCTGTTTTGTTTTTTTCTTTGCCTTTATTTTGCTCACACATGCCCTTATGTGTATTACTGCACCATACTGTATGAATGGAATAAGATATATTATAGCAATTATGTAATAAATAGAATTAATTATGAATTGTATAAGTGTGAGTCTGACAAGATTAGGGCTGAGTAAAAAACAAAACCTATTCAATTCAATTCAATTTTATTTGTATAGCGCCAATTCATAACAGAAGGCGGCTGTGGCTCAG
>NW_023339740.1:1893356-1910325 GCF_004916995.1 Morone saxatilis | reverse complement strand
GGGACAGCGAGCAGCGACAACAGTAACAACAGTAACTGTAGCAATAATAATACTTAATAATAACAATAATATCACCTACCTAAACCTACCACCTGAAAGTCTCCATTCTAAGTCCTCAGCACTAGTGAGACAGACTGAAATAGCATGTCAAATAGAGAAAGAAATGGCATGACATTTTGTATAGATATTCATGGTCTCCAGATGACGAATCCTTATGAATTTAGTGATGTTAACTTTTCATCTCGTACCGTCATCAAGTCTTCAATTTGTCCAATATTTTTCCTTATATCCAAGTACTTGCGAAACTCTTTACAATTTCTACTATTTATAGCCTTGGCTATATGTTAAGTTGTGGCGGCTGTGCTCAGAGGTAGAGCGGGTTGTCCACGAATCAGAAGGTTGGCGGATCGATCCCTGACTCCTCTCGCTGAACCCCAAATTGCTGTGCATCTGTGTATGACTGTGTGTGAATGGTTAGTTTCCATTCTGGTGAGCAGTTGCCACCTTGCATGGCAGCCACTGTCATGAGTGTATGAATGTGTGTGAAATGGGGTGAGTGTGGCATGTAGTGGTTGAAAGACTAGAAAGGCGCTATATAAGTACAGTCCATTTACCATTTGAAACACTGCTGAAACACTGAACATATATCTGAACCATATATTATAAATGTGATAAACAAGAACTGATAAATATCAGTATTTTAACATCATCAACATTAGCATTTGGCTCTAAGCATAACTGTTCCTCACAGTCTCAAAGAGCTGCTAGCTATAGTCCAGTTGTAGCAACTTGGGGACCAATGTTCCCTTCAAAGTAGGTCCACAAGTGCTTTATTTTTGCTACTGACAGGCACAGATTGTTATCCTGAGTGTCTGACAACATTATAGAAATAATCTCTACAATGGTAGACCTTTTGTTTAACCAGAAACAGCCAGTTATACCACTATTGAACGCCACCAGACTCCATTGACAAATATTTTACCTTGCAGATCATAGAAAAAACACATCTTCATTGAAACTGGTCAGAACAAAATAAAATGTTGTCTTTGTTAGTCTTTTCATTAAAAATAAATCATTAAGTCAACGAGGTACATGAGAAAACAAACAGCTAATTCAGTTGCTGCCCTCAAAGCCATTGTAAAGTCACTGTATTAATAATAAATAACACAGAAGGAAGGAGTGTGGCGTCATTATCTGCTCAGGATGCCATTACTCCACTATACATCGATCAGCCATAACATATGTTAAGCAGCCCCATGTGCAACAAACTGCGATGCACTGTGTTCGGACACCTTTCTGTCAGAACCAGCATTAACTTTTTCAGCAGTTTGAGCTACAGCCTTTGCTCCCCACGTGCATCAATGAGTCTTTTCCTTCCTTGAACCACTTTTGATAGGTACTGACCACTTTAGACCAGGAACACCCAACAAGAGCTGCAGTTTTGGAGATGCTCTGAATGTTATGGCTGATCGGTATACTGTATATTGACAAAGCAAATTGTTTTTTGCTGCTATATTGATGTTCTTACTCTTGTACATATTACCTTTAAGCTCCTTTATTTGACTTGTGACTTTTTCAGTGTGTCAAGTCAACTTATATTTTAGTAGCGCTGAAGACCTGCAGAGCTGTATTTACAGGTTACACAGTGATCCAGTGAAATCTGAATTAACAGTTTTTTTACCCTCAAAGTCACGGTATGCTCAGTCACACGTCCCTCCTCTTCACCTGCTACCTATACATACTTCTCCCTTTGATTGGTTTACTACTTGTTTTTCTTCCCATTTTGATACCCCTCCCACCACCCTCCATCTCATTCCAGCCCAGTGTGCCCCCAGTCCCCACACCTCCCCGACCAGCCTGGCACCTCCCCCTTCCTCTGCTGACTTTCCCAACTCTGCCCACATCATGAAGGTCTGAGTCACACAAGGTGAGTCTCCGTTCAACACACCACGTCTCCGTCTTCCCCTATCCTGTTTTGACACTCTGCTTGCTTCTTTCTTTGGGACTGCTTTACATTTACTCAGGTTTATAATGTGGTACATTATATTGGACCAATATAGGTTTTGAATAAAAATAAAATAAAAATAAAAATGTTCATGTTTATAAGTTTAAGATGCTGATGACAGATGTTTGGTCCAGACAAATTTATTTGCTTTTATCTTTGGTTTGCAAAAAGAAATGGAGGAACAGAAATGAACTACCTGGACATGATGTGGAAAAAGTGTGTCTTGTTTTGGAGACGTTTTACTAAGCTTGAAGGTCCATTCTCAGAATTCAAAAGGTCAAACTTTCTGAAAACATTTCACATGGCAAGATATGTAGTTGAAAGCTTTGGACAACAAGCAAGTTGGGGCTTTTGTTGATTTTGTTTGTCACTATCAAGTAGATACCACCCACTGTAGCTTAGAATTCCTGTATAAAAAGTCACATTGTGCTGTAGCAGTGATTACATATAAATATTTCTTAAATTGCTTACGAAGTTAGATTTCCAGTTATTTCCCCTGACAGTGAACAGTACTCAGTTCCCAGGTAATCTGAAATGACCTTTGTATCACTCTTACCCTTTGTCTTTCTTTGCTTCTTCTTTTGTTTGTAGCTCAAGCCCTGGCTGCTGTCAAATTTGATGGAGCATCTTTCTGAGGTATCTCTGGACAAACTGAACAATGAAAATGGCCCCAGACAAATTACGTTTATTTAATTTAGCAGTTAACAACAATATGACAAAAGCGAAGGAGGTCCTAAGAAGAAAGGACAAATTTAAAACATGAATAGAAGCTATAAAGACTTGTAAGGTTAACCTCCCAAACTCCAGTTCATCCAACTTATTACAGCCACCCACACAAGGGAAGGTCTTCTACCAGCTTCAAATTGTGTAATATATCTATATAATTTAGCTCAGGACGTATCTACTAAGAGATAGAGATTACTGATTAACTATGTTGATGGTGAGATTGAGGTTCGATGTGAATTCACACAGTAATACTGCATATAAGAGGCCAATGCTGAAGATGAACAAGAAAAAAACAGCAGCAGAGATGAATCCAGAGAAGGAGTTAGGGTTTTGCCACATGAACGTCACTGAGGTTAACGAGTCGACAAGACTCTCGCTAAAACCTACAGAAAGCCTTTGAACATGCTTCTGGACAATAAAAAGCCAAATGAAGATGTTCTTAGATCTCTATATCAACCCTGAAAAAACACCAATGGCTTGTGGCCCAGTGAGGACTTAGTGACAGCCTGACTGTATTTGTCCACACTGAGACAACTGTCAAGACTGAAGCCGTCATACTTAAAAAAATATACTGTAAAAAGCAGAGGACTCTTCTGAACTCACTGTGATGCCTGTTTTCCATCATCATTGTAAAGTAATGTCACCTGGATTATGTTTTGCTTCAGTACATCACCTATTTCTGACACCAAACACGCAAGAGCACAGAGCTTTTTGCGACGCAGAGCTGAAGATGAAGAGATGAAATCATGACCCATCTTAAAAACTTGCATAAGACCACATCTTGTCCTACCTCAAAAACACAATATTAATTTACTAACCTGTGTTGCTAGGAGGATACCAAGAGGACCCCCTCTCATATTTTCTGTGATGGTTTTACTCACTTACTTGTAGGAGCGTAAAGTCCCTGATATAATCAAAAAAGAATGCACATACTAGACTGTGTAAGAAGGAAATAAAAAACACAGCAGGCCAGGACACAATCTTTTGCCACAGATGTAAAGAAGCATCTGTCTGAGGCAATAATGAAGCCTAAAAGAAGAGACAGAAATAGCTTGAATAGACCAGAAGCTTTTTTTGTAGTGGAATACTATTTTTCAATTCAGTATTCCTTCAACATATGGTCATGGCAAACTGCAGTTAGGATATCAGCAAAGAATTTTTGTAACTTTCCTAATCTTTATGGTGGTCATCTGGTGGTTAGACAAGGGAAAAGTTAGCACAGAGTACTTGTAGGAAATTTGACGAATACCTGGGACTCTTGTTGAAGTCAAACACTTATGGGATATTGGAACTGTTTTATGAGGAGTACGGTCTAGAACTACTCCATTTAAAAAAAAAGTGTCCTGAGATAACTTCTGTAATGATTTGCCACTATACAAATAAATTGAATTGAACCGAATTGGATATAGCCATCCTACACCTCGGCCTCCACACCATCGCTGTGCACTGCTCTATATGAACCTTACATTTCTGAACTGTTTTGGCACAGAATGTTGGCACTCAGTGTAAATCTCTTATCCAGAACAGATGCATATGAATGTAATTCATATGAGACAGAGTTGCATCAAACAGCGACACAGTCACCTCACCACCAACCACTGTGTGCATTCCTGCATTTTCCTGAAATTCTTACAGTGATTGTCTACATAAATGTACAGTAGGTATGTTGGATATGCGTTTAGAAATGTTACACTGTATGTGGAAAGTAAAATAGAAGTGACCTTAGAAGTGTAACACTGCTAGAAAAACACTTGTCTGTGTAAAGAGGAGTTAGCTAAAGATGCAGTTATTTGAGAGGAATTATATACGGGAAATTACTGTCATGTAACATATCCCAACAACATTTCAGCTAATCATGCAGTGCCATAAGTCTGAAACATGTCTGTCTGTTTTATATGCTGTGATGAATGGACATAAGTGACATGACTTAAAAACAAGTTTAAATCTGGAGGAAATGCAATGACTGATGGCACCAATGGGGATTGCTAAGGTTAGACATGATCAAAATGTGCTGTGTTAAGTGGAATTCCGAAGTGAAAAATATAAATTATAAAATAAAATATTAAATAATTCAATAATATGTTTTGAAATAAATGTAATATATGAATAAAGTAAATAATACATTAGTTAATTACAGTACATTTCATTTTAAAACGTTGTACTTTAAGGCAATGATTAAATAGAGTAAGTATGCAGGTAGATGTGGAGTTTTGACTACATCTGCTGGTATTTTGGTGCCCTGACTATACTTTAGTATTGTCTATACTATCTATAATGATACACTAAACAATTCTAGCTTCAAATGTTAGACATACTTAGAACATCATCATGGTCCGTATTATTAAAAAAAAGCCACTAGAATCTTATCTCTCTAGTTTAGGCCATGCCTCTTCATTACACCTTCCTCCAGATTTGAATGCTGTGACCACACACACCTCCCCTTTGTTATGTATGTGTTATTTATGCTTACACACTTCGATGTTCAAGTGACCTGTCTTTGTAGAAGGCTACTGTAACTACATGCTCAGATTCAGAGAATATTTTACAGAAAATTGAATTTTATGTGGAAAGCACTTAATGGATCTCACTACGCAAAAACAAAACAAGGATTTAAGAGAATACTTCTATTTTTTCTTGTTTTAAGTTATATTAAGAAAGGGAATAAGTTCAAAAGAGGGAGTACATATTTTTTTAGATGCATTGATATTTGATGACAGGTTAAATTTTTACACTCAATTGCGTTTAGCATTTTTCACAAGAAAGACTTTGTTTTTATTTTATTGCTCTTGAGGATTGTTTGAAGGAGCAGAACATAGATATTTTTAGATAAATTGGAATCTGTTGACATGACAGCCAAAAGGTGGTGTCCAATATTTGATACTAGATGTAGCATTTGTGGATGATAAAAATAAAGAATATATACATCATTTACATTGGTCAATGTATTTAATATTTTGGACTTCAGTTACAATATATCCTATAGTACATGTAACCATTGCTACTTTGAGGAAAAATAGACAAATTGCTTGAACTATGCAAATGTTAAAAAAGAGACAAATAATATGCTTGCTTTCAGAAAACCTTGCAATAAAGTTAATGTATAAAAATATGTGTTTCTAGATGCTTCTGAATTCATCACAGTATTTTGTATGATAAAACATGTCTGGCTGCCTGGAATGATGATACTGCTGTTATTTTAATCCACTCGTTGATGATGAAGTTCACTGCCAAAAGGACTCCTAAGATTAACTGTCCAGTCCAGTCATTACCAATAGGCTCGCTGATGATATTCTACAGCTTTTGTTATATCAAACTGTATGTCTGAATAAAAAAGTACAAAAACAAAGACAGACTGGATTCTTTCACATCAAATCTTAGACAATGAAACTCCCTAATTGAATGGGAAGCTTGGTATCTCTTAATAATAATGAGCTCACCTAAAATTTGTGAGAAGAAAAAAAGTCTCAGTCAGTCTGTGTGTTAAAGCCGTAGTGTAAGTCAGTCAGTCCCATAATAACAAAAAGTAAGCTCCCCTGAAAGCCATGGTATAGTTTGCACACTGATGATCACCATCATTTACAAAAAAAGATGAAGCATATCTCCCAAATTAACATACAAATAATTTATAAAACATCATCATGAATTGCATTGAGACATATATAGAGAGAGCTTCTCTAAACACAATTGTGTATGTGCAGAGTTTGACCCTAGAAGGATGTTTCCACATACACTGACTGGATGAAGTAAGAGACGTCTTGTGTCCAGCAGGAATATTTTTGAAACTTTGAAATGAACAAAATTTGCATATTCATTCTGGAAGGTGAAAGTAGATGCCTTTTTAAGCATTTTTACATGGAAATCCTCCCTTTTTGTTGTTAACATTTCAAACACATTTATTTTCCAAACAGACTATTTGTATATACATCTTAATGCATGTATGGAGGGGATCTTTAAGTTGAGAAAATGTTGGCCTGTAACCTATGGTTATCTGCTCCTGTTTCCTCACCCATTATACTTATTTTTAGTGATGTCAGTGTAACATGAGGACAAGACACATGCCTTCTCAAAGTTTGAGATATTAAGCACAGCGTTAGTTCAGGCAGGCCACGAAGTCAAGCTCAGCTGTAAATTCCAGCTACATCTGCTGATCACAGCTAGTCGTAGGAATCAGCTGATGGCTCGGCTGATTCCTCTTAAGCTTCCTATTGGAAAAACTATACACAGTCAGCTGACAGCTCAGCTGATTCCCTCAAGCATCCAATTGGCAAATATCATTCAGGGCGCCTTATTAAAGCTGCTTTAGCCTGCCTATCTTTGCTGCTTTCTCTGCAAGCCGTTTTGCAACCCATAATTGTATCTAATTAATACATGTCTCTCCTTGTCTTAAACTTCTCCATGTATGCACATGGAAGGGCAGGGAGGTGTGCTCTGAACTAAACAATTGCATCACTGCTTCACACACAGATGGCACAGCCATCGGGAGCAATTTGGGATTCAGTGGTTAAGGACAAACAACCCTCCGATCACTAGATCCACTCTACCATCTGAGCCACAGCCGCCCAAATAGTAGACATTGTAAGTAAGAACAAAGCTGGCTACCTAATTCAATCAGGAGACTGATCAGAGACTGAGAAGTTCAGATTAATTTATCTGGCACATGCTCATAATGAAAATACATTCAAGAATGTGGGGAGTCATTGATGCTTAGACGTCATCTTCATGTTGTGATTTATGGAACATATCCTCAAATCCTCAAAAATCCTGTATACCAGATCAAAATGGCAATGTATGTAACAATTCAGCTACTGGCAATATAAATTAATGAAAATAAAAACTAACAACCGCTAATGCTATAAAAATAAGTGTGTCTGGTGAATTGATGAGATTGAGAAACCGTCTAGCCAGCCTCCATATCTGGCATATTCATGTTTGAATGCATGGAGAAATAATATCAGTTGTGTTAAAAACCAGTTGAAAGTGTGTCAACACTGAAGCCATTATGAAGTTGTGCATGGTGGTCTGACAAAGCAAAGTAAAATAAAATAAAATCCAAATTGGTAGGCATGATGACCAAAACACCAAAATAAGATCCAGGTTGTATAAAGGTTGTATGAGTGTTATGAGTTTACATTTCTTAATTAAAGACAGTTGTTACATTCCTTTCCTGGAATTGGTGTGCGACCAGGGAAAGTGAAGGTGCAGCTCCCTCCTTCATTACCTCCACTGAAGTACCCTGGGAGTGAATTTTCCCTAAATAAATAAAGGTTAAAAAAAGATGAAGCATATCTTTATGGTATACTTGGGTATTATTGTGCAATAAAGTGAACATGAACAGTCAAAAAAAATAATTGAAAAAATGACAAAAACAGGGGCCAGAAACAAACAGAGGAATACAACATGAGTTTGAGCTGGTGGCAATGTAGAGAAAGAAAAATGTGTATGCACGTGTGTTATGTGTACATATAATATACATACATGCACACAAATACATAACCATATTATCCATATACCTACATCCTATCTACATATATACTTTTCTTTCCTTCCTTTTGGAGAGAAAGAAAGACAAAAAAGAAAGAAAAATATATAAAAAGACAAAACAAATACATACTAGCCACTCAGAATTGCCGTCACATCGGGCTGCCAGCCAGACATATCCATTCACTCAATTCAGATAAACAAGGGCCTGTCATGGAGCTGCCGGCAATTCTAGGCAGCTCCATCTGTATGTAAACCTAGGAGTCAGAACTTTTAAAGTGCCCATACAGAAGATAAAGGATAAATGCATTAAATATCTTTGAATGGCTGATGACATTACTTGGGTAGTTATCCCTTTACCTGAGAATCCCCGGTACAGTGGCTCACTGAGAACCTGCTCTGGTTAATGTTCACCTGACAACGTCAACGCACAAAGGTCACGGTTGTGAAAAGGAAAGGACTCATTTGTTCATGACCGTCACAGAGAAACAAAGCCAGACAGTACGAGAGGAGGGAACACATAAGGGATTACCATGGTGGCAATCACACAGTTACAAAGTAAGTCTTACTATAGTTGCTCTCTTCTTAAAATATGAATATAAAGTCAATGCCCCTCTAATGAGTCAACAGATTTGTAGTAAATAGGGTGACTGAGGAGGTTTGTATAAAGAAGCTAAAGTGACTTATACCCTGACTGCAGTAACTTAAGTGTTGTAAAATAAGGTCTACAAATATGTCTACCCAGAATGGCCTCTCTTAAGTAATGAATCGGCCGATAGCAGGCCTCTAAGGATGATAGGCTGCCTCAAATCAGAATTTCATGCACAGCTTGTGCTGATGGTTCAGCCTACCCATCATTCATTGTGTCCAATATGCTTAATAATATTTAAATGTCAAACCAGCTTTTTCATAACATATGTATTTGTGTAAAAAAAAAAAAAAGAAAATGTGTGGGTAGGAGCGCTTTCTGGACTGAATTTGTTTGAGGTGTTCTTTGGATAAAGGTATGCTGATGCTAGAAATGCTGATAGTTTTGGTCTTTTCATTAAATAAGATTCATATGGAATTATGTAAGACTTATCCTTTAAATGACAGTTATTAATCTACTTTCTACTGCGTGTCGGACTGACATGATTGACTAACTGCCTGTAAGGCAAAAAAAACAATTGTTTATTTTTAAGAATTTTTTTGCTTTATATGTTTATCTAAAAATGGAAGTAAAGTAGTAAAAAGTTTGATAACGAGCTGGCAATGATATATGAAAAGAAAACCCATCATGAGTTTTGATTTTGAACTAAGTCATTCAATGTGAAGGGTGTACATTTCAGTTTTGATTTGTGCATTGTTGTTTGCAGTTTGATGAAACACTACAACCAACCAATACCTGATGACTATCTTAAAGTGAGAAGAGAAACCAAAAAATCAATAAAAAAAAAGTCAAGTTATAATATGGCTAACATTTTGCCAATCCCCCGTATGAAAATACAAATCACTGTAAATCTCAAACAACTTATTTTACATTTTTGTATTGACCAAAGTCTTGCTTTAATGTTCCTAACCCCTATGTGTATGTTTGTTTTCCAGAGATTGGTATTGGTCTGATTGGATTTGGTTCATTTTTCCTACTCTTTGGTGTGCTGTTGTACTTTGACTCTGTTTTGCTGGCCTTCGGGAATGTGAGTAATCTTTCATGCTACACACATCTGCTCATTGTCAACCATCATTGGCTCATATTAACATCGAAAGACAACTCCACCCATTCATATAAAAAGAAATACCTTTGGGAAAAGTTTAGTGGTAATTAATGACAAATACAGTTATGTAATAAATTGTTCATAAAGAATTGATTAGTGCAGCTTTAATCTTCAGAGTAACTAGTATCTACAGCAGTCAAATAGGGCTGCACAATCAATCGAAATATTATTGAAATCGATTGATCGATCAGAAGCTGTAATTTTTTTATGAAGGTAAAATGTGTGACAAACAGCATTATAATGAGAGAATTTTAGTGCTACAGAGATACCCTGGCCTACAAATCTTGCTCTTCAGATTTAAGAATACATGTTTTGTTTGGAACAGAGCCCCAAACATTTATTTATTAGTTTTTTTCAGTGAATTCATATTTTTCGGTGAAATTTGTGATGCAAAAAGGATACTTCCCACTAATTGTGAATCATATCTCAATATCTGTCAAAACAATCAAATTATCTTTTTTTTTTTTACTTTATTGTGCATGTGCACCACTACTGTCAAATAAATGTATATTGGAAAAAGTACAATACTTTATTTCTCTTTGAAATGTAATGTAAATGTAGTAATAGTAACTAGTTAAGTTTTACTGTCTGACTGTTTTAGTTCCTTCCTTCCTTCCGTTAAATGTTAGACTAAACACGTTTTATGTTGTGTACTTCATATTTATTATTATTCATATATTACTGTGCAGGCTGTGTGCAATGTGTTTGTTCATGAAGGGAAAAACTTTTAATTTGCATTTGGGTTGCGCTTTTCAAGCATTTTAAGGCCAATGTAGTTTCTCCTTCACACTTGGGGAGGTTAAAGCGAGGGAGTTCAGTATCTTGCTCAAGGACGAGTCAATTATCTCATTGGTGGATGACACACTCTACTTCCTGAGCCATAGAGCCCTGAGAGAGAGAAAAAAAGAAATGACAGAGAGAAATAGAATGACAGTGAGAGAGAAAAAGCACATGGATGATTAAGAGATAGGCTGCATGCTATGGACTAAGAGGTGAAACTGAAACTTAACTTTTATCTCATATTGGAAAACCATTAGGAGAGGGTCTCTTTACAGAAAGTATGGGACAAATGATTAGGGCAACCAATATCTCTTTCAATGTAAACATGGGCATGTGAGTACAATATTCAAGGTTCATAATACAATACAGTATACAGTTGCCTCTGCCAGTTTTCTAAGCCATATAGTTAGTACATAGTCAGAAGACAAAGCAACAATAAATTCTTTAAAGGTGAATTCAGAGACAGAATACTTTTTATCCATTCAAACACATGTAAACAACATCTTTGTCAGAGACAGGAACGTCTACACACATTCCTACTGTGCTTTTGATTGAGTAAGAAGATTTAGCTTTGGAGAAACCAGACAAAAAATGTAAAAAAAAATTATAATGTGAGAATGTGTTTTATTATTCCTTGATTTGATTACCCCCCTTGTAGATCTTGTTTCTGAGTGGTTTGACATTCATTATTGGCCTCAGGAGGACAGCTCACTTCTTTTTCCAAAGGCATAAGTTTCGAGGTTCTTTCTTCTTCCTGGGAGGTGTGTCTCTGGTGCTGTGCCGATGGCCAATCATTGGAATTCTGGTGGAGAGTTACGGCTTTGTGCTCTTATTCAGGTAACTCCTGTAAGGGTGTTTCTGAGACAGAAAGATAAGGCTTCAAAAATAAATAACTAGATGAATAAATGATAATAAACAATGAATGACTAGATAAATAAATAAATAATATAGTTTTACTTTTTTTAATTGAATAGTTCAAAAATAGGTATTTCAATTACACTGTTTTGTTTCCCTCTGTAGGTCCTTCTTCCCCATGGCCTTAGGATTTGTGCTGTCAGCTGTGAATAGCCCTTTCCTCAGTGCAGTATGTTTTGTTCTTAGCTCAGTAGATTTTTAAAAAATCTTTCATTTGATATGTCATATGATATATGTTTCTTATTTCACTTTGGATTTGACTGATTTTTGCTTTTAATGAAATCCTTTGTTTTTCTTAGTTTTTCCCCAGCAGCTCTTCCATGGTCTAAGCAGAAGAACATCTTGTTGCAGTGATGGAAAGCTGGATGCCCTTTAAGTAACAGTGTTAATTAAATAGTGGGTAGACAGAAGGGAGAACTGATTAGTATCTCAACTGTTGTCATTTATTTTGCTAATGTACTGTACTATGTGCGATTTGGGTTACAATTAATGACCCAGTAGTAGTACTGCTTAAAAGATACTCCTACCTGGTAGCTCACCTGGCAGAGCTGCCACCCCATGTACCAAATCTGAGTCCTTACTGCAGCAGCCATGGGTTTGAGTCTGACCTGTGGCCCTTAGCAGCATATCATCGCCTCTCTCTCTCCCCATTTTCTGTCACTCTTCAGCTGTCCTATAAAAACATGCAAAAAAGCATCTTTACAGAATTTTAAAAAATCTTGCAGTTGTACAGGATCTGTATTACATCTAATTTTACAATCATTTACTGATTTATTTAAACCTCTGATGATTAATGATTAATGATGATTTAATGATAACCAGTAAAACCTATGCAGCAATGTGTACTATTGCTCCTATATAATTCTAAATAAAAGTTTAATAAATGTACTTCATTTTGTTAGTGAACAAGACCTATTTTGAGTATCAGCTTAAATGTTTGACATAAATGAATGATAAAGAACAAAAAATAAAACTGAAAAATCTAGTCACTGTAACTTAAAATGGTCATTACATGATACATAAAAAGAAATGTTTTGGCTCAACAACAAAAAACAAAATGTGTATAATAATGTATAGCACCTTTCTAGTCTTCCGACCACTCAAAGCGCTTTTACACTATGCTAACAGTTGATCCATATGACAATTATTCAATTTTTTCTGGCTGAGTGTACCTAAAGCAATGGTTAATCAAGACACGGCTCGTCATTATTGACTATACCATTAGTTCGCAACCTTTTTCCCTTTTTACACAACTTTTTGATTCTCAGAGTAAACTGATGACCCTTTTCCTATGAAATATTTTTATTTTAACATTTTTTATGGAAGCAGCAGGCCTACAGCTAGCACTGATGCACTTTTACCTGCTGATCCATGATGATCTCAATGATCCAGAGAATAGAAATCAATAGTGTTAGGAAATAAATAGTGTTATTAGGAGACATACTCACACAAACCAGTTATTTAAATATCTTATATTTCTTTCAGGTGGTAGGACATTAACAAGCAACAAGTACGTGGTAAAATAATTTTATAAGGAGTACAGTCTAGACTTGCTTTATTTGAAAAGTGTTCTGAGATGACTTTTGTTAAGAACTGGCGCTATACAAGTAAAACTGAATTGAACTGAATTGAATTAATTAAAGCAAGG
The DNA here is from genome assembly GCF_004916995.1 of Morone saxatilis. Taxonomy (NCBI): domain Eukaryota; kingdom Metazoa; phylum Chordata; class Actinopteri; family Moronidae; genus Morone; species Morone saxatilis. The sequence goes on along the minus strand of NW_023339740.1, from coordinate 1,897,019 downwards.
CCGAGGTGTTGTCAATTTCTGTTCATTGGGTGCTTATGGGGTGGAGCTGCCAATATCAGTGAAAAGATACACAAAGGAGGCACAAGGTCAATGTCTTCCATGCCCCTGCCAGTGTCAGGATTAAAGTCCCCAAGTTCAAAGCAAAGTCCATCACCCTAACCCGAGTTCTCCACCCCACCCAATAAGTATGCTACAGTTACGTTGGACAATGGCCTACATCTGGCACACATCGAAGGAGGGGCAAAAGTTGGAGAGTTGCGTTTGCAATGTTACAAGTGTAGACATGGGAAGTTGTTTTTTGTTTAAACAACACAAAATCTTTGCTTTGTTGCCTATCACCAGAGGTTTGTTTGTGTTTGATAGGGCCATGGTTAAGTAGGAAAAACCCAGCAGGAAAACTTCTTCTTTTCTAATTCCATTTTATTCTATTGCATTTACTTCAACTTTTACTGAACCCCATTTCACACTCTTTCTGAACTTTGTAAAATCCTGGCTGCGCATGAATCTACAAATTAGTTCCCCCTTTCTTCTGAATAGATTCACACAAAAGAAACAGATCCTTTAATAATCTTTAACCAACATTTTTATTGAGCTTTCCCCACTCTGAATGTACAAAGAAATTAAAATATCAGCTCTAACACAGAATAACAACAGACATCAGGTGTTGTGTCACTTTCCGTAACGTAGACCAAAGGAGTTGAGGTTGTATGAGGACACATCTTGACGTTTCTTGATAGTCTGAGGGAGGACCAGCTTTGACATCCACCATTCTGACCTGGGAAACTTTCCATCAGCTGAATGGACCTTATCAGCAGGTAAATTCCTGGAATTCTTTGCTGATGCCGGTATTGATGCACGGCTTAAATCTCTCAGGGCTTTGAGTATTACCTGATCTGAAAAAAAAAAAAAACCAAGACAAAATATCTGACTTCCACATTTTTGACTTAGTCAATTTATTCATAAATTAGATATGACCAGGACTGTAGATAAAGATAAATAATTAAAATGTTAATGTTCTACTTAATTTGTCAGCTTTTTTTCCAGTAATTCTCATCTGTTTTTTCCAAGTCAAAAAGACAAAATAAAAACAGAGACTAATATAGAACAGAAATTCTATGTTACAATCTGTAGGTGTGGATTTTGAAAGACATTGATATATACCAGGCATAAAGAGTCTCATGAAAACACTGCATCAAGTTGCATTATGGGAAGTGTAGGATCTAGACAAACCCTATCAGGACTTAAACAGATGTACAATACTGAATTGCTAATTCTTATCCTAATCAAACAAATAAAAACTACCTGACCATGTTCTAGATGTTAATGCGTTTTGCAACTTGATCCCATTAATATGATAACTTACACAACAATTGATGCAATTTTTCATCTAAAACCTTGTGTAGAGCAACACCTTCAACAAAAATATTTAATGCAGAACTCCTACTTTCTGTTGACTCCCTCTGGACAAAAACAGTAGTGTTTCTACCGCCTCGTTTAATTAATTTCATGGAGAATTCTACCAATTTTGACCGGATAGCAGGCATTAAGAATAACTATTTAGAAATATCATCCTCTTGCTGTTGGTCCTATAGAGTATTAAATTCAGACTGTTTCATAACCAGTTAAAAACTCTATGTTCGTTTACATTAATTTAAAAAAAAGAAAGTTTTGTTATACCATCTATAAATCCTCAAACAAAAATAAATGAGACTAAATATGTACAGAGGCTAATTTTTTGAAAGTGGAATGTTGTTGTAAAATATGAGAAATGATGCACTCACTTCACTGTTTCTGATTAGATGCAGTGGGTTTCTTATAAAACTAGAGGTAATGATTAAAAGTTAATGATGAGGGCAATGTGTTAACCTTATCATGATGATGTACCGGTATACACAGTTGCTAGACAAGGGATCAGCAACCTGACTGTCTAGAGAAGCAAAATGCATTTGAGCCTTATAAGGTGAATTGGGAAAGCAAACAAATCTGTCAACACATTCTTTTTCTCTTTTCTCCTCCTAGAGTTTTCTTTTATTGGATTTGGAGTCCATAGCTAGCATTGCTATGGAGACTCAAGATTAGTAGCCACTGCTATTGAGATTTCTCAGAAATATAGAGGAAAATAATCATAATAAATTAAATAAAATGTCAGCATAGAAAATAAAAACATGAGGTGTAAAAACAGACAGGAAAAGGCACCAGGTCAGGACGTAAAGTAATGCTGATGAAATGTTAAAACATTTGTATATAATTGGATCATTTAATTATCACTTTTGGCCTACAACAATTGTAAATAAAAATGTTAAAAATTTAAAAAAAGTTTTAAGATTTTAGTTTAGTTTTTTGTCAAAGCCACACAGAGCCACTAGAGAAAGGCTAAAAAAAGACAGGTTGTATGAACTAGAAAAATATCTCATGAAGATGATGATGTTGCCCTTTCCCATTTCTGTAACTTTCACATGTGGCATTCACACCCAGTTCACATCATGATTGGTCAGCTGTATGCAGATAAGAAAAGAGCCAGGGAGTCTCTCTTTTGTTATTATTTTCCTGTATTTCTTTCTCTTTTCATGTGTACACAGAAGGAAGGACTGACTGAAAATGTGCACTCATTCAAATTATATTGTCTTTTAATACATTTAGTGTACACCGATGACTGTCTGCAGCTGTCTGTTATTTTACAAGCCTCCAGAACTGGCTATACCTTTACTGTGGTAGCTGGATTTCAAACTGCTGGTGGTGTAGATCTCTGTTGACAAAGCAGCTATCATCAGAGCGACAATGAGTCGTGGCATCGTGACAGTCAGTACGTCAGACCTGCTGAAATTCCTCTGCAAGTACACAGAAATTATTAAAATGTAGGTCGTAGTAAAGGTTTTATCATTAAGGGTTCTGTAAGCATATGATGCAGACAGATTCAGAAGAGCAGAAGGTGAAGTACAGTGTGGATTACTGTGTGAATGAGTGATGATGATTAGTGATTGATTGATTGATTGATGATGTGGTCTCATAGTCACTAAATCAACAGTTGATGAGAAGAGTCTTAGTCAACCCACTTTTTATTAGCTGGATAGTCGCAGAAAAAAATAACATCATCAAACTCCATTTGGGAGCTGCGCCTTGTCAGGGGACTGTTGCAACAAGGGCCCTTTCTCTTGTAACACAGCACTGCTACATGTGCTAATTGTACTTTTGAATGAGTTAGTTTCTGTTCTTTGCCATCACTGTATGAATGTATGTCAATAGATGAATGTGGCATGTAGTGTAAAGTGCTTTGAGTGGTTGGTCGATTAGAGAGACACTATATAAGTACAGTCCATTTACCATTTACCATATAGAATGTATATGTTACATTGAATAAAAATTGATTATTTTTAGGGACTGAGCCAGCGACCACTGGAGGTCACTATTGTATTTGGTAGAGTTTTCATCAAAACAGGAAGTGGAGCATTTCTCCACATTGGTATGTCCGATTGACACCAAGCTTGGGTCCATAGTTCCCCATGTCTTCCTTAGGCATCATGCACAATTTCAGGCCATTGCCACAAGGTGGCGCTCTTTAAAATAAAGAAGTTTATATCTCCGCATCGGCACGTGTGATTAAAATGAAACTTGGTATGATGCTTGCCCATGGCTCCCTGAGCTAAAAAATGTGTCAACAATCCA
>NW_023339740.1:1889990-1893256 GCF_004916995.1 Morone saxatilis | reverse complement strand
AGATGGTGCTGAATGAACGCCGTGCTATTTGCGACTGTACGTTGAAGGGCGTGTCCGTGGCGTGCCGTCAAAGTTGGCCATTTTGAATTCCGTGGTCATTTTCTGTGATTTTTCATTTAATGCTGCTTGCAGCTTTAATTTATGTATTTTTTTGCATAAATCACATTAAATTAATATTATTGATTCCTTCAAAGACATACTTGTTGATGTCATGCAGCAACGTTTGATGACGCAATACACTGTAATACCGTCAAATGGAGAAAGACATCATGATAACTTCGTCGTACCTCATATATATGGGTAGGCAGCTTGATTAACAAACTAACAAAAAGAGTTTTTCTACGGACAGTGTTATGCGCTTCTTCACTTTTGACCTTCTTCTGCAGTACCATAGATTTACTATAGCCAAGCTAGCAAGGCTACTGAAAAGATTCAAGATTTGAATAATGCCAGTTTAAGAGTATACGTTCAAGCAAATGTTTACTGGTCACAATCAAATAATTAGGATTATTTGTGTACTGAAACATCTCCATGTCCTGTCCCTTTTCTGTCACATGGACACACACAGGCTGACTGAGCTGCTGGGCAGTGGTTGCTGGGGACCACGTCACTCTGACCTCAACACCAGCGCACCCTGTAGAGATTAAAAACTTTAAATTCTTTGATCAATAATTCATCAGTGCCTGCTGTTTACATCTATGGTCGTGTTTTGAATGTACAGTGATGTGTGTGTATGTACCTGTGAAGTTTGTTTGTTATAATAATAACAATAAATATGAATACTGATTTATTATTATTATTATTAGTTGAAATTAAAAAAAGATCCGGTAGGCATGGGTTACAGTGGGGTGATCTTTTTTGTGAGTTTCCAACTTGAAACTTTACCACTAGATGCCAATAAATCCTACACACTGGTCCAGAAACAATAGATCAATTATGTAGAGTTGGGTTCCTCCTGCAGGTTCTGGAAATTCTTGTAGGGTCACCTGCTTAACCTCAGTATCAGCAGATATTCAAAATTAAATGGGGGTCCAGGGAAAAAACTTGATCGCAACATCCATATTTTTAACCATTGTATTGAAATGTGTATTGAGAAACATGTAATTTCACTGGCATTGCTATTGACTACTACATTTCTGGTACTGTGACATCCCTACTATAAATAGTTTCAGCCTGAATAGCACAAGGACTTGCATTTCTCTAGCCAACTTTTTTCTACACCCACCATGCGCAATCCAATATAATATAATTTTTTTTAAATGTGACTTAACACGTTGACTTTTCTGCCTACAGGATCCTTGCACAATGAACCTTTCACTCACTCACTATTATACATATTTTCACACTTTCATGCTCACAACATGGCATAGGTTCCAAAAGACGATTATTCTGACTTCACCCTATGGAATTATTACATTTATTCAGCAGAATTGCTAAGAATCAAACCTAATTCTAAGTTTCAATATTCAGTTTTCTTTACATTGCATCCCCACAGAACTGCTAGGATTACTGTAGATTTTTGGTGAGTGAAGACGGCTACTCTTAACTCACACTCTAATGTAACACTGCTGAAACAGCCTCCAGTAGATTATGCACTTTCCATTATGACTGTTGATCCTTTCCAAATCACCATGGTCTAACCACTAAACTATATTATTTGGTGGTGAGTCTGACCACTGTTTGTCACATAGTCTTCACATGCATGAGAATACTAATACATTAATTAAATCAGTTTCATGCTGATACACACACTGATGGTTGGGCTGAGAACCTTAACCACAATCATCAAATCATCAAACCTACTGGAGATAGAACAGAACATGCAATGTTAATGTGATGCTTTGGTCTTACCGGTGTGCTGAAGGCGAGTGCTGACTGAGACCCCCCTGCCCCCCCTTCTGGGTCAGAGCTTTCTTTTATAGGGTGACACCTCCTGCGTCATCATCACTGATCAGTTGGTGGTATGTGGTGCCACATATGCACCAACATACACACTGCACCATTACTCCAAATTTCCTTCCTGTTCAACTTCTTTTGAAATTTGATCTTACAAAGATTAGTAAAATTCCAAAATGTTGGTTCCCATGTGCGCACTCAGACATGATTTGGTTACTACATTGGTCTTTCCATAATAGACCTGAAATGAGGTTTGTAGTCAAGACAAAGGCCTGGAGGTCATGACAATAAGCACACTGTAAAAGTAAAGTGGAATATATAATAGAAACTAAAAATATACACTAGAGGGACATGTGCATATGCTGTACCTGAGGAAAAGTCATTTATTTCTTTTTTCTAGATATATCTTCAGTTTCTTGTGCAATGATAAAGTACTGAGTCACTTTGCATATATATATATATACATATATATATATATATATACAAATATATATATTTGAATGTGTAAAACAAGAATGATATACAGCCTAACTGTACATTTTAAGGGTTAGGCTACTTTTTTGATCAACAGGGAGTTTTCCAGAGATGTGTGGTATTAAGGTTGCTTCAGCAAGTTTGGCTCTGGCTCTGGGCAGCTAACTCCCACTTGACCAGATAGGCCTGGTACTCCTTAAACATGTCTGTAATGTCTTTTGGTCTTTTGGTTTAGTTTTTCATTGTTTTAAGTTCACAAATTCTTAAATTCAGCCCAAATAAGTGACCAAAATACTTATTTTAAGAAAGTGTATTTTAAATAACTAAGTCTGTGTTGCAACTTGCTTCCATTTTTGACATTTTATCAGTTTTATTGCCCATTACAGTCTTCCAGTGACTAAGAAGAAAAGGTAATTCTTTCCATTACATAGATTTCATAAATAATGTCATACCATTCCTCTATAGATGGGCCATTTAGCTTAAGCCATTTCTTTGTAATTGCTTTTCTAGCAGCTACGCTCAAAATACCAAACAAGTATTTTGTTTTAATATTTGCAGATGTTGATTGTAGAAAACGAAAGAGAAGTTTGTCCCAATTAAAAGCAATTTCCGTCTCAAATATCATCACTAATTCGGTGTAGACCTTATTATTTGTTTGGGTTTCGTCCTATTTGTTGTTTTATTAGTGTTGCAGTGACCGTGGTCAGAGCAATTTGTCTCGGGAGCACATCCATGGTTTTGGGTGAGTCGCCAGTTTCTGGTTGCTTTCTCTCACCACTGAGCTTCAGTGCATAATTACCCACCACCATTAACTGCATGAAGACTAGGGTTGAGCTTAGGTAGGTAGATGATGGTTGAGGCAGTCAGCTAGAGGGGTGCACTAGTCGCTGTCTAAC
>NW_023339740.1:1887867-1889890 GCF_004916995.1 Morone saxatilis | reverse complement strand
TGCAGCATATTCCTGCCCCAGCAACCAGTGCACCTAGGAAGCAATTTAAGAGGCTAGGAAGAGGCAAGATGAGAACCAAGCACAGGACCGTTAGGATATCACACCTGGGGAGCTCGGGACAACGTGTCCGCCACAACGTTGTCGGTCCCCTTTACATAACGAATATCTAAGCAGTAGGACTGCAAAAATAGCGACCATCTGATTAACCTCTGGTTAGGACACTGTAAGGAGTTAATAAAGGTCAGGGGATTGTGGTCAGTGTAAACCACTACAGGTGTACTACTACCACCAACATACACGTCAAAGTGTTTCAAAGCCAGGACTAACGCCAGCGCTTCTTTTTCAATAACTGAATAATTTAACTGGCATGAGTTGAACCTTTTAGAGAAGAAGCTAACAGGCTTGTCCATCCCCAGGTCAACAGTCTGCATGAGGACTGACCCTGCACCTACATAGCTGGCATCCACGTACAGTTTAAATGGCCTGTCACAATGCAGGGCAGCCAAAACTGGAGCGGCACACAGCAGTGTCTTTACCTGCTCAAATGTTTCCTGACACACTGGGGACCAGACAAATTTAGCCTTTCCCTTCAATAAATCGGTGAGAGGTGCCACAACGGTTTCTGCAAAAACTTCTGTAATAGCCAGCCAGGCCAAGAAAACGCATCAACTCTTTTTTTGTCATTGGGGCTGGATACTGCTCTACAGCTTGAACTTTGGCATTTATTGGATGCACCTAATCTTGTCCAACCACCCGGCCGAGGTAGGTCATGGTTGCCCTCGCAAACTCACACTTTGCCAGGTTGACCGTGAGCATTGCCTCCACCATCCGAGTAAACAGGTCTCGGATGCATTCCAGGTGAGTTTCCCAGGTGTCTGAATAGACAACTACATCATCCAAGTAAACTGTACACCCCTGCATGTCACCAATGACGTGGTTCATAAGGCGCTGAAACGTAGCTGGCGCATTCCTAAGCCCAAAAGGCATCACAGTATAGGAATACAAACCATTCGGTGTAATAAACGCAGCTATCTCACGCGCTCGCTGGGGACCTGCCAATATCCTTTTAACAGATCAAACTTGCTGACAAACTTTGCTGAGCCCATCTGATCTATACAATCTTCCATTCTGGAAAGGGGAAACGAGTCAGGTTTAGTGACATTATTCACTTTCCTAAAATCAGAGCAGAAACGTGGCGTATTATCAGATTTTGGAACTAGTAAGCATGGTGAAGACCAACTGGAAGAACAAGGCTCTGCAATACCGTTTTCCAGCATATAACTCACCTCAGCATCCAAGTACTTACGTTTATCTGCGATAAAACCTTTGCTTAATTGGTTTAGCGTCTGCAACATCAACATCATGCTCAATTAAATGCGTGCGGCTAGGTGTGTCACCAAACAAACATGAAAACTCTTTATCAACATTACCAGCTCTGCGCGGCGTGACTCGCAACCAGTTTATCAATGTTACAAAGAGCTTCTGAGTTTTTCAAACGTCCGCACAACAGGGCTTGGTCAGGCGCACTTACTCCATCTTCCTCACAGACCAGACCGTCAGGATGAGACTCACCCTGCCCTGGACCAACTACACAAGCCGCATGCCCCTGACCAACATCTGACTGCGCAGCGGAAGATGGCCCAAAGGTGCGTGCATAATAGGGATTAAGCAGATTTACATGGCAAAGTTGACTTTTCTTTCTACGACTAGGCGTTGAAATTATGTAATTTTGCTTAGAGATTTGTTTGAAGACTGTGTATGGACCTGCAAATTTTGCCTGGAATGGTGAAAGGACAATAGGAAATAGTGCAAGCACCTGGTCTCCTGGGCTAAAAACGCGATGTTCAGCATGGCGATCATACAGATTTTTCATCTTGTTTTGAGATAACACCAATTTCTCCTTAGCCAGTTCCCCAGCCGTGTACAACCAGTGTCGAAACCAATTAATATAGTCAATTAAGTTTTCAGGAGGGTTTGACTCTTTCCAGTTACTCCCCTCAGGTCAAGAGTCTGGGTGTCATCC
>NW_023339740.1:1884426-1887767 GCF_004916995.1 Morone saxatilis | reverse complement strand
CAGCTGAGCTCCATTCCTCCCTCCTCCATAGTGTGTATGTATGTGTGTGTGTGTGTGTGTGTGTGTGTGTGTGAAGGTTTAACTATAGCCTTCTAATAATTCTAACTGCACTGGCCATTAGATGGAAACTATTTACTGTAGAAATCTCATCATTAAAATGTATTTCTAATTACTATACTTAATAAAAACAATACCCACACCATGTGTAACAATTGTGTCAAGCCACATAAACTTGTACCATCTCAAGGCTCTTAAGTCTTAAGTATAATGTTATATCCCACAAGTAGGCCTACTTTACAACATAGACAGTAACAGTGTGCAGTATGTTCCTGGACCTTTTGTTCCAAGTAAAACACAAACATGACCCATAGTTATTTTGTACGTTTAAGGGCAGCTAGAATTGTAGATAGTAAATTAAATAGTAAATTATCATTTTAAAGTCAAAGCAGATATAAAGTGCTACTGTACGACATACTATTAGTATGGGTACCATAGTTTACAACACCAAGTTCTCTTTCAATTCTCCCCAAATGCCAGATTGTTGCTCAGCAGCCCATACTGGACCCCTTAATAACAGAACAGGTGCCTGTTAGTTAAAATATACCAACAGCATCTATTCCTTTTAAGTTTCAGAACCTACTTTTTAGTTTAAGTTTAAGTAGTTTTAAGTTAGGCACTAGTGACAGCTGAAAACACGTTGCCTGAAATGACCTGCACAACCCCCCTCTCCTTCTGTTGTGTCATTCCCCCTCTCTCCACCTCATAATGACGCATTGTCCACAGGCCACTCTGAGGCCAAGTGAACAACAAAAGGTCTGCAGGGACTCTGGGACCAGTCTGAGAGCACCCAGGGGATGAAGAAGCAACAGAATTAGCAGAAGTGAAGGTTCTGTGAAATCTTCAGGAGTGTACAGTGGAAACGAAGCAGTAAGTGCTCTGCAATTATGGCATGTCATTTTTGTTTCCTTTTATTCAAGCAGGAGAAGATCAAGTTTCATTCAAGCGCTGAGTCCCTTACAATAATGATTATTTGCTCTGATGGTTATTAAATTGTTCCTTGATGTAAATGAGAGACGTCCCATTAAAGAGATTCATTTTGTTTTATTTAAGATATTTGTCTCAGTTGCAGTGGCTGGTTTAATCACTGCTGGAATTCATACTGCGTGCAAACACTACAGTACAGTGTAGGCAGTGTAAGATTAAGACCTGCTCTATTTTTACAGTTCTTTTCACAGATTATACTTTAATTTCAGACTGTGCATGTCAATGATCCTGATGGCTATTATTCAGATATACTACAGCTGTTATGAACCTGTGTGTTTTAACAAGTAGCATGACAGAATGATTATTTGTTCATTAATGACAGGATATAACTGACAGTATAACGACAGATCTCCTTTAAAACTCTGTAAACTATCTCAGCAGACCAAAACTCACACAGTCCTATTAGCAAACATTCCTTTGGTATTTTGACCTAAAAGCCAACAATGCTCCTTTGGCTCACTAATCAGGGCAGGGATTCAGTCAAATTCTTAAAGGTCCAGTGTGTAATATTTAGGGGGATCTACTGGCAGAAATAGAATATAATATTCATAGGTATGTTTTCATTAGTTTATAATCACCTGAACAGAGGAATCATTATGTTTGTGTAGAATGAACCTTTTATATCTACACATGCTTCATGCCACATGCCACGGGTCACCTTCTATGAGTCCACCATGTTGAACGGCCATGTATCTACAGTAGCCTAAAAGGGTTGAACTAAACACTGGCACTAGATAGGGGCATTCATGTTTTACATGCATTTTGCAGCCACCAAAGTTTCTCCTTTGTTGCATCTGCAACTACACCAATATATGCCACTACATCCTATACAATGGGCCTTAAAACAATCTTAAGATAAATGGACATGACAATTATTTTAACTTGACTGCCAAAACTTGTATCAAAAATGTTCTTCACATGTTTGCTGCTGGAATCAGTGATGGCTATTGCCAGTTGACAGTGAAAAAATCTGAAAAGATGCTCCTCCTCACTTCCAACTCAGCCAACATAACTGTTGGCTGAGTTGTAACATTTTGATCATCATAGCAGTCTTTTAGAGGAACCAAATCATCTGCATAAAATGAAACAATATATTGTCTACTAATTATGTGACCAAGGGGAAGCATAGACCCTAGACCCTTGAAGTACACTGCAATACATTTTGTAGACAAGGAAATTAGGTTATTAAGTTCAAAAGAAAAATGCCTGTCAAAGACAGGAACTTAAGCTTGATTTGACAAATGTGTGGACCTATACTCACAATAACCTCTTCTAAATGTTTAGCATATAGAATGTCAAAGGGGCACTCATATGGGAGACAATATCAATGAGAAAAATAACCTGATAGAACGTTAGGATTGGGATTTAAACATCAACTTTGTAATTTATGCTGCTATCAGTTGGCTCACTAACCTTTTAGCTGGGCTCCATGTTGCCGGGCCTCAAGCTATGTGCTTTTTTCCAAATTCATTCAGCGTCATTCATATGGTACTAATAATTTGTATAGCACTTTTCTTAACACAGTTAAAAAGTGCATTAACAAAGGACACAAGAGGCAGTAATAAAATTACACAGTAAAAAAACAGATAAATTACATTAATTTATAATATATAAAATTATATACTATTCTCCAGGAGATACAAGTCAGTTAAAAGCCAGTTTAAAAAGGTGTTACTCACTGGAAAACAACAATGACGGCTGCTAAAGAGGTTAGTGTAAATGTTGAAAGAAGAACAAAGAATGGCAGTGAATGCTTTTCTTGATAGAAAAGATGATTTTGTTCTTCTCCAGAGTGGCTTTAGTTTGACTGTTTGTAGATCTGATTTAACAGTTTCCAACAACGACTTCCCAGATGGTTCAATGGTTTCTGCCAATGTGATGGAAAAATCTTCAATGACAGTATCCATTTCGTCTTCTGTGACGGTTTCTCTCGTGTATCTTCGATCCTTAGAGATCGCTTCTTGATCCTCGCTACTCCGTGCAGAAATAAGTGCTTTGGGATGGCCTGCAAGATAGTGGACCAGAACAAACTTCCGGTTATAGCTTGTAGCGAGGAAATGTCAAATAACTTGGGATGTGCCCCCGGACTTCTTAGTTATTGTGACTTTAACAAAGGAAACCTCAGCCACAAACTCCCCAAATACAAGCAGTTTATTAAATGCCCGACCAGAGAGGAGAATATTCTGGATCACTGTTACACTATAGTCAGCAGTGCATATCAAGTGTTCAGGAGTGGGGACAGTGATGGGTTCAAAAAGTCACAAGTAAAAAATGTACAAGTTTAGCAAGGCGGTGAG
>NW_023339740.1:1881548-1884326 GCF_004916995.1 Morone saxatilis | reverse complement strand
TTCAAAGCCTCCACCATCATCCCCGTCCCCTAAAAACCAAGGACCAAATGGACTCAACAACTACAGACCTGTCGCCCTGACCTCTGTGGTCAGGAAGTCTTTTGAGCGCCTTTAAGAGTCATAACGGACCCACTCCTGGACCCCCTGCAGTTCGCCTACAGAGCCAACAGGTCTGATAGCAGAAATTACATACTGTGAATTGAATTCTATCTTACAATGGGGCTGTAGTCAGGGTTTTAGACTTATAATGCAACCCCTATTCGAACAGTCTGACCAGACACTAGGAAAGGAAAGCCTGTCAGAGTTTTCTAAAATATTTAGATTTTACATATTGTATTTATTTAACTGTGCAATTAACATTTTTTGTCATTGGTGGTGGGCATTTTTTAAATACATGTATTTATTTTATTGGCTTAGTACTCAAATTCTAATAAACTGTCCCTGTTTGAGACAAAGTAACTAAACATATTGTCACTGTTAAATAAAAACCTTCATTCTCTGTTAGCAGGTCTCCATTTTTTAGCTGAGGATGTCTCTGCAGTCTCAGATGTTGGCTCTTGTCTTGGTCTTTGTCTTCATGGGCTCTTGCCCTTACATGGCAGCCCCTCCAGGTGAGCCAGATGATGAAGCTTTTGACCTTGAGAACTACGACCTGAACAATGAGATGGACTGGGAGAAACTGGACCTGTTTGGAAACATTTATGAGTATGATGACTTGGACCAAGAGGTGAGGGGGAAGTGATTAAACACTAATATAACATTAGAAGCAGTAGAGAACTAGCAGCTAGCAAGTGCTGTGGATGTAACGTTACTTTTGTGTTGTTGTTAGAAGGAATAACTGCCCAAAGGCAGTGCAATGAATAGGTATAGTTCAAGCTCTTATTTTAGATATTCTTGTTCCCTGGAATGACAGAAAACAAAACTAGTAACTGTAACTAATTACTAATTTTCAGTAACTTACCCTTACTAAACACCACCCAACAGTCACTGTGTACTGAAACAACCTGGAGTACACATAAACATAAGTGTAGCATAGTAAGAACCTCAATGGGATACAGGTATTTGCATCACGGATAAACCATAACACTTTGCTTTTTACTTTTTCTAAAAAGTCATTAAAATAACCGTACTAAAAATCTAATTTGAACTGTCACTGTCTTCCTGGCTTCCCTGGGAGGTCAGTTTGAAGTGGGTACTGTGGCACCAGAAACCCCGCCACCAGCCAACGAGCACACTGCTGAACACTACGAAGCGGAGGGGACCCTGCCCACCCCACCTCTTGCTCCTGTCACCCTGGACTTTAAGGGACCAGATATCTTTGGCCCGGAGACTGGCCTGGGTAGGTTAAAGTGTCAACTGTGTTTATATCTGCTGTCACTGATGTTTTTTTAAATTAAATAGTTAAATTGTGTATTGTGTGTGATGTGTTAATACTAAGTCTGTCTTTGTGCAGGTATGCCTATTTGTCTACTGTGTGTCTGCATTGGTGGGAGTGTGTACTGTGATGACATAGGCCTGGATCAGATCCCAGTCCTGCCAAAAGACACCACTCATTTTTATGGCCGCTTCAATAAGATTCGGCATGTCAAGAACACAGACTTCATCAACCTGAGTGAGGAATCACTTTGGACACACCTACCATAAACACTAATAACACGATAAATGGCATATAATAGTTGATGTGATTTTTGTATTGTTGTTGTCACAGATAAGCTCCAGTCCATTGATCTAACAGGGAATCAGATTTCTGGAATGGATGAGGATGTGTTTCGTTCTCTGCTGCAGCTCCAGGAGTTACTGTTGGCGGATAACAACCTGCAGGTCATGCCTGAGCTGCCAATCACCATGAAACACATCGATCTACGCAACAACAGGCTGATCAGTCATGGGGTACATTCTGAGGGATTCAAGGTAAATCTCCTGCATATATGCTTAAAATGTCGGTATGACATAAGCATAAGGTCTTACTGTCTTATTGTCTTCTTTCATAAATGTAGTGCAAATGATGAAATTAGTTGAAATGGAATGGAATGTTACTTTGTGTTCTTTGTGATGGGAGGTAGAGGGGTGAAAAGGTTTATTACGGTTGACAATTCAGCTACGTTAATGGCCCATACATATGCAAACACAAACTTACGATAAAGCAAGCATAATTTCACGATAAAGCAAGCATAATTAAGAATTTGTCATTGACAATGTTTCACAAAGTTCATAAAATTTTCCCTAACTTTACAAGTCAGAAAACTGCACAATTTTGAGATTCTGGGAACCTTCTCCCTGGGCAACAAAGGATCAGTTTAGGTGGTTTGAGTAAGAATATTGTTAGACAAAACACATCTTTTGGGTTTTCCTCTGGGTGTCCCAGCTGATACTACACAATGACTTGTCTGGGATTCTATTTGTTACTGGTCTGTTCTGTTCTGTTTCTTGGCTGAATAAAACATTCTCTTTCACTTGTTTTTTCAATGTCATCCTATAAAACATTAATAATAGGGTGAAAAAATAATCTGCCTTTTTGCTTGCACTTAATGAGCCATGACGGGATTAGGAAACTTTACCGAGTTGAAAACCACCGTTGTATGACCACTTAGTGTGATTGCGGTTGTTAGGGTTAGTAAAGACAGATAACTAAAGATATCCTAGGTATGGTGAACTTGCTTTGTAGTACAGGCTTCTTATCTCCCTCCCACACCTTTTAGCCCAGACACATGTAAACACAAACCCAATGATGAAAAATTGTGTTTGGTCATTGGCAGGCTCTATTGGCAGAAATTGAAT
>NW_023339740.1:1874965-1881504 GCF_004916995.1 Morone saxatilis | reverse complement strand
TTTTTGTGACCTTAGAATGAGCTTATCTACAGAGGGAGTCATCCCCTCTTCCACAAAGGCCGCCATGTTGAACCTCTGAGTTTCTACAGTAGCCCAAAACAGACAAACCAAACACTGCCTCTAGATAGAATTAACAATTCAATGTGATCCTCACACACTAAACAAATACCAGTAGTGCCTCTGGCTGGGATCAACAATTCTGGGTGGCTGGCATTGTATAGACTTCTATATTATGATAGAAAACCTGCCCTTGTCACTTGGGCATGATGTTTTACAGACTTGGTAAAGATACTATTGAGTTCCAAATTTCTGGACATCAGAGCTCCTGCTGGCCCTTCTCTTTTGTCTGTCAAGACTCTGCCAACAGAATTGCAACACTAAATTCCTGGAGTACCTGTTGGATCCTATTTTTGCCTCACATACTGATAGAAACATTAGAAAACTGACAATTGCTTTTTAATTAATTAAAAGCAAGTTCTTACATCTAAGTAAAGGATCAAATTAATGTCTTTAAGGCAAAGCTAAAAAAGTCAAACAGCAGTTTTTACATTTAGTGTATATCTCAGTACTCTAGAGGTTTGATAAAGGCAATGAAATAATCTGTTATGCTGCAGTATCAGACAGGAACATGTTCTCCTACTTTCATTTGTACTGCACAATTATATCAACAGTATGTATCTAGTCAGAACATAAAATACAGAAAATATACTATAGATCATATGGATGTTCCAGTAGTGGTCCAGCCCCCTGATTAATTATGGTAAGATCCAGTTATTTCTGGATTCTGGACACAGAGCCATACTGCTTAATAAAACAATGATTATGATGGAAAACATCGAAATTCTTATGTTCTTACTCAGTAAATTCAAGTTGCACAAAATCTAGCTCATTTATAGTTGGCGTAGGGCTCCATCTTGTGGATATTTTCATATATTACTGTTGTTATGTGACACAGACAGTATGTTCTCTTTTTCTTTTTCCTCCATGCAGGATATGAGCCAGCTGGAATTCCTCTATATGTCTAACAATAACCTGGATTACATTCCTACACCGCTGCCACTGAGCTTGAGAGTGTTACACCTGCAGGTAGAGAAACACATCCATGTTATGCATGTTCTGCTTTCTAGATGCAGACTTAAATGAAGAGTGAAATATTGGTTACATAGCAAGCCCTAACCCTCCACAAATGTTGAATTTGAATTTTCAGTGTCAACAGTAACTTTCTTGTGCCCCAATCAGAATAACAACATCCAGTCTCTGCATGAAGACACCTTCTGTAACCTCCATGATCGCAACTTCATCCGCAGCAACCTGGAAGATATCCGTCTGGATGGCAACCCCCTGAACATCAATCTGTTTGCCAAGGCCTATGTCTGCCTCCCACGCCTGCCTGTAGGGAGTCAGTAACAGCTGCCAAATTAGGCAAAAAAGAAATCTGTTTTGTGTAAATATTGGTTATATGGGTAGAATTATATGGGGGTTGAGGGCTGTTTGAAATACCTAATCATTTGTCTAAATATTCACAGTAAATTTTTATGCCATAAATCTGTGGAATCGGAAGGAAGGAACAGCCTTTAAAACATCACAAACATGCATTGCATTACTGAAACTGATTGAATCTTTTTTGGCTTGTTTAGGTTGTATATGGCTAATGTGTTCCCTATTTACAGTCCAGCAGACACAGAGCAACACAGCATTTATTTTGAGTGCACTTGTTGAACAAATTATCTGTTAAATACCACCAGTGTTGGGCAGTAACACATTACAAGTAATACTATTACTTCCCCAGCAACTAGTAGTGAAACTAATTACCAATACATTTCAGTAATAATATTAGTAACCCCCCAAAAATAATTAGTTACAACTTTACTTTTGTTGTCACCCTCCTACTGTTTGGAAATCGGATCACGCCCACATATTCATTTTTGTAATTGTGGAGGAAACTAGTTTGGAATATGGAAACCCTTACATTCAGTGGCTGGAAATATTCCATTACTTTAATTTTGACAAACAAAACTAGGGGGAAAGGAAGAAAATTACCAATTTTGTGGGGTAGCAGGTAATATATCTAGTAACGTAACTAAATACTGTTGTGTAGTAAAGTAAAAATATTACATTTGAAAAGAGTAATGAGTAATAAATTACATATGTAGAGTAACTGGCCCAACACTGAATACCACTGTTAGTCACTGGCTAAAAAGCTCCTATTCTTCAACTAACCCCATTGATATTAAACATAACCTTTGATCCACTGATAGGATGAAAATATGGATCAGTGCACCTGTAATTACTGATATTATTGTAATAGGGAGAAGAAAGAAACTTCAATTTGAATGCTGTTTGTTTTTGCTTGCTTATGTCTCCTTTTATTTGAAAAGCTTTATGGCGTGGACACAACACACATCGTGGAACATCTTGTTTTTTTTTCCTGCTCCCATGTTAATGGTTAGAGCAGCCACACTGCCCACTTCCTCTTGTTTCTGCAAGCTGCATGCGGTTCCCAGGAAAAATAGAATAGAAACAAACAGTGAAAAGGATCTGCTTGTAGTCATATCAACATAATACCAGCAACATTTACACCTTGGACTGGACTGTCTATTCGGTACTTGTACTTACTAGTACAACAGCAGTCCTTACTTTTCAAAATGGGACAATGAGACTGTTGTGTGCTTTACTGGTTTGGCCCCATGATCTTGTTTATGTCAACTCTGTGTCTTTCCTGCCTCCTTGAGGTCTGAAGGCAATTGACAAATGTGTGCACTGAAGCTTTAGAAGCAGTTATGACCCTAACTCATCAGGAGTTGAAGGTAACCAAAAAAGAGCTAAAGGAGAGTGAATATGGGACAGAACCATAACTTCACACTAATGCCAATGTAATGCAGCTTTGGGCATATCAATGGATTCAGACACCACAGACAAATAAAAGCATTGACTTGAAAGTCTAAAGAAAAATGTGCATTCTTCTGTGAGGACATGAAAACCAGAACAAAAGTTCACAATAGCAGAGTGTTTAATCATTTAATGAAGAAAGTATTTGTGGTTTTGTTTAGTGTTATTAGTTAACAGAGTTTTTCATCCTGGCCCTAAGTCCATTGCTCTACACTGGGTGCAGATGTTGGCAAGGTTGGTAATCCATTTCATCACAGTTCTTCTTTGTGTCTGTTGTAAAGCTCCGGCTGCCCCCATTATGCAGATGTCAAAAGGCATGACTGTGAAGTACTCTGACAGACATCAATGGTCAGATGTCAATACTTCAAGACTACTGTTAATAAAGGCTGAGAAAACAGGGAGAAGAATGAAACGGTTATGCAATCTCAGTTTTAGGCAAACATGCAAGCCAGAAAATTAGCATTACAATCAAAAACAGTGTACATGGTGCCTACTCGTGGCTAAGCGGACAACTGCAATGTCCTTGATTTGCTTACAGGGGCATTTGTTGAATGCCACATCCCTCTCTTTTCCCCTGTTTCCTGTCCATGCATATACTATCAATTGTCCAATAAAAAGAATCTGAAGAAACACATGCAGATGTACAACACATGCAGAAAGAATTCCTTCTTTCTGCATGTGTTGTACATTGCTGTTTATTTTGTAGAGGTAAAATAATTTCTTCTCTGAATATGATGACATCATCGCTTGTTCTACGGAAGCTAATATAATATTATTTACTTATTTTCTCATTTATTTATTCAACCTCTACTCTATTTCACATGTAAGTGTGATTACCCAGTATTTTTTGCTTGTGTGCAGTTAGGCTCAACTGTCAGAGGAAACAGTCCGAATGAAGAGAGGAGAATCTGGGAAAATGCAATTGTAAAAAGGACTGAATTCTATGTAATTTCAGACTATATATGTGCGTGTATTTTTCTGGCTGGAATTTCTGGCCCAGAACTGCAGCCCTTCATATGTTATTAGCAGATGGGATTGGCAGCCTTGGCAACCTCTTGCACATCGGTGAAAAGCCCAACCACTGCCAGAACTAGTCCCATGCTGTCCACACAGAGGTGAAATGCCAATTTAAATCTTAGGTACAAAATATTTTGTGGCTCAAAGTCTTCTGTTTTTTTAAACATAATCTCTAATATGGCACTTCCACCAGCTGTTATATCTCTGCTCTGAAATGTCATTCAAAATAATCTCAAAATGATCTAAAACTTGTTTTCACAACCTTTCGTTTTCGTTTCGTTTGAAGCCCTGACTTTTGATGGTAGATCAGTTGAGGATGATATTACTTACTAATGCTTATCATTATATTATTTTTAATTTGTTAACAGAAATAATGTACTCAAATGAGTTTAAAAGGTTTACTCCCACACACATTTTTCATAACACTAAATCAGTTGTGTGTTGGTGGAGTCTAAAGTAGGCTATTTAATATTCACTCACAAAAATAGCCTTAAAAAAAAAATCCCAGTGCATTATTTACTAACGATAAACGAACACAATTAAATAGCATTTAATTGACTGAATTAAGGATTCAGCAGTATTAACATACCCGAAAATAAGCATGAGCACACAGACCTGTGACTTATGTTGCTGATATTCATATTCTCGTTGATTCCTTCTGCCATCTGCAGAGGGCGTTGGCCCATGGCCTGGCTGGCATCGGCTATTTCACTCTCTGCAGAAAAAGGGTCTGAGTGGTTTCCAAAAAGACTGCCTTGTCTCTGTTTTAGAGAAGATAACACAGTTACTGTCAATAGTATATAACCTTATTTTATTGTTCATTCCCTTGTGTCAGGAGTGACCATTTCTCACTCTAAAGCTGCAATAATGTGACATCCTAATCATTGGAAATTATGTCAGAATAAAGACAGACACATAAAGACAGTTACTATAAAGTACTTGCTGAAACCTTAAGTGTACCTTAAGTGGCTGGCCTGAAGTTAGTGATGGGCAAAACAGTTATTTTCAGTGTACTGAATCACAACAAAATAATTCAATAAAATGTTTTAGAAGATGGGGCGCCCTGGTAGCTTACCTGGTAGAGGTGGTGCCACATGCACCAAGGCTGAGAACTTGCTGCAGTGGCCATGGTTTAAATTTCGACCTGTGGCCTTTTGCAGCATGTCTCTCTTGTTACTGTTATGCAGTGAATATAATACGACCTGTGGCCTTTTGCAGCATGTCTCTATTGTTACTGTTATGCAGTGAATATAATATGAAATATCCATTAAATATATCATTTATTTACTTTACTCAATGACATAAAAGGGGTCCATTAAGGAAAAAGGTTGGGAACCACTGTCTGAGAATACTGTTTGAGTGAAGGCAGGGAGGGTTGTTCAGCTTCTGGTAAATGTCTATATCATACCGTTCATACTTCCTTCCCTCCCTCCACATATCTATATATCTTTCCATCCTACCCTGAAGATGCCCTCCACAGCGTCAGTAGCTCGTTCTATCTCTTCTTCAGTCACAAGATCTCCAGAGATGGCCCTGTGAAGCTCTGGTGCGGCCTCCTCCTCAATGTTCCTCAACCCTGCCTGATGGACACAGAGAATGATGTGGTGAGTGAAGAAAACAAGAAGAAGCCCCATGCAGGGTTGCATGTTCCAGGCCTTGGCTCATCTACAGGTCAATAATTAAATAGTGGTGTGAGATATGGAATACAGTCATGTAGTAATGACAAATTAACTGTGGTATCTTGACATATTGATTTTGGTGTCATACCAGGAGGTATTCTCTATCAGTAAATATCTGAAGGATTTAAGTTAATTAAAAATGTGTTCCAGCATCTCATGGCTCCTGTGGCACTTGTTTACACTCACTGCTAAAAAATTTAATTTAGCTGATATAAGAAACAGCCATATGTGTGAGATAGTAGTGAGGTTTCTGTGGTTGTTGTCATTGGATTTAGTGGGCATTTTGCACAGAACAGGTGTATTACTTGACGATAAAAGACAGCACTTGCACTGTCACATAATCTACCGGAAGGCCTAATATTGACCTATTTTAATCCTAGTTTTGTTCCTCATTTTTTATTGATGCAGGTCTCATGAGTGTCTCGATGCGTCACATCGATTTTTCGGCTGCAGTCTCAGTGGTGTGGAGCTGCGGTCTACAGAATCAGAATCAGAAATACTTAATGATCCCCGGGGGAAAATTTGTTTCAGTTGTTCCACAATGTTAAAGAATAGTCTTTACTATTATATAGTATTATATACAATATCTTACACAATATATACATATAGATATATAAAAATAAAAATGGAAAATAGAAATATAATAAGAGCCTAAGAGATATAGCCTATATACAAAGTAAATGTACATTTCAATTAAATTCAATTCAATTTTAGTTATGTCATGACACTTTTCAAAATAGAGCAGATCTAGACCGTACTCCTTATAACATTATTTACAGAGACCCAACAGTACCATTAGCAAGCACTTGGCGACGGCGAGAAGGAAAAACTTCCTCAACATGAAGAAGATGATGACGACGACAACAACAACAACGATGGGGGACAATGAGCAGTGATTATAGTAATAATAGTAACTGTAGTAATAATTAAAGCTGCATGCAGCGTTGGGCAGGA
>NW_023339740.1:1869551-1874940 GCF_004916995.1 Morone saxatilis | reverse complement strand
TTGGCTCTGTCAGAGTGTAACAATAAACCAACTCATTGTTTTAATCACAATCTTGACTCGGTTCTATCATATGGCATTGATATTGAACATTTAAATCTTCACAAATCCTCTCCTATCTGACCTTATTTAATAATTTTGAATATACTATTCAGTTATAAGCCATTAGGCAAGAACTTCCTACGCAGATCTAATCTGACAGTGCTGTAAAGCTAAATTTTAAGGAGGAGATTCCTTTCAGTGTTCAATTCAATGCAGTCGAATTTAACAGAGTCTCTTATTAACTTTTAGTCCCTCCGAAATGATATCTTGTTATAGTGTGCAGGCTCACTAGTGAAGAACATTAGAACTCTATCGCCTTCTATTAAAAGGAATATTTGAAAACATATTAAAACTAGCACGTGGACAACACCAAGGACCCGCCCAATTAAAGGCAAAGCTTAGAGAATCGGAAAGGAAATGGCGCTCTTCCAATTTATCGAATATCACTCATTGGCAAGATAATCTTAAAACTTATAGAAAGGCCGCTCGTGACGCCAGAGGAGCCTATTACTCAGCACTAATATGGAGAAAATAAAGCATAACCCTAGGTTCTATCAGCACTGTAGCAGGGCTGACAGAGAGTCACAGCTCTATTGAGCACATTCCCCATAAACTTAGAGTAGCCAATGATGTATGGCGTTCTTTTATAAATAAAATTATTACTATTTAGAGAGAAAATTATGGCCAGACCTGCCTATCACAGTTATCGTGGCTCTCAAGTTCAGGACTTCTAATAATGTTAATTTTAACTATATATTTGAATGTTTGTTGTTAGTCAATCCCACTAGGCTGCTAAAGAAGTGTGTATCTAGATTGGCCACTTCTGGGTTACGTACTATATATATTAATTCTTTCCTTATTATCAGGAATGTGCCACAGTCCTTTAAGTACGCTGTAATTAAAGCCCTCCCTTAAAAGCGCCACTCTCAGACCAGGGGGTTGTTAGCAAATATAGACCGATTTCTAACCTCCCCCTTCCTCTCTAAGATTCTTTGGGGAAAGTTTTAGTCCGGCTAAACAGTGTGTGACTTGTTTCCATAGCATTTTGTATATCGAGATTTCAGTGCAGGATGTTAGTAGTTCATCACAGGCACAGGTGTGTGAAGTTTCTTATTTTAATTGAGCTTTTGATTGCTTCTTGACAATGATTGTCTTGTACTATGTATTATTAGTCTTAGTGCTGCATTTGACACACTGACCGACTTAATATTCTGTTTCCAGAGACTTGGGATCAAATTGGCATTACAAGATCCGCACTAAGCTGGTTTAGTCATATTTATCAGAATTCGTCGCAGTTTGTAGCTGTTTAACGCATGAATCTTCAATAAAGATATAGAGTTCAGTCATGGAGTTCCCAAGGTTGCTTATTGGACCAATTCTATTACTTTTATATAGCTTCCCTTTAGGCAACATTATTAGGAAATCACTCCATTGCTTTCACTGTATGCAGGATATACGGCATGTTATATCTATCAATCAAGCCGATGAATTAAGTCAGTTATCTAAATTACAAACATGTCTTTAAAGACCATAAAACTGGATGAGCTGCAATGTTTGATGTTAAACTCAGAAAAAATTAAATTCTTGTACTTGGCGCCAAAAATCTTAGGGACTCACTGGTCTAGAGTATAGTTACTCTAGATGGCACTACCTTGGCTTCTAGCACACTGTCAGGAATCTTGGAGTTGATTATCTTGATCAGGATTTGGTCATTTAACTCCCATATAAAAGCAGTCTCTAGGACTGCCTTCTTTCATTTTAGTATATTCAAAATTAGACACATCCTTCACAAAAGATGCAGAAAAACTTAATCAGCATTTGTTACTTCTAGGCTGGATTACTGCAACTCTTTATTATCTATGTGTTTTGCCCTGAAGTGGTAAACACGCTCCAATTAATCCAAACGCTGCAACGAGTATTGACAGGAACTAGAAAAGAGATCAATCCTCCTGCTCTAGCTTCTCCTGCTGGCCCTGTTAAAAATTTAGAATGAATTTAAATTTCCTCCTACCTATATAGCTCTTCATGGTCAGGCCCTTGCTTATCTTGAACGAGCTCATAGTACCCTTATTACCCTCTAGAAACTACGTTCTCTGAATGCTGGGGTACTGTGGTTCCTATAGTCTCTAAAAGTAAAACAGGAGCAGACCTTCAAGTTACCAAAGCTCCTCTCCTGTCAAACCAGCCCAGTTGTGGTTCGGGAGCAGACACCCTCTCCACATTTTAGTAGGTTAGAGACGTTCTACTTTGTAAGCTTCATATGTTAGGGCTGGGTCAGGTGAGCTGAACCATCTTTGTTTATGCTGCTATAGGCCTAAGATATCGGGGATTCCCATGGTGCACTGGTCTTTTCCTTCTCTCTCTCTTTTGCATCATTCATGTCCATTAATGCATGTTATACTTCACTTCTTCCCCGGGAGTTGCATTGTGGCTTTATGTCTTGCAGGTTTTATCGATCTGGTGGAGCCTTCCTGCCATGGTCCTGCTGATTGCCATTAATACTGTGGCTATGCACTGTCTGTCTGTCTGTCTTGTCTGTCTGTCTGTCTGTCTGTCTCTCATGTCCTGTCTGCTCTCTTCTCTCTCTCTCTTCTCTCTCTCACCCAACTGCGAGACAGAGCGACCACCCACCTTGGCCGAGAGGATCTTGTCCTATGGTTTCTTGCCGTTAAAAGGCAGTTTTTCCTGCCCTTCCTTGTCGCCAAGTGCTTGCTCATGGTGGTACTGTTGGGTCTCTGTAAATGTTATAAGGAGTTCGGTCTAGACCTGCTCTATTTGAAAACTGTCCTGAGATAACTTCTGTTATGAATTGGCGCTATACATATATATATATATATAATAAAATTGAATTGAATTGAATTGAATTGAGACCCTTTTCCAGTGGTTGAGATGGGCCGGTACTCACCAGTACTGGTTTTTATTAAATATTCCTTCCTTAGTTTAGGTTAGGATTAGGGTAATGTTGTGTTTTGGGTTAGGGTTGTGCTAAACATGGGGAGCGAAGGCTTGCCTGTGTGATCCGGTCCAACAGAAGAGCTACTGTACCTTAAATTGCTGAAAAAGTTAATGCTGGTTCTGATACAAAAGTGTCAGAACACACAGTGCATCACAGTTTGTTGGTATGGGGCTACATAACATTATCACCACCAGCATACCCAGGTGGTGACACTGTTATGGCTGATCAGTGTATATATGCTTTAATGTGGGTCCTGCTTTATCAAATTTTTCCTAGTAGGTTAATCTAATCATGTGTAAAACTATAATCTGGAAACCATTATCTGGAAATTGATTTTATACATTTTCAACCCATATTCACTAAACATGTCTATGGTCATTATACAATAGACATACATTGTTAATACAAACCTTCTGTTTTTATTTTCAGTGCAGTTCTAACCAGGGCAAACAGTGTGGCATTGAAGGTGACTGTTCCATCACTGTTGAGAGGCATGTTCATGGAGACCAGCCTCTGTAGACACAAAACACAAAATCATATCGGATTTTAAAAACTACTTACAATCAACTCAATCACTACTAAAATACTTCTTTAATTTAAGTTTTTGTTTCAGATCATTCTTACTTTTAAGTTTTTATTAAATATTCCAATATCCAAGGGCAGCAGAGCATCTGCGTAGTACCAGCAGCGTGATTGCCATGTGGACATTATATCCCTAACCTATACTATGTGGTTGTAGTTGTTTAACTTCACCTTTCTATATTTGTCCCAAAAATTAAATATGTGTGCACATTTCTGTCCAGGGAGAGAGAGAGAGAGAAATGAAAACTGAAAGAGAAGCAATTCACAAAGACCCGAACTTCAGGTTCCTGATTGTTATTAATTTCTTTTTTTTTGCCACATACAAAAAAGCATTTAATTAAAGTTCAATGGTAAGCTTATTCCATGGTCAGATCTGTGTTTTGGAGGCAACAGCTATTACACAAACCTTTTAGAATAGCAGTTCAGGTGGATAGAGATTTGACACAGATTTGTAACTGGGCTACCTGCTTGAAGGTGTGTCTTTACAGGCAACAGTGATGTTCGAGAGAGTTCAAGATTGAATGAAGAGAGGGAGCATTGTAAGCAGGAACAAAGCAGTGAATCAAATCAATAAAACATTATGAAACAACTGTTTCATGGTGGTTAAGTTCTAATGCCCAAATACACAAAGCCACCTTCCTCCTTGCAATATGTAGACTTCTTTTTGAAACATGAAGGCTAACCTACTCTGTGGTGTCATTCACTCAACTCATTCAGGCTGAACATTTTTCCCACCTTGCAGGCAATACGATGAGGACAAAACTTTCCAAAACCCAGAGGAGGAGGTATTCTCCGTAGCAGAGTCACCACATCAAGGTGCTTAATACGCCCCCTGTAAGGAATACAATAATTAAAGGATTTTATACTCACACAATTACAGAGGGTCTTTCTCAAATTAAATTCAATTAAATTGACTTGCTAGCATAATGTTAGCTCTCTGGCTCATAGCTGAGCCAAAAGGCTTGATGAGCTGAGTGGACTAGAAATATCTCCAAGGCAATCCCTTACTTATCAGAAGGACCAGGCCATGGATTTCCACATCAACATTCATTGTTTTAATGGTAAATGGTATATGGACCTGTACTTGTATAGCGCCTTTCTAGTCTTACGACCACTCAAAGCGCTTTTACACTACGTGCCACATTCACCCTTTCACCCTTTCACACACATTCACTCAGTGATTGCAAAGTCCATCAAACAGAAACTAACTAATTTATACACCGATGCACATTGGGAGCAATTCGGGGTTCAGTATCTTGCTCAAAGATACTTCGACATGTGGCAGAAGGAGCCGGGGATCGAACCAACGACCTTTCACTCTGCCTCTAAGCCACAGCCGACCCATCATCATCAAAGGTTACTTTTCAGGAGTTTCCAGAGGCTGCGAGTCAAGCTGCCAGACACCCCTGATTTGCATTAAGTTGCCTGGACCTCTACTTTATGCCAATCAGTAGCAGCCAACATGACACCCCATCTCTTGATACGCACTAGGGTGCTACTTGCATGCATTGCATAGCTGCTCAATGTAGAAATGGCTAATTTGATTTGAGAAAGTTCCCATGCAGTGGATGAGGACAGGAAGGCCCCATGGAAGAGCTGTGCGCTAGTCTAAAATGGAGCTGGTGGTCTTGCAGGTGATAATTGTGGTCTCACCAATGTGAGGTTATTGTTTCAAGTTTATGGCAGCTTATGAAGTTTAAAACGTAAGTTGATCTGATATTTAGTTTTAGTCCTTAGAATGTAGCATGCTGAACCTTGAAGATGTGTTATGTTTTATATCTGTCATATGACCAATGATTAGGGTCACGCTAA
>NW_023339740.1:1865795-1869451 GCF_004916995.1 Morone saxatilis | reverse complement strand
CCTGTCGCCAAGTGCTTGCTCATGGTGGTACTGTTGGGTCTCTGTAAATAATGTTATAAGGAGTTCGGTCTAGACCTGCTCTATTTAAAAAAGTGTCCTGAAATATCTTCTGTTATAAATTATAAATACAACTAAAAAATAAATTGAAATTGAATTGAATTGACTCTGTTGTTTCCCTCCCACAGGCAGCATTGGCCTCCTCTGGAGGACTTTACTGTCTCCACGGCTGCTCTGTAACTATTCACTTGCTTCACTTTTGCATGACAATCATATGTTGCATGAAATTTGTCTGAATAAGGATTAGACTGATAAAGGTGTTAAAAAGCCAGTCCCCCCCTTTCCAAAAGCATGTTAAGTTGCAAAACAAATTCTTTATTTTTACATAATCCAGAATTGACTGTTAACCCTGCCTTTTTAAAGTGCAAAGGATAAACTATAAAGGCTGCAGAATGCACAAATGCATGAACAGCCCTACCTACAGCCAGTGTTAGTCCCTTCTGGACTACTGTACTGCTACTGTAATTTTTTTATTTTACACTGCTTCTATAAGGAAGGGGAAGGGGATTCAGACAATAAGAACGAAGTTATTACAAAGTTCTAAGCTCAATCTTATCGGCTTATATCGGTGAAAAAGGCAAATTTCTAAGGGGGGGTGGTAATCTGAACTGTTGCTCCTTGATCTTTTGACTTATTTCCCAGGATGCTGAGAGGGATTTTTTGACACCTTGTTTTCTCCAAATGAAAAAAGAAATGTTGACTTTATTCTGAGGTAACCAGAAGTCTGTCTGCTTGACTGCTATTAGACACTAATTGTCTTTCTTTGGAAATACCTTTCGTATTATCTGTGAGTGATATTTAGTTGCTGATGTTGATGCGTTGGTAATAATTCAAAACTTTGAGAACCAATAAGTGGTTAAAGCCATTTGTCACAGTGCAGCCTTAGAAAACAAATGTCTTTCTACAGGCAGTGGATCCCATGCAAGCAATTGCGGTGAGTTGCTTGAACTTCTCTTGAAATCCAGTTTTGTGGAATTTAGCAGTTGGCACAATTTAATGTCCAATTTATCCTCTCGTTCTCTGAGAAGTCCTCTGAGAACATGAGTGTATCAGTCACATTCTTCAGACTGTTTCGAGTTATGCGTCTGGTGAAACTTTTGAATCGCTCTGAGGGGATAAGGAATCTTCTGTGGACCTTCATTAAGTCCCTTCAGGTCAGTATCATCACTCAGCATACCTGCCTGTAATTTAGAATTATTTAGAATTATTAGTATAATAATAATTAATTTAATCTGACTGTCATTGGTCTTTGTGTTGCAGGCTCTTCCTTATGTGGCCCTGCTAATTCTCATGCTGTTCTTTATATACGCTGTGGTTGGAATGCAGGTACACACACGCACATTCACCACCATGAAAGATTTTGCTAGTCGACTACTAGTCGCTGAATAGCATGTTTGTGATATTAATTCAGTGATTTAAATATATAGATTTTAACAGTCGCCTATTAAATTATGATAGAAAAAGTGGTAATGATTCTGTGTGATAATAGGAGACTGAACATTAGTTCATTTATTTCTACACAGTATAACATCACATAAGTCTCCTTATTCAATCTGTCGTCTTCCTTCATTTCATGCCTCTCCTGTTGCCAAACTTGTTATTTTCCCTAACATAACCCTCTTTTTCAGATATTTGGTAAAATTGCATTAGTTGACGGCACATACGTTAACAGGAACAACAACTTCCAGACATTCCCACAAGCTGTTCTGCTGTTATTCAGGTTGGTGATCTGTCTTCCTCTGTCAAGCCTACAAGGTTTCTGAGTTAACAGATGGCATGGAATCTTTTCTATAATCATATGAGTAGAAGTAATCTGTTGTTCAAAACTGAGTTTATTGTCTATAATGAGTTCAGTTCCCAAAAACAATGAATGACCTTGTAGGAGCATGTTAAGGTTGCCATGCCACAATGTGAAGTTAGAAAAATTCCATTAAAAGGAATGGTCAGAAGAATCAGAAAAGTGTATGCTTTGCAATTTTTTGTGCTAAATCACACTTGCTCAGCTGCATTTTGGTTTTTCTAGCTTTTTTCTAATTATTATTATTTTTTTAGAATTAATAAACAAGAAAGCTACTTAATATTTACTGTACACTTCAATCTGGACACATCCTTCAGGCTGAATTTGCACCACTGCAAGTGATGTGGTCAATGTCTACAACCATTATTTTGCTGAAATTTGATATTGTTGAACCAACCAGTTTAACTGAAAATTGAATTAGAGCAGTTGGTTTTCAGTTGCTAATCAATCCCTTCCCCAAATCAAAGAGTTAACAAGAGGGCAATGTCAGAGTAATAGAGTAGTGAAATTTTGATTTCTCTTTTGAACAGATGTGCAACAGGGGAGGCATGGCATGAAGTGATGTTGGCTTGTATGTATGGGAAGAAGTGTGACCCCAAGTCAGACTACCTGCCTGGGGAAGAGTACACCTGTGGATCCAACTTTGCCATCATCTACTTCATGAGTTTCTACATGCTCTGTGCCTTTCTGGTAAGACAACATACACATTCACATGTTCTCAACAGACATTAAAGAGCAACTTAACACTTGTTTCAGAAAGACTGCACAAACTTCACATTTGAAGACATCTGCACCAGCTATATAATGCTCGCAATATACATGTACGTAAGTGCAACCTAAAGTGTAGTTTTTGCCTAACAATGGAAGTGGTACAGTGACTTGTGTGATATTTGAAAGATTCCTCTGAAGTGGAGGACAAGAATTTGAAAAAAAAAATCAAATATACTGTATGCATCATTTTAAAACATTTTTTTTTTTAAATATATTAAAACAATTAAATAGGAAATAGAAAAGAACAAAGTATATAAATGGAGCACTAAAGGAAGGAATAAAACAAATATATGTACCCAGATATATACTGTACGTTAGTATACTACTACAAGAGAAAAGGCAAAACATAATTCAAAATCAAGCCTAATTAGCAACTCTTATCACCATTCCTAAATATGGCCTAAAGGTTAGAGAAGTGAGCTTGTGACCAGAAGGAGCCCCTGGAGTGGCAGGATAAATCTGCTTGGGGAAAGTGAAAAGCAGATCAGGCTGTGGTTATCAGTGTACCCTCTAGAAACCACAATGCGAAACTGCCAGATAACTTTACAGGTCAAATTGATATGAATTACAATATATTTGACAGTGTATGGTCTATTATGATGGCGGTTCTGAATGTGCACCACTGAACCAATGGCTGAAATGCATGGCTTTGATTTAAAATCTTAAACGAATACAGATTAATGGAAGTACTATAGTAGTAGTAGGATGTACCAGTTCAGTTCAGTTACCAAGCTCCTCGTCCTGGGTGGAACCAGCTTCCAGTTGTTTGGTTTCAGGGGAGGCCAGACACCCCCTCTCCAGCATTTAAGCAGTAGGCTTAAGACATTCCTCTTTGATAAAGCTTATAGTTAGGGCTGGATCAGATGTTATCAGTAGTTATGCTGCTAAAGGCCTAGACTATTGGGGGATTTCCCATTATGCACTGAGCTCCTCTCTTCCTCTCCCTCTCTTTCTGCACACATTCATGTCCCATTAATGCATGTTACTAACTTCACTTCTTCCCCGGAGTTCTTTCTCGTCTCGCAGGTTC
>NW_023339740.1:1859952-1865695 GCF_004916995.1 Morone saxatilis | reverse complement strand
AAGAGTACGCTTAAGACGTTCCTCTTTGATAAAGCTTATAGTTAGGGCTGGATCAGGTGAGTCCTGAACCATCCCTTAGTTATGCTGCTATAGGCCTAGACTATCGGGGGATTTCCCATGATGCACTGAGCTCCTCTCTTTCTCTCTTTTTTTTTTTTTGATGTACCGCCACAAAACACGAATTTGCTATAACTTGAATGTACATTGTCCATTGGGCTCCAAAGAGTCCCGCCCTGAACACATCTATGTAACAATATTCAGATATAGTGATATCGCCACCTACTGGCAACAGGAAGTAAGCGCTGAATGGCAACATTAATCTGATATACGTGAAATTTTCATGTTTTGGTCTGCACTTTTGCAAGTCACGTGACGCGGCCGCAGCACACCACGAGTTGCGTGGAGTGCAATGCTTTAATTGTTATTATTCTTATTACTATTATTATTACTACAGATACTACTATTACTATAATCACTGCTCATTGTCCCCCATCGTTGTTGTTGTTGTCATCGTCATCATCTTCTTCATTCACTGCTATTAGTGAAGTTGTTGCTACTGTTGTTGTTGTGCACCCCCCCCAACTGGTCGAGGCAGACGACCACCCACCACCCATCTAGAGCCGAGGGGTCTGTCCAAGGTAAATATGTTATGTTAATGTTAATGTTATAAGGAGTTCGGTCTAGACCTGCACTACACTATTTGAAAAGTGTCAAGAGATAACTTCTGTTATGAATTGGCAAAATTAAATTGAATCAACATTGTGGCACCAGGCCAGAAATAAATCAGTCAGAGGCAGATCAGAGGAGATTTGTGGAAAAACACACCATTTTATATCCTTTTTCAAGGACAAAATACACAAGTAAACAATGCCAGGAAGGCAACACGTTCTGAAGATGCTCTGCTTCTGAAAACACTCGTTTTAAGGGAAAATGTGTACACTCTCAAATGTAATTGCTGTTGTGTGTGAAGAGCTCAGTCTTAGCCCTGTGTAAAGGCAGGAAAAGAGAAATACCTGATTTTTGTCCAGCTCACAGTTCTTATATTCCTGTTCTCCTTGCTCCTGGAAGGTGACAATGACAAAGCCCACAAATATATTCATCATGAAGAAGGCGATAAGGATGAGGTAGATGATAAAGAAGATTGAGATGGCCACTCGGTTGTTGTAAACTGGGCCTTTATCCTCCAAGTTTGAATCAATGGCTTTGTATAGTATCCTAGGTAAATAACAAAAAAAGACATACATAATAAAAAAGTCACACACAAATCCACAAACAGTCAATATGCAGACAGAAACAAGAATAACATACTGAAATGAATAGAAACCATCAGACAATTGACATAGAACAGTTCAAGACTCACTTTGGCCATCCTTCAAAGGTAGAAATGGTGAAGAGAGCCAGCATGCCATTGAAGATGTTGTCAAAGTTTAATTCTGAGTTGGTCCATTCCCTCTTATGGACCTCCAATTCATGAAGTGCCCCTTCCTGGTATTTTATATACCAGCCTCTGAGCCACAAAGTGGGAGGGAAATGGTAAATGGACTGTGCTTACATAGCGCCTTTCTAGCAAAGCCATCAAAAAGAAACTAACTCATTCTCTCATTCACATTAACACACATCGGGAGCAATTTGGGGTTCAGTATCTTGTTCAAGGACACATGCAGTTGAAGGAGCCAGGGATTGAACCCACTCTACCTCTGAGCCACAGCCATAAACAGGTGAGGTGAGGTGGGCTATAGTCAAAATCAGCATAATAAGGCTTTCTGCAGGGTTTAGTAGGTTATATTATATAAGTTTAATTATATAAGACTTTTTAATACTACATACAATGAAATGGAATAGCTATTTTACGCTCATACCAGCCAACATATTTTTCAGTACGTCCTTGCAGTATGTAACTACAATTCCTAATGATATAATTAGAGTCTGTTACCATAGTAACTGACACAGAAGTTAAAGGTTAGACCTTAATTACACTGACAAATGTGCGTCGTTCACTGAATGTATTTTCTAGTAGCAAAACACAGCATCATTGATCTTATTAACACAGCTAAGTCCTTACTTGCATGTTTCCTCAGTCATTTTGTCAGGATCTGTGCAGGCATTGAACTTGCCCTGGGAAGGTAATAAAGGGGCTTCATGAGAAGGCAGATAGACAATGACATTACCAAATACAGTGCTTGGCAACAGTAGGTCATTTTATCTCCTTTTCTTCTCACTTTGAAAAGTTGGACTCCAATGCAGGCAAACATGAAGTCCAGTAGCATGGTGACCAGTACAATATTTCCAATGGTCTTGACAGCAACAAACACACACTGGACCACATGCTAGAAAGACAGAGATAGTACAGATCAGTATGAGGCCATTTTCTATCTGCAAGTCTATTTACAGACATCTCATACCTTAAGTCCCTTGGCTCTGTTGATGGCCCTCAAGGGGCGAAGTACCCTTAACACCCTGAGAATCTTCACCACTGAGATGGCACTGGATCTAGATGATAAAAACACAGCCACACCATAATTACTTGGGTCTAATTTTTACTCCGTGACAACATGTTGTTGTTTAGCTCTGTAAAATGTCAAAATGTTGAGAGTCTTATGCAACATCTGGCCTGTACTACGAAGCAGGATTCGAGGAAACTGAGGTCACTTCAGGTTTAACCCCATTGCCAAGGTAACAGGTCTTATAGTAAATGGACTGTACTTGTATAGCACCTTTTTAGTCTTCTAGAACCACTTAAAAGGCTGTACCCTGCATGCTACATTCACCCATTCACACAATGATGGCCATCAAAAACAGAAACAAATACTCATTCATCCACATTCATACACCGATGCACAGCACTATTGTTATGAAATACAGTAAGGACATACATATTAATGGCTGAGAAGTCTAAGTATTTGTTTCAAGAGCTGGAAATACAGACAATTCATCGGTTACAACTCAGGCGGGACTCTCAATTGGCTCTCGTTTTACATGTGACTTTTGTTTCACTTCTGGTGTGGCAGATCTGCAAATGTGTGTGGAGATCTGTGTGTGAGGAGAGATTTGTCCGTGTGCATCAGTAGCCACGCACACTTCTGTCTGACGAAAGCCCTGAAAGAATAAGTAATGTACAGTAGTTTAGAAAATTAACGTCTACCGGGACTTAACTACCTATAGTTAACTAGCTGCAGTTAATGGATAGATGAGACAGAGAGCAGCTGGAGGACATCAAAGGGAATATGATCCACTTTCACCATTGTAATGTGTTTTTATACAATAATCAGTGAGGCCAGGCCCCCAGCAACAATGCCATTTTTCATCTAGCGTCTTCCAACCTAATTTTGAACTCATTTGTGGTCTGATAAACAGTAAATTAAGTCATTAAAGTGCCCCATATCGCTTTTTTCCTGGTTTAATCTAAAGTGGGTTAAAAAATGAAGACAGCGCAGCAATGTCACGCTACCACCGACTGGTGGTCTGTAGGCTGTGTAGCTACTGATGCACACAGACAAATCTCTCATCACACACAGATCTCCACATGCATTAGCAGATCTGCCATGCCAGAAGTGTAGCAAAAGTCACGTGTAAAACGACAATGAATTGTCTGTATTTCCATCTTTTGGAGCAAATACTTAGATTTCTCAGCCTTTAATATGTATGTGTGCACTTACAGATTTGTCCACGCATTTTCAGATCTATATGCACATTTACAGATTTGACTACATATTTACAAATCTCAATACATTTGCAAATCTGAACAAAGAGTTTTTACACACTTACAAATCTGATTATGCGCACACAGATTCTGAACACACATCTGCAGATTCCTGTATACATTTCCAAATCTCAGTACATATTTACAGATTATTTTACTAAGGCTGTCAAAATAACGCATTAATTTCGATTAATTAATTTGAGAAAAATAACGGATTAAAAAAAATAATGCAGATTAATCGATTCCGTATTGACCTTTGACCCGGAGCCGATCTAGTCAGTCACCACCATTAGACTGTGAAATGTAGGAGGGAGACGAGAACGCGCTGCCTGGATCATTGATTGGAACATTTACTTACAAACAGCCTGATGGAAGTGTTGATAAAAATAAAGTCCTCTGCAATGTCTGCAGCAAGGAATTTGCATATCACTGGAGTTCGTCAGCTCTAAAGTACCACATCAATGCAAAGCATCCAGGAGTTAATCCGGAGGTAGGCCTACAACCTAGCATGTCCCTTGATACCAACTCTAGCAGTCAATCTCATCTTCAAACCACACTGGAGCAAACACTGAAACGTAAACTTATCTGTAAACTTATCAAATCTGTATGTGACCCACTGAGCAATTCCCTTGCTAAATGGATCGCAATGTCCTGCAGACCAGTTTCGGTGATAGAAGACAGGGGGTTAGCAGAGGTTTTGCAAATAGCCTCTTCAGACATTACATATAACCCGCCATCACGAAACACCACTATGTCAAAAATCCAGCAGCTGTACAACACTGAAAAAAAAACAAAAGGAGATGTACTGATGGGAGCAGAATATATCACGCTGATAGGGCATCACTGGACTTCAGTTAGCAATCACAATTACCTTGGTGTTACGGCACACATCATTGACTGTGAGTGGAAACTCCAGTCATTTGCGTTAGCAATACTAAAAACGGACACCAGGCATTATGCCGATGCCTGCGCCCAGCACTTTTTGTCTATGGCGGAGGCATGGGGAGTTCAACAAAAGATCACCACAGTCGGCACAGACAGCGCCCGGAACATGATTGCTGCCGCGAGAAAGCTTCCATATGAGCACATGCCTTGTGTTGCTCATATGCTACAGAGAAGCATCACTGTTTGCCTTGCAGACAGAGGGTTTTGGGACACATTGGCAAAGTCGTAAGATAGTGGGACATTTTAAACATAGCCCTGCCAATACAGAGGAGCTCCACCAGTAGCAAAATCAACTTGGGCAACTGACAGAAAGTCTGATTCAGGACGTTCCCACAAGATGGAACTCGTCACTCGCCATGATCTCTCGTCTCCTGAAGAACCAGGAGGCTATCAAGGCTACACTGAGCAGACAGAACACAAGCCGAATATGTTGACTACATCTGAGTTGGACAAACTTCAGAGGCTGGAAACCATCCTTGAACCATGCAGGTAAAAGCTTACACACACACACACACACACACACACACACACACACACAAACAAAACGTCTTTTTTTATTCATTGTGAAGAAATTTACCATACTTTATTTTGCAAATTGTAGAAGTAGGCTAGGCTACTACTATGACACTGATATAATAAATGTACTGTGTGCATCTCTTATCATCCACTGTAGATATGTGACTGAGGTCCTTGGAGGTGAGACTTATGTTTCTTGCTCTGTGGTGTTGCCTGCTCTCTGTCACGTTTACCGCACAATGGAAGGTTCGGAGGAGGACCCAGCCTACATTGGAAAATTCAAGACTGCCTTTAAAAAGGAGCTGTCTGAACGG
Source organism: Morone saxatilis (assembly GCF_004916995.1). Classification (NCBI taxonomy): domain Eukaryota; kingdom Metazoa; phylum Chordata; class Actinopteri; family Moronidae; genus Morone; species Morone saxatilis. Next base: position 1,860,220 of record NW_023339740.1, on the reverse strand, counting down.
CAAGCAAACCTCAACAATGGATGGCTCAACATAGCTTCAGCACTGGAGCCACGCTTCAAGGACTTGAAGTATCTTCAAAAAGGAGACAGAGAAGAGGTGTGGACCAGCCTTCAGGTACTGCTGCGAAATAAAGCCAGTACGGCTACCCCACAGCCTGCAGAAGAGCCACCGAAAAAGAGAAGCCTCCTACTCTTTGCTTCAGACACAGACTCAGATGATGACACGGTGGAACCAAGCAGGACTCTGAACCACTACAAAGCAGAGCCCA
>NW_023339740.1:1858456-1859927 GCF_004916995.1 Morone saxatilis | reverse complement strand
CAGCATGGAGGAATGCCCCCGCTGCAGTGTGGACAACTCAATGCAGTGAGCCCATCCAACCAGCTGTCTGTCCTGGCTCGCAAAATATCTGGCTGCCCCTGCCACTTCTGTCCCTTGTGAAGACTTTTTCACTTGCAGGTAACATTTTAGTGAAGGTTTAATGTTTAATGTAAACACAAAAAGCCCTGGAATTGATACTGCACTGTGTTAAACTTTTGGCCTCTGTTGCCTGAGTTTATTTAATCAAAAGACAATAACAAAGAAAAAGAGTGTTGACATTGAGGGGAGTGCTTCATCTTATTTTTCACTTGTGTCCCCTAGGTTCTATAATTGTGGCACAAAATGGCCTTAGTATGTAAAAAAAACTTCTTCCTTGAAACAATAAGGAATTATTTTCCTCACATAATGCTTGTTATGGCCATTTATTATTCTGACAGTGAAAATAATAATAAATTAGTTTAACTTCAATGTCACTAATGCTGATAATAAACAATAGATTCATTTGAATTCGAATATTAAAATACTTTTACAGCATTTATCTGGATTTGTTCTTCCGGTATGTAAATTAATATAGATACATTTTTTTAAATCGATTTGGACAGCCCATAAACTAATAAAAGGATATCATATTTTGAAAATTCATTATTCACCTTTTGGTGATTAGCATCATCTGGATACCCATATGCAACTTTCTCTGACTAACACACAGGGTGGTGGTGTTTCTCTCTGATGTTTTGTCAGCACCGCAGCAAACACAGAATACCACCATACTGACTTAAACTTAGTTCCAATCCCCTGTCCACACCTCAGCCATCGGTGGAAAGAGCTTATTTATTGGTGGTGACACGCTATCTAACACCCGTAAAAAACAGAGAGATGTAATGTCACACCAGGTCTTGTCTGGTGAAGACAGTTGCAATATGTTCGTCATTCTTAAACAACAGTCGTCTTCATGGTGAAATGATCAAACTGTAATTAACTGTAATAATAACACCACATAACATTTATACATAATAATATTCAATTATACACTTAGACAATTGAGCAATAGAAAAGAAAAATATTTGTTTACAAACCACAACTATGTGATGAATATTAACTGATAATTTACCTGACACAATGTTCAGTTTTTCTGAACGAGCCCATCAACAGCTGTCTGTCCTGGCTCGCAAATATCTGGCTGCCCCTGCCACTTCTGTCCCTTGTGAGAGACTTTTTTCACTTGCAGGTAACATAGTCCAAACAAAGAGGGCAGCCTTGAGCTCTGAGAATGTAGAGAAGCTCGTTTGTCTCAGTGACTGGCTGAAGGAGAAGTAGAAGTGAGGCACATGTGTCTGACTACAACTTGAAAATTAGAAATTGTTGCTTTGTTGATTTTGTTGTTGTTGTGTGAAATGTGGTAAAAGGGGCTGATTTTGTATTGAAGGTTTATGTTTAATTACACAAAAAGCCCTGGAATTGATATTGCACT
>NW_023339740.1:1857733-1858431 GCF_004916995.1 Morone saxatilis | reverse complement strand
ACACACTGTTTGACCTTTTGACCATTTTTGATTGTAACAAAGAGGCAAGGAAACGGATGCACGTTTTCTTCATCTAATTTCTCTGTAGCAGGAGGAGTGGTTATTAAATTTCTGCTGTCTCTTACATACTAAGAGAACTATGAGGATGTTATAGCCAGGTGTCCATTACCTATAATTAAGAATGCCAGTGCCAGGCTAGACATGGATAGGCAATATGATAGGAACGAACCAAAATGATGGTTTTATATGGGCGGTGCCGAATTCAAACAAACTCGTTTCTGAACTTTTTATGATGAACAATAGGGGTCGGGAAATGGCTGCACGTTTTGACACCTTTTGACCTTTTGATTGAAAAGGAAAGGCGGGAAGGGTGGCTGTAAGGTCGGATGAGGGCGTAGTCAGCCTGCACTTATTTGAGTTTTTTGAGATCAAAGTACCTGATCCATCTCTTCCCTAATTCTGAGGATCTCCTAATGTTAAACTTTTGGCCTCTGTTGCCTGAGTTTATTTATGGCACATACAGGAGAAAGAGTGTTGACATTGAGGGGAGTGTTCATTTATTTTCATTGTGTCCCCTAGGTTATAATTGTGGCCTGAAATGCCTTGTATGTGAAAAAAACTTTTGAATTTATTTCCTCAGCATAATGTAGATTGTTATGGCCATTATTTGAACAGTGAAAATAATAATAAATTAGTTT
>NW_023339740.1:1857280-1857633 GCF_004916995.1 Morone saxatilis | reverse complement strand
TAAATAGTTTTGCTACAATAATAGTGCCATACATATGTTATTTATTAAATCCACTCGCCAACGAAATAAAGAGTAGAGTTCTTTGCATGAGAGTGGAAAGAAAGGATGAGGTATATATTTGGACTCCACTTACTCCATGCCCATTGAGAGGAGAGATACACTGACTACCAGAAGATCCAAGATGTTGAAAGAGTTCCGGCAGAAAGACCCTTTGTGAAGAATGGCACCGTATGTTGTCATCTGAAAACAAAAAAAAGTACCAAGAATGAAGTTCCTCTTGTAGTTATAATGTAAATACTATAATCAACAATAAAAAAAAAAATTATTGCAAAAAAGAAATAACAAAAGGTAAA
>NW_023339740.1:1854871-1857062 GCF_004916995.1 Morone saxatilis | reverse complement strand
CTTTGTAATTGTCTGCCCCACCCCAGATTGCTTTCACCTGTTTCCACTCTCACATGGTATAAATAGTCCTTGTCTCCCTTTTGTCTTTGTCAGTTCGTCTTGTTCTGTAAGTCAGTGAGTGTTATCAAGTGGTGTAATTCAGAGTCCAGGTTTTCCCCATGTACCAATTTAAGTTAGACTTTTGTTAGCATTTTTTGAAAACCTCCTAGAGAGCGCCTTTGGTTGAAAAACATTACCACAAGTAGGCTGGAGTGGTCTTAGGTCTGCCCTGGGTTAGCTTAGCTCTTAGCTGTGGTGCACGAATGCCAAGAAGGTCTTGGTTAAGTGCAGCCTTTGATTCTGATCAATATAATGATCAGAATATTCTGTGTGCCCTGTTTTTTTTGTTGTTACTATGGGTGATTATCGTGTATCAATGGAATTGAATTACTTTTTTGTATCGCTCAGGGAAGCTGCCATGGTCCTTGTTTTCTTTGTACATGCTTCCTTTAGGTGATGTTATCAGACAACATAAGCCCGATTTACACAGCTAGGCTGATGACACACAGCTGTATCCCACATAAATTGAAGCTTTCTTTCATTTAAGAAGTATCACTAAAGTAATATTCTTTTTTTACCAGTCAGTGCAATATTTGTACTTTAATTTGTCTTTTATTTATTCTAGGCATTTTCTCTCTTTTGTAGAATACCTTGAGCTTTTGAGCTACACCATCTGTATAAAAGGTGCTATATAATTATTATATAGTATATTTATTATTATTATTATTATTATTATTATTATTATTATTATACAGATTAGGGTTTGTTTACATGCAGGCCACCATGCATGTATTTTGCCTATTTAAACATGACCTTGTCACCACTCCGCTTCTTCTAAACGCATCTTCAACCTCAGTTGAACTCAACTACAGAAGTCAACTACAAGTTGAATATTGTATCTGACAGCACTCATTAACCACCTTATGTTGACATGAAAACATCTTTTAATATTCAGCCAGTGAGTGCAGTGAGTTTGGATGGTGTGGCATATTTTTCAGGGTGATTCCAGTGATGTGGTTGGTGAACCAGTATTTCATTATAATATACATGTGAGAATATCCAACATAAAAAAGATGTTCGATGAATGTCCAGAACAGCTTCATCAACCCTTGGCATAGATTCTCAACATCTGTGGAACTTTATTGGAGGGATAAACACTATTCTCCTTAAATAATAGGTTCAGTTTAGTTATATTTAGTATAATTTAGTATATAAAACCATTCAGTGACCCATCATGACCTGTAAAAAGCACATTCACTATGTTTCACTCTTCAGGCTTTTTCTTTACTTTGTCACTCATCTGTATCTAAAACTATGATGTCTGGTTTTACCTTGAGCACAATTTCCGCTGTGAACACCGAAGTGAAGACTATATCAGCATAGGCCAACACCTAAAAACATCACATTATTTATCATTTTAATAATAACGTATACCACATACTCTTACTGTAATTTTTCAACTGATGATTAAAATTGCAGTGAGATAGGCATGCACGTTATCACCTGGTTCCTGAAGGACATGGGGTCAATGGGATCTTCAGCAGCTAAAGAGATAGATGACAGTAGGATGAAGAGAAGGATGATGTTGGTAAAAGTAGTTGCATTGATGATACGATGGCAGAGCTTCCGGAACCTAAAAAGGTTAAAAGACATGTTAATTCTCTTAAAAAACGATGGGAGCAATAAGTTTAGTGACTACAGTAAATTGTGGCAAAACATTTTCTTTGTTAAGAAATGGGGATGGCTGATCTTAAATTCGGTCTAGATGGACTGGCTAGGTGAACCCCAGCAGTATTCTTCCGTAACACCAAGACCGGACATCTGTCCTCTAGAAGCCTCAAATATACACAGATTAGAGTTACAGTAGTCCTAATGTTATGCAGTCCCATACACAACAAACTGTGATGCACTTCAGATCCAACATCAACGTTTTCAGCAATTTGAACTACAGTGGCTCGCCTTGGCCGTCCCATGACCCTTTCGCCAGGTTACCGCTTTTCCTTCCATGGACCACTTTTGATAGGTACTGACCACTGCAGAACGGGAACAACCTACAAAAGCTGCAGTTTTGGAGATGCTCTGACCCAGTCGTCTAGCCATCGCAATTTGGCCTGCTACTAACACATCTACTCTGAGGACAAAATGTTCACTT
>NW_023339740.1:1853827-1854854 GCF_004916995.1 Morone saxatilis | reverse complement strand
TATCCCACCCACTGACAGGTGCCATGATAACGAGATGATCAGTGTTACTCACTTCACCAGTCAGTGATCATAATGTTATGGCTGATTGGTGTATAAGAACCACCCTTTTGAAGCTTGGCAGCAGTCAAAATTGACAAATTACAACCTGCAACTGTGACAGTAGGAAAGTGCTAAAATGAACACAATGCTAATACGTATAATAATATGATACATGCAGTTTGGGCCAGCTAATATAGCAGTGATAATATGTTGTATTCTGTAATTCTTGTGTCAACATTATTTGACATTTATTAAATTGATCAATGACTGATGAAATCTATAAAACTGATCAAATCTATATTCATCCCACTGGTAACCAGAAGCTCCACCTCAATCATTTTATTTATCATCAATTATCATTACCATCAACACCAACAATAACCAGCATCATACTTGTTCTGAGGTCCAAAGATAAAAAATGAGCTGGCTTCAGGCATTGGCACTGCTTCCTCCTTCAACTGCAGATCTGCCATTGGACGAGGTCTGGGGCTCTCTGGGATCTCAGGGTCCTCCTCCTCATCATCACCTAGTCAACAGAAAGAGGGAGTGATTAGCAGGGGCTTTTCTTACCTCTGAGTTTGGAATTATTGATTATTGACAATATGGTATGGAGGCATTGGGATTTACCAGGAAAGTCCGCTGGAGGGAAAGGGTCTTTGATCTCATTGACATTAGACTCAAATTCATCTATCTTGAGCTGCATGTGTGAAAATGAAGTAGTTGAAAGGTAAGAAAAAAATAAAAATAAAAATATATATATTTACATGGTTGATGAATGCTCTTGGGTGCCTCACCTTGGCAGTAGTAGGGATGCCCTCTACACCCTTGGCCCTTTGCTCAGCCAACTTCTTTGCCAAATTAGCCTTTTCCTCTGATGCCTTATCAGGCATGTTGGCCCTTTAAATCAATAGAATGGTACATTGTTGGTTGTTGGCTTGTGGCATTAAAGAAAATTGCTGTATTATAGCTACCAAGCTCCTCTCTTGTG
>NW_023339740.1:1851523-1853727 GCF_004916995.1 Morone saxatilis | reverse complement strand
TTGCAGCTCATCCAGGTTTTTATGTCCTTAAGACATGTTTGTAACTTAGATAACTGATTAATTTCATCGGGCTTGATCGACAGGTATAACTGGGTATCATCATAACAATTAAAGTTAATGGAATGATTCCTAATATAATTGCCTAAGGGAAGCATATATAGAAGTGAATAGAATTGGTCCCAAGTAACGAACTTTAATAATATTTCAATTAATTATGCAGCCCTACTACATAGTTAAGACCAACGACCAAAACATCATTTTTATGTTAAATCTTGGGTTTGGAGGCTTGGCAAAAAAAAAAAGACCTGAAAAGGGGCATAATATGTCTCCTTTAAATAAAATGTATCTACCGATCTAAATCTTATATCTAAATCTTGTCGAGATGTGCAAATGAACTATAGAACTGTACCTATGACCTAAGTGTTTGTTTCTCATCAGGCCTGCTGACTACAGAAAATGGAGGATCAGAGACCGGAAGTGTCAGCAAAATGGATACAATGCAGCTGATCATCTATTACTAGTCAGTAGTGCGTTTGTCATCATGGCTTTCTGTGGAAGATAAGTTTTTTTATCTTCCAGATTTTTTTTTCAGGAATTTAATAATATTCAATTAAAAAAATGTGTGCAAACTACAAATGTATACCATTGTATTATTAAAGCTAAAGTATTATTGTCATATTTCAGTCACTGTGGGTGTATATGAGTTAATGTCTCAGTCAAATTTAACCAATAAGTGTGACAAGATGGCAGTAGCTACTTTGATTGAATTTTGCAAGTCACTGAATTTTCCACATGTTCCTGCTAAAGCTTTGCAATAAAAGCCCTGTTTAGAAATTAAGGTATTCCGTCCACCAGAGGGCTTTTGTTTTGAGACAGATACAGGAAGTATAGCTTGTATTACCAGCATAACAGTGACATACTAAAATATGACCAAATACACAGCCCTTATAAAACAAAGGGAATTAGAAATAATAATATAAGCTTGCTTCAAATAAAAACCTGGTCTCCATCTACTGTTGAGGTAAACAGAGACCCAGGTCATGATTTGAGGAAATACGGTAGTAGGATTTATACTTGAGTGCTTCTGAAAAATCCTAGAAGCTAGACATAGAATGGATGGAAAAAAGGTGGGGAGAAGTCATGATAACTGGGCCTATACTTAAGACTATTATGAGTACTCACCTTTTCTCCTAATTCAACTTGTCTTTCTTCCCCTTTTCTGCAGTAAGCTGGCTCGTAAGTGGAATCGTTGGTTACGCCGTAAATGCAGAGTGTATGTAAAGTCCAGACTGTTTTACTGGTGGGTGATAATGCTAGTCTTCTTCAATACGCTGGCCATCGCAACGGAACATCACAAGCAGTCTCAGAGACTCACTGACTGGCAAGGTATATCTTTTTTTCATACAATAACCGATGATTACTTGCTTCTCATGGCTGATAGAATAACATATTTCACAGTTCACACAACAGAGTTCATAACATGTCAGTTACTGGATGGCAAGGAAGGTAAGATGTAATGAGCAAAGATAGATGATTTAATATTCCATAGCTCTATTCTAACCCAGTCTGACATCACTATTAACACAACAACAAACGAAAAAGAGTTCTGACTCTTCAAATGTTAATTTAGTTTTTATAGTAAAGTTCATAAAAAAAACATTACAAACATACTTCGGTTTTCATAGAGCATAAAGCCCATGAAATGTTTGGACAAGAATATGAAGTGTTGTTATTATTATTATTATTATCAATAATGTTTGGGCTGTAATTTCATTATCTGCCAATATTGTGCATCCCTCGTAAACCATTAATGATATGTTATTTATCAATATCAAACACCACAAGACCACAAACAGGATGGAGTAATTAAGTAGTCTTGCTTAGTTAATCATGATTTCAACACTTGGATTCAATATAATACATATTGTATGCACTGCTGTGAGTGATCAGTGTTTTTTGGCCTGTCCCTTTAACTGCAGGGGCTATAAGGAAAACACAGTGTTATTTTCAGTTGTTATACCAACAAGCATATCTCATGAATATTATATTCCATTTCTGGACAATCCATCCTTCCTAAGATGTTACACACTTGGACCTTTTACATTAAATGTTTTAGTAAACATTTATCTGCGGGAATCGGTTACATGAATTGATTATTTTCCACCGATCATTTGATCGGTGAGTTCACATCTTCTTCATAAATC
>NW_023339740.1:1849084-1851423 GCF_004916995.1 Morone saxatilis | reverse complement strand
AGCTTTCAGACATACATACATAGACACGAGATACATAGGGACACCACGGCATAACAACAAGAATAAACACTTTTATTCTTGAGCGCCTTTAGCACATTTACCCCTCCCTGTCCTGTGCATGGCATCCACCCACAGCGGATGCCTTGTTTAGAGATGCTATGGCAGAAGGTACAAAACTCCTGTCATAGCGAGCACGTTTACAGGCCAGAGTCCTGTATGCTGATATATGCACATATTTTCAGCAAGGGCTGATGCAGACATAAAATAAATGCAGTCACTTTCAAACTGTAAAATTCATCTTGTTTAACAGGCTTGGATGATGCCCTCCCTGAGACAATCCTGAGAATAACCATGCGGCTGTGGCTCAGATGTAGAGCGGTTTGTCCACTAATTGGAAGATTGTTGGTTCGATCCCTGGCTCCTCCAGCTGCATGTCGAAGTATCCTTGAGCAAGATACTGAACTCTACTCGCTGAAATGAACTCCAATGCTGTGTCATTCGTGTCTGAATGTCCATTCAATGGACTTTGCCATCGCTGTATGAAGTGTGTGAAAGATATGTAGCGCATGTAGTGATAAAAGTGACATTGTCCAATTGGGCTCCAAACTTCACTTGTCTAAAAAGAGTCCCGCCCTGAACACATCTATGTGACAATATTCAGATATAGTGAGAGCGCCACCTACTGGCAACAGGAAGTAAGTGCTGCGTGGCAATTTTGATCTGATTTACGTGAAATGTCTGCTTTCCCCAGCCATGCACCAACCCCTGCCGATTTATTGAATCAATTATTGATGAAGGAATGGATTACATGGCACTTTTAAACAGTAACATATATTGTCAAAGTTCCTGGTGCAAACACAGACATTTTAGAGTAAGCCTCAGTGTTTATAATACAACAGGAGACGATATAAATAGGAGATGTTAAACTGGGTGTGCATTTATAACGTCAGTAATACGAGTACTGCAGTAACGCTGAATATATGGATCAGAAAAGTTTTATTAGTCACGGTTTGACTCCACAAACAGCCTAGGGAGCAACCACAGCTGCTCTGTGGTAATCAGTTACACATTCTTACTAAACAAATGAATTCCTACAGTTTCATCATTTCTCTCTCACAGTATCTCTATCATTACCTCTAGTGCATGTTGATCAAGTAAATTAACATTCTACAGCACACAAGAGGGGCTTCAGTACAAAGACAAAGCTAATGCTACATGAGATAACATTAGCAGTCAGTACAAAGTTACACAGTTTGTGATTCTCCCTTGATATTACAACGAAAAGTCTGACATCGGACTTAGTAATACTCGTCGGTAATACTGTTAACATAACCACATTAACGCTAACGTTTTTTTATTGCTCATGGTATGACTCACAAACACAGTAATGCTAATCAAAGTTACACAGCCTTACTAAACAAATAAATTCCTGCAGTTTGAACATTTCTTTCTTACACATAGCTCTGTCTTTACCTCTGGTGCACATTGATCAAGTGAATTTACATACAGCAAAACATGTAGCCTAGGCTTCTAACAAGGCTGACAAGGCACACACCTTCTGACTGTACCTCATATTACAACATAAAGTCCGACATCAGCCCAGCCTGTGTGACTACAATGTTAGCCACATTAGCCGCACAGCATGTTAATGCCAAGTCCAGCAGGCTAACCTACACAATAAACAGTAAAACAACATCAAATAGAGTGTGAATTTGGGTCACAGACAGCATTCCTTGTGGGAACATTTGAGTCACATTTCAAAAATATATAAATAATCCAAAATGAAGTATGTATCTTGCTCTGATGATGGGAGGACATACAGACTTCTGTGCTGGTCCGTGCAGCTTACATCAGGGCAGCTGTGGAACTTAGCTCTAGGCTTTCAGGAACAGCCAGTCCTTGCATGGCAAACATGGCGGACAGCGGCAAAGACAGCTCTCCTCCATGGGAGGTGGTTAGTCAAAGGGTAGGCGGTACTATCAATATGAATCAGCTTCCTAGGTAGCAAGGGGAGCAAAATCTTCTGATATAGGCAGCCCACAAAAAAAGGGTTGATTTTTTTCCCAGTTTCTGACTTGGTAGGCCACCCAAATACACAAATGTGTGTACAAACACTAAAAAAGTGCATGGTGACTCATTTTTAAATTCAAAATGGGCGACTGGACAATGTACACTGAAGTTATAGCAAAGTCGTGTGTTCAGGCGGTACTGTTGCTAGTAGGGGGCGCTATTGTCGTGTATCAAAATGATCTTTAGGACATAAGACAAACAACTTCTCTCAGTTAAGAAGTTTATTTAGAATTGTATAATTAAAATAATACTTGGCCAAGGATCTTGTT
>NW_023339740.1:1845051-1849059 GCF_004916995.1 Morone saxatilis | reverse complement strand
GAGAATGCCACAGTCAGCGAAGTGCTTTACTCCTGTCTTTTCTCACCCCAAAAAGAGTCCGATCAAAGGTTACAAGAGGTTATAGTTGAGTTTTTCAATTAAGCAACGTGATAGGTGGACTATACTGATGGACGCAACCGTGGTTTTAGACTTGCGCATCCTTGTTGGCTCAAACTGGCCCAGTCTCCTTATGGCACACGACCAACCAATTCCAGAGACAGCGCCCCACCCGCCCTAAAATCAAATTAATTAATTCCACCCTGCTCCTCTCTCATATGATATAATTTGTGAAACTAGAGCTATGGATCAGCCTGGTCTTCTGACCCTTGGAGATAACACAATCTTCCTCCCCCCGCAGCGTGTTTGCAGCTAGAGTGTCTCACAAAGAGATGACATGAACTATGGTCTTGTGTTTTTACCTTTGTGTGTATAGCTTATACAAATACAGGCTTTACATCATGCGTAATAAAATAATATCTTGAAATGACTATCCCAACACTAGTTGCCGGCCCAAAAAATATGATGTGCCCGCCTCTGCTCGTTTGTTCTAGGATCCGGGGCCGGAAGAGCGAAGGCAAGTCGTCCTCTGGTTAGCCAGTGGCATTTCGGTGGCGCGGTTGGGATGGCCAATCGACTTTCTCCTGAGATGCCACGAGATCTTTCGCCTTTTATATGGTATTCCGGTGGCAGTCTTCTTGGTGGCAATTCCTAGGAATGCCGAGGCACCTGGCCGCTGTTTGTGTGGGTGCCACGGCTCCACTGTAAGAGTTGGGCATGGCACATTTCGCCGATTTATGGGGTGATAACGTGCAAACAAGCTGTTGTCCGAAATCACCGCACACTCATATACCTAGGTAACAAACCATATACAACCAAAGCATAGCCTGTCATGCTGTTTGTAGCATTCTGCTAGTATATACCGAATTTATAGTTCATAAATGTTAACCACTTGGCAATATTAAGTCTTGGGTAGCATTTTCATGACCCTTTTTGTGCATTTTTTTCAAGGTCTCTTTGATTATTACAATATTTGGATTTATATTGCAGTATGTTATGTTTGCAGTGCTGAGGAAAGAAATTGGACGGTTAAATCCATTGTATCATTTCGTTCTTTTCAACCTGCCACCGGAAATGCCACTGCGAGCTGCCGATGCCACTATTTGAGCTAGCTGTCTCTCCTTTAACCCCTCCCTCTATAACTTGACCCTGGACTCCCTGAAGTTAGGTAACCACTTCTCCTTCAAACCTGACCCTCAGCACATCCCCACAAGGCTGTGCTATGAGCCCCCTCATCTACTCTCGCATTACCCACAACTGCCTTCTATTTCACCACTTAAACTGTATAATAAAGTTCACAAAGGACACCACAGTTTAGGCTGAATCACCAACAACGATGAGATGGCATACAGGGACAAGATCCAGTTTGCATTGACCTATACAGCACTCTTTTGCACTACTACAATTACTTATTTATGTCTTTCAACATGGCTTTCCTCTTGCACCACTGACATGTTTACAGTGCCACTACATGTACATACACTACCTCATTTATAAACTTGTACATGAGATTTTTTACTTTTGTGTCTTTATATTTATCTGTATTTATCTTATGTTATATGTCTTCTATGGCCCACTTCTTTTCATTTACATATGTGCCTACACATGACAATAAAGTTGGATACAAAAAAAAGAAACTGCATTCTGTCAATGAATCTTGGTCGGTTTAGTTAGCTGGACACTGAAATATTAATTCTATCCAAGTTGATTTAATTGTTAAAATTCACCCATGTTGGTCATCTTAACGAAACTTTTTAAATGTAAAATAGATTAATACATTCTTAGATTAGTTAGATTAGATTAGTAAATAGATTCGACAGATAAGGCAGGATAAGAGAAACAGTGTACTTTATTCCTTCCAATGAAATATTTGTGTTATTAGAAATCAGGTATTCAAAGCTTTCTACTTACTTCTTAGAAGCACTAAATGCCTAAACCAGTGTTTCCGAACTTAACACTTTTTTATGCCATGGCACCCTGAGCCACCCAATCCCCAATATAAAATTTCACTGTATGTACACAGATTCATTCATCAATTTTATATTGTATTATATCATAGTTAATATTGTATCATATTACCAGGGATGAGGGAGCCAGATCGCACATATATGTGTGATAACACACGGTACACAGTGTATGATGGATCTCCATCTTCCACAAGCACCCAAAACAAGTCAGTTAAGTCATTATCTGGGTAGCGTTTAGTTTGATTTGAGTTTTGTGGGTGGTGTACCAGGATTTCTTTGAGCACTACCATGTCAAATCTATCTATTGCTTCTTTGTGTTAGTTTCCATCATATTCTGTCTAAATCTACATAGCTTATGCCTTTTTGGTGACTTGCAATTGTCCCTGTTGGGCATAACAAACGGCACTGACATGGTTAACCTACAGTTGACCCACGTAATAACAGAGTTCCCTGCTTTCTTCACAGCCATGGGAATAAAAGCCAGACTTTACTTAGAAAAAAAAGCATCTATCATGGAGTGGTTTGACTTATGTGCCAATGAAACTGTGGGACATTGTCTCAAATATCAAAAGGTCTGTGCAGTGCTACACAAGGTGGGACACCTGGTCTCTTTACTTATTAAAACATGAACAATGAATGATGTCAATGACATGACCTGTCCTCAAGGCACCCACTATAGGAACCACTGGCTTAAACCACTATTAATATCCACAGTATAATATCCATTTACACTCAAACAAAAGCATGCTGACGTACCAAGTTGCTGTTTGTGTTGTTGCTGTCTTCCTCAGGCATGGGCAAGTACACAGCCAGTGCCACACAGTTGGCAAAGATGGCCAGCAGGATTATGATTTCAAAAGGTCTGAAGGTGATTCATAGGAAGCTTATGTACCAACCATAATATTTCACATTTAGATGTTCCCACATAACGCAAATTAAACAGCAAACACCTTGACACACTTACACATACCACCAACAGCTGTTCTACAAATAGAACACCAAATGTAACAATATGGTAAATACGGTCTGTGGTAGCAATAATCACATTAAATGTTATCTTATGAGTTGGATTCAGCTGTCCCTCTAGCAACCTTTTACAGCAGGATACTTCCATTCCACAATATTGATGCATGCCTTGCGGAAGGGATTCCTGAGTGTCAAGAAGAGGAGAGAGCGTGTCGGCCTTGGGTTGCCTCCTGTAGCCATCAGCTTCTTTAGCTTCTCCTTCTGTTTTCGCTTTAGAGTTTCCTCATCCATGATGTAGGATGACAATGGGGGACTGCTGCTGTCTGTCATTGCGGCGTCAAGAGAATATTTGTACCAAGTTTACTTTGAATTACAAGCGGTTTTCCAAAATATCTGTCAAAGATAATTGTGGTAGTGTTGTCGGCCAATCTGTCCTTAATAACCCTTCTCTTGTCTCAACATCTTCCACACTGTATCTCGCTGATGGATTGACGGAGTTCCCTCTCTGTCTCTTATTTGTGGAATGGCAGCTGTCCCCTCGACTTGTAAGGGATTGGTTTACTGAGCAGCTGTTTGGTCAAGAGAATAAATATAGACAATGAGCATGGCTGTTGTAGCATAGGGTGACAAAAGTCACTCCATGCTACAACCATGCTGTTCTAGTTTATTTTTTAGAAGTGAATGTGTCTGAAACAGGGGTAGAAGTACAGGGCAAAAAAGAAAATATTCAAAACTGTGGCACAAAACTAATTTCACAGACTTTGGTGACTGGTTGGTATGTATTGTAACAACACATTTTCATAGTCCTACAATGTAATTCAAATTTGCACAAGCCTTCAAAAATGTTTGAATGTCTCCACATAAGAACTGATGTGTAGTTACAAAGTCATGTTTGTATATGCTGACTCACTATGACTTTTTTTTATTCCCTTCTTTCTACTGCATTGTACAACTTGCACTGGACAAAAAGCACATGTATCTGGAAAGATCCAATTGTAAATTAAAGCTGCAAGCAGCG
>NW_023339740.1:1844689-1844951 GCF_004916995.1 Morone saxatilis | reverse complement strand
GGCAATCCAGCAGGACCATGGCAATCAATCTATCAATCCCTATACCAAATATATTTTGCATTGCCAAGAACCAGAGCTTTGGCATGGTGTCAACCATCCGGTAGCATCCAGAGAGTGGAGAATGAATCTAGTACAGGAAACAACTGCTGCTACAACACTGACACCAAGAGCACCGTTCACCTAGCAGAGAGACGAGAGATGAAACATCAGGACATCTGGACCTAAACCGACCTAATGAAAATTGCCATGTTTCTACAGTAGC
>NW_023339740.1:1834061-1844620 GCF_004916995.1 Morone saxatilis | reverse complement strand
CTGCAGTTTCTCCTTTGCACTTGGGAAGGGGAGGGTGAAAAGGGAAAGTTGCAATCTGCAAACTACACCAGTAGAGGCCACTAAATCTACACACTGGACCTTTTACTAAATTTGGGGAAATCTACCATACCCATACCCGTGACCACATCACCTGTGTCCTACAGAACCTCCACTGGCTCCCTGTTCAACAACGGATCCAATTTAAAGCCCTTCTCCTCATTCACAAAGCCCTCCACAACCAGGCCCCCTCCTACCTTGCAGACCTGCTCCATCGCCACACTCCTTCTCGAAGCCGACCTCCTGTCTCCACCACTAAGGGCCAAGCATCGTACCTGGGGCAACAGAGCCTTCTCTATTGCTGCCCCCTCCCTCTGGAACTCTCTCCCCAAACAAATCCGAGACTGTATTGATCCATCCAATCACTAATCAAAACCCACCTATTCAGAACTGCTTTTAATGTTTAATTCATTGTGTTGTAGATATAGCTATATATATTTATTTTTTTGTGCGTTGTTTTTATTACCTTTTTCTTTTCCTTTTTAACTTACGTGAAGTGTCTTTGAGTTTCTTGAAAAGCACTCTAAATAAATGTATTATATTATCATTATTATTAAATCAGTATCATTGGCCAAGCCACAAATCACATGGAATCTTACCTTTTCAGTTCTGATTTGGGCCATGTTTATATGTGGCCCAAATCTCAGTGTGAATAGTCATATCAGAATTCATGTGACTTTTACATCACTCTAGACTAGATTTGTCATGTGGGTCACTTCAGGACCTTGACCTAGATGTAATCTGATATTTGCCACATTTAAAAAGTAATGTGAACAGCCAAACAGAAACAAAAAAATTTGATTTGAGCAATAAATCAGAATTGAGTGCTAAGGTTTGCAGTGTGAACGTAGTCATAGAGGTTCTGCTGGTGATCATTTTAAGAAAGCCTATGAGGAATGACAACTTGTTACTGAGTAGAGTGATTAATGAGCCGATAGCCAAGACATATTAAAAGGATGGTAACAGTTAGAGTTGAGCAAGTACTTAACGAAACAAGTGGCCAGTACAGACAGTGTACTTTTTTTGTATAATGTCTTCTTTGTAGTTATCTTACTTTAGCAAACACATTGCTCTGAAGCTCAATTAGGTTAATAGATTTCTAATAAATATTGCAACTTCTGTTCAACCTATATCAATTTCAGGCTTAAATGAATAACTTCAGACTAGCCTCTTCCAGCCCCCGAGTATTAATACGTTTAATTTACATATTCAGATACAAATATTGATACAGATAATGGTGTACTAACTCATTCCTACTAACAGTAATAGTAAGTTACTAACCAGACACCAGTTTGAAGATTTCCCAGCAGCCACTGTTAGAGATCCAGCTACGATGTACTGCAACAGAGAAGGACAGAAATATTCTTTGTATACTAATCTCACCACCTGGAAACACAGACAGTTTGTCCAGCTGCTGGACAGTGCTTTTTGAATCCTCCTTACAGGATTCAAACAGATGAACACGATAAATATCTAATGTGTTTTTAAAGTTTTTACCATTCCTCCAACCATGCGTGAGCACGACATTGTGAAGAGAGCAGGAAGTTTAGCGTCACAAAAAACATCAGAAGAAGAAAACGGTGCTCTTCAAAATAAAAGCAGAAACAGACAACAAGGTGGCATCTGTAGAACTACAAGTGTCCTTGTTAAGCACATAAATAATACTGTGTAGGAGAATATTAATGCAATTTTTATCAGACATGTACACTATGTTCCCACATTTCTAACATTTTTTTCAAAATTAGGCCCTATGTTCCCACATTTCCTTTTTCATAAATTTGTATCAGATTTTATCCCTTCTTCTAAATTTGTATTAGATTATCGGGCGGCGGAGAGAAAGTGGATACATAAACTTAAAACCATAGATCCGAACGGAGTAAATTAAAAATATTAAAAGAATAAATCCACTTTTTAAACTTGGTTTTTATGGACCTTTGGTGCAGTTTATGGTGTCTCCCCTAGAGGTCGTGGTCGCCTTGTAGTACGGCACCCTCCCTTTTACAGTTTAAACTGGAACTTTTATGGATTTTGCATGTTCCTCGTGTTTGTTTAACAATTTGATTAAATATTTATTTATCAATTTTTACTAACCTGATACGTGTGTGTTTTTGTATTAACCTTTTATTGAGTTTTATATTATCCTTTTATTACCTGTATATTTATTTATTTTATTGATTGATTTATTGTTAGACGTTTTTATCAACAGTCCCACTAATGAAATTTTAAGTGGTACTGTTGAAAATTATTTTGCATGTACTATGAATTTTACAATTTTCTATCTATTTTAATTTATTCTTTAATTTTATAACACGCAGAGAGGAATTTGTCATTTCTTTTAAAGAGTGTGGGACCATTGGTGCCGACGGCAATTTTAGAAACTTTTTTGACACTAACGGAAAGGGGGCATGTCTCCCACTGGCTTCACTCAGCATTTTAAATTCCTTAAATTTTACATGTATGTCTGAGTATATGGAGGTGACTGTTTTACTATGTTTTTTTATATAATCTTAATATATTGGTAATGAATGGTATTGAAAGACTGTAGATGTGTATACGAGCGGACAAACACATAGGACTTCCCCCCCTCCCCCTTTGTGTTTTATACTAACTTGTTTTTAAGCACTTATTTTCATAGCACTTATTTTACATGTTTTAAATGTGTTTGCCCGCCCAGTTTCACATTTAGATTAATATGATTGTCTATGTCTGTTTGTCCTTTACAATATACATTTTTAATTTTATTTAGACTTCACACATATATGTGCATATATATAGATATGTGTAAATATATATGTGTTTCAGTATATACTCACATTAATTTATTAAATAATTTTTTGAAAATCATTTTAATTTATTCCAGTCACCTTGAGGCCAACATAGAGGCATGCCCTACCTTTTAACACTCGGGGGAGATACCATACTGACTTGGGATATACATATATATTAGGGATGTCAGATATTGGCATTTCTGCCGATATCCGATATTCCGATATTGTCCAACTCTCAATTTCCGATACCGATATTACCCAATACCGATATATGCAGGCTTTTTACACCAAAACTGTTAGGTAACAACATACTACACAAACAAAACTGTCAAGGTCACAATATAACATTCTCCTATTTGTGGAATAAGCACATTATGTCAAATCTTTATTGTGATTGGCCCAACTTTGGATGCATGCAAATGCAACAATGGCAATACAAATTAAATACGTCTGTGCAAATAAAGAGAACAACTTCAACTTTCATTGTTATAATACTGAAAAAGAGCCGGCTATACACTAATCGGCTAGACTACGCGCTAAGCCGCTAGCTTTGGTTAATGGTGTTTAATTTGTATTTTTATTTTTGCCAAAAAAAAAAACCCCGCTGACAGGAAGTAGTGCTTTAATCGTAACATCATAAGCCAATTGTTAAGTTTCGTTAAAAGAAAACAGCTCATAGCAGGGTAAAACTATTCTAGGTGCATTGCACCTCCTACTTTTGTCGTTAGTCTAATATTACAAATCCATTCCAGCTTTAAATTGTTTGCTTGTAGCCACGGTTAGCAAGCCAAACCAGTCTAGCGTGTAGTTGTTGGATTGTTATAACGTCATCATAGCGCGCGCCGGTAAACGTCCCATGCTGCGTTCATGCAGGCCAGAAATGCTGAAGCCTTACAGAACAAAAAACATCGGGTTATAAAAACCCCGATACCGATACATTCCCGATTATTACATTTTTTAGATGAATTATCGGCCGGAACAATATATCGGACCATCCCTATCTATAATTTATATATTTATTTTAAAACAAGAAAAACTCCCTCCTGCTGAGCCCAGTCCTGTCTTATTTTATTTGATTTTTTATTTACCTAAGTCCTTATTATGTTAATTCACTTATTTTAGTAGGGATACCTTTTAACTGATTTTAGTTTTTAATAAGGACACAAGAAACTGTTTTAACAATCACATAAGCTGTGCCAGAGCCCCCTCGTTTAGCACCTCTTCTGAGTGCAGCATTGTTAACCCTGACCTAACCCGTCCAACCCTAACCCTTCTTAGAAACATTGGGAACATTAGGCTGTGGGACTATTGAGCTGTGGGAACATAGGGCTGACCCACAATGGAATAATGGTTAGCAAAATATTAGCGAACTACCTTACTCCTAGTTACATTAACCATTTGTAAGCTATTGCTTTTAACTTTAACCATCTCCTGAATGGCAATTTTTAAGAACCTATTACAACCCTTGATCTGGTCAATGTAAACCCATACGCAACTGTTAGAACGAGCGCGTTTAATTATATGAATTATAAACCTTGAAGCCCTGTATTCTTATATACCATATGTCCAAGTAACACAGACGGGATGTTGAGACTTCACTGTTTACTGTCCCAGAACTCAGGAATGTGTAACTGTGTTAGAGTGACGCTCCAACAGGGATAAAACCATACTGCTTCTTCCAATCTTGGCTCTTTCAGACTTTCATATACGAGAGTGTGTGACAGTTGTGTTGAGACCATTCATGGATGACTTGAATACAAACCTTATCAGAGAGACAGGTTGACTTATACTTTTTAAACCAAATTGCCACCACATTTTGGCGTCTGTCGGGCAGGATCACTCGTGTGACAGGACTTCAGACACTCAGGGCTGAAGGTAAAGACCGTGCACGGCTAGAGTCTGGGACTCTGACCTCAACCTCCCCGCCAAACAAGGGTAGAGAAGTGAGGGCCTGACGCCCAAGGACCGAGGCTCACTCACTGCTGTGATCCAAAGAACAAGGTGGTCTAGACGACTCTGTCTTTCTGGTAAGTGCATTCAGGGGGGCCCAGGGTAATCGATTCTCGCCACCTAGAGTTTGAGTTGAGACGGACGGAGCAATGGTTCAGAGAAAGCCAAAATAAAACACACTCAAAGTTAATAATGAGTAATCGATGTGCTGTCTCAGTGATTGTGAAAAATCCACGTTGTCAAACTCTGTTTCAGGTACCAAACTCACTAACTCGACATTAACACCCACAGTTAATTTGCAGGAATTGCAGGCAATAGAGCAACTCCAGAGAAGAAAGCATTTATTCACTAACAAAGTGTGGCAAGGGCCATTTGGCAAGCCCTGCCTACCAAAATATCTATTTCCCTACTATCATAGGTTGACACATGGGAAGGACCATATGTCAAAAGGGGGTATGGTGAGCGAAATACAGAAATATAGTTTCACAAAGGTTCTCTATTTATCCCCATACATTTTGCCAAAGCTGTGTTACTTGTGTATGTCAAGCAAACTGATTTCATTGAACTAACACCTAGTGGAGGAAAGAAATATTGTCTCATCATTGTTGATATGTTTTTAAGATGCAACAGCATCTGCAAAGGCGCTAAATTTAGAGAAAAAATGCAAAAATCAAGGAATAACGGTACACCTTTTAAGAGTTCAGCACTGAAAAGTGTAGGCATGGACATGAGACAACATCATGCCTAACAAAAAAGAGAAAATGGCACATTAGAAAACAAATTTGCAAAACAGAAGTGGTCTCAGCCCATTTGGGAGACCACTAAACACTGGGATTGGTCCTGTTTAAAAGACAACTCCTGACACCGGTCAACGGGAAGATGTAATGCTGCGTTATTGTGCAAACATGTCCCTTGTGATTTCTTATATCCACAAGCAGGTGAAGGAAGCCATACCAAAGGCGGAAAAGGAGAAAAACTACCAGGCGAAGGGATCGTGACGAAGTTACTCCTCAAAATGGAAACAGCAGTAAAGGTCCCTGAGAGAGCAACTTGGATTCATGGCAGTCACTGCAGACTCCCAGAACCGACATCAACATCAAGCATGCATCAAAATCAGGAAAGCCCAAGAATAGGGCAAAAAGGGAAGTGCTACAAGCTTTCCCTGTTAGCCCAACCAAACCTGAGACAACATGTCTGGGTAGATAGCTGCATCAAGCAAAGAAACCAGTCCAACCAGCACAAAATGACGCGCAGAGTGAAGCTCTGTGTCACGTACGAGGGATCAGCGATGGAACCCAGATCCTCGAGAACATTTCAGATAGGTCAAAGGGTTGTATAGGTTCTTAAAAATTCCCATTACACTCCAAAGTGGGGTTGTCTTTTCAACATAGATAAGCCTCGCACAAAGCATATCCAAGAACAGGAAAGGAGAATTTTGACAGAGGCTTGCTTAGCTATTATCGGAGATCAGAGCAAAAAGGGGCAAAGAAAATGGCACATTTGTGTGGTAAAAAGCCAAACAGAAGACTAAGCTACATGTACTGGTCTAAAACAGACATTTAAAGCAGAATTAAGGCACTAAATGCACTCGATCAGAGTGGGCAGAGTGGCATTTCCCCTAAGCTATAGTCAAGAAAGAGTCGGGTCTACATTCGATGAAGATTGAAACCATCACATTGATCATATTTTAGCTGAATTTTTAAGGTTTTGTACTAGATTGTTGTTTAGCACTAACATAATTGTAACTGGAATTGGTCTTCATATTTGATATGGTAGGCTTTAAAAAAATTCTAACCAGTTACTGGTAATCAAGTTATATTGACTTCCTTTAAAATTTATGATGTATTATTTGGTATAGTTCAGGCCTCATAAACCTATTTTTTTAGGCCTTTTTCTTTCTGTGTAGTTAAAAAATAAACCAATATTATATTATTATTATTGTTATTATTATTCATAATTACCCATTGTCGTTGTCATCATCATCATCATCATCATCATTAGTAATTTCCTCTAGTATAGTTGTTGCTGTTGTCTTTGTCTCTTTTTCTGTTCCTGTCCTTATTTCTTTACTGATATTAGCACTCAAACTCATCTGATGTACATATTTTTCATACTTTATTTGAGTAAATATTGGTTCGTCTTAAACACTTTATTTATCTGTGTAGTCTCCCTTGATTTTTATGAACTTTGAGCTGGTTCATGACAGCGTTATTTTTATATTTGATATGCCACAATACTTGAAAGAGAATTAAGGTAACAAGGTGTCATTTTGATTTAAAATGGCAAAACTTTTAGATCTAAATTAAATTGTTTCAACTTAGTTAAGGTAACAAACAGATGGTTGTGATGAACCTAATGATGAACATTATAAGTATATTATTGTATACATACATAAAAACATTTTCATTCTGGAAAAATTATGTTGAATAGATTCATTGTTGGAGTTAGGTTAGTTTAGTTTGTGTGAATGAATATGTTCAGCATCATGTCTGCTATGTTGACCATGTGATTTGACTGGATTTGAAATGCAACAATTTGAAAAGAAAAAGAAGCATAATTATTTCTATGATTTACATAGGGACATGATGACAAGAAGAGTCCAGGGTATGGCTCATGTGACAGTTAGGTTGGCAAAGCGTAGAATTTGGACATGAGTGTGCAATGATGATGACAACAAAACAATATTAAGAACGATAATAAGGATGAATGGTAGACCTTCAGGAAGTTTGGGAAGACTGAGGAGTGGCTGATCCATTCCCGGCCGAACTGTCTGGTAGTCATGGAGTTTTTATTTTCCAATGTCAGTAGTAACTGTATGGTGCCCAGCCATGGCATGGACCACCCTGGTCCTCTAAGCCTCACAGCAAACAGCGAAACACTGCCTGTCAGACTGGGCCAATCCTATACTATCAGTATTGAGGAGGTAAAGGCGCTGCCCTTCCCAATTTGGACTGATCCTCATTTTTGTTGAAATCTGATTGCTCAGTCATTTTCATCTGTCATTTTGCGCTTTAACATCATTAGTGAAAATGCTAAAAAGAAAGAAAAAGAAAAAGAAATGGGTGGTGCATTATGAGCTAAAAGCTTAAAATGTTAGTGCAAGATGCAGCTAAATGCACCAAATTGAGAAATGTTTTCTGTGGGGAGAGGGACAGGGTTACCTTGGCCACTTTTAGCCACTTTAGGCAATGAGTGAGTCACAGAGACCAGTGGACTACTCTGACACTTTCTCTCTCACCCTCCATTTGTTTTTGAGAAGGCACATCCTGTATAACTTGGAGGTTAGTTGTTCCTGTCTCTAATATTTGGTAAGCTGCCTGTTTTATTTCCTACTATCACACACTTTTTATTTGCTCTGTTTTAATGGGACTGCATTTTAGCTTTTGAGTGTTTGAGTATGCATGTATGTGTGAGCATCTGTAATTATTTTAGCACTCTACTGACTGACTGTATACATGGTGGTAGAGAGTAAGTAGTAGTTGGCACTTGGCAGTATACTGTGACTTAGTGTTCCAGCTCACCTAGGCTTGCCTGTCTTGGTCTTGGGCTTTTACAAACTGAGGATGGAGCTGTCACCAAGACATCCTAAAGTTTCGTGAAGGTTATCATCATCTTCTCTTTATATATGAATGCATGTGAATGGGTGAATGTGACCTGTACTAAAACGCTTTGAATGGTCAGAAGACCAGAATGGTGCTATATAACTGTAGTCCTTTTACATACGTATACTCGACACTGCCACACTGAGGACAAATACTGCTTGTATCTTATGTATCAGTTGACATTAGCAGCAATCTTAGTCAGTCAAAATGCAGATAAGCACAGAAACAACTGTCCAACCCCCCCACCCTCAGGGTCTTTAAATAGACCTGCTTGGTCTTTGAGCTGCAGCTGCTGTGTGTGTCTACCATGGTTTGACCTATATAAACCTTTAAAGGCTAGTGCCAATACTGATATTTTTAGATTGAAGCTGCTGATTGACAATACTATATGGTGAGTTTTAATTCACTATCAAAGTATCCAGTGTTCCCCTCTGAAAGCCTATGAAGTCACACACTTCAAACTTGAAGCTAAAACTTACCAAAAATGGAATGGTTAGCCAGCCCTTAAAGTTTTATAGATAGTTTCATTTGATTTGAGTAAAGTATTCCCTCACCACAGCAGAGTGATTTCCCCGCTGATACATTTAATAGTTAAGTGAAACTGTAAACAATCCTTAATATCAGCCTGGGTTATAGACAAACCTATGAACTGTATGGTCTGCCCCTATGTCTCTCTCTCTCTCTCTCTCTCTCTCTCTCTTTGGTTAGCTCCTTGCACTACTTTCTTCCATTGCTTCCCCCCTGCCCTCTCTACCATTCCACTCCTCCCCCTCACTAGCTCTCCCTTCCTCTCTGCTTGTCTGCTGATTAGTCATTTTTTGTTTCAGGTCTTCTGTCCTTACCTCCTGTCTTCATCTACGTCTTGTCTTTTTTTAAATATCGCCTTAACTATTTCTATGTTGACTTTCTCAACACAAATTCTACGGACATTCATTCTTTAACCATGGCTGACAAAAGTCGTACACCAATGAGAAGAAAAGAGAGGAAAGAAAAGGAGTCTGCTGAAATGACCAAGGATGTAAAGAAAGCTAAGAATGAAGGAGAGATGGAAGTGGATAGTGGAGAACTCCCATCAGCTGAGGCGACAGTCACCAATGGTTCAGTAGCTAACGGTGAGAACGGAGATCTTCAGGTTGAGCCAATGGAACTACCTCCATTTGAAATCATCGCAGGGTATGTCCAAATCAACTAGTATGGTTCATGGAACAGTTTATTAGACAAAGCTCAGGTTATGCATGTAAGAGACCACATTCTCATTAGACATGTGCTTAAGTCGACAGTTTGTCTTGGCTGATCACACCAGTGATCCCACATGCTTACACTGGGAAGCACTTAGAGTTGACTTCAGTGAACTGTCTGACATTTAGGAGTGCTTATGTGGATCTTAACCCTTTCATGCCCTAGGTGGTACCTTGCAGAAACTTCTAATATGATCAATGTACCTAATGTAATTTACATAACCTATAACCTAACCTATAAACTGTTTGGTGCATCGTACGGATTGTTTTATACTAGTGACTATAAAATGTCTAAATGTAGATTCAGACCAACTTTCCCTTCAATTAGAATGTGATTAAAAAAACTTAACTAACCAACGGTAAACTGCTGCTATTGACTATCACTCAGCTGTTATAAATGGTACTTCAAAATAAAAGCCATACAAACTTCCACCGCACATGATCAGCTGTAAAACTGCTCAGCACTGAATGTGCCGTTTGTTACCTTTGACGTGGTGCAATGCTCGAAACTGCCACCGAGCACAGTGCTCAAAGTTGAAATGATTTCAACTATGACCTTGGTTGCCGCTGACCTTTCAAAGTGCAACCAATGCTGACCTTTTAAAGAAAACCAGTGGGATAATAGCTAAGTTGAAATTATTTCAACTTTGACCTTTGTTGTCACTAACTAGGGTTGCAATCTGTCCCATATAATACAGGATTGTCACGTATTGAAAAATGCACTGTCACTTACTGAATCAATCCCATATTTTCTTGCACATTCTACTGTAGTTTCATAGGAGCCCCCAGACAGGCTAGGAGGATGTTTGTAGTTTGTCAAATAATTTTAGTGTCCCTGACTTGTAGGCCGTCTAAACCGATCCGCACCATGGACAGGACTTGTGTGACTCTATAACAGGGTTAAAACATGAAGCCTGTAGCACTATTTCAATTCAATTCAATTC
>NW_023339740.1:1829618-1833961 GCF_004916995.1 Morone saxatilis | reverse complement strand
ATAATCTGATATTAATTCATTAATAGGCACTACACACCAGATAGCTGAGTTAACAGCCCACTCGCTGATTGGACAAAACAAGACATCTGAAAACGTTACCTTCGACTTTCTATATTATATTATATATTCTGTATATATATATATATTAAAGTTATATATTAGGAATTTTTCACATTCTGTAGACAAAACAATTAATTGATTAAATTAAGAAAAATAATAATTGATCATGGAAATAATAGTTATACAGCCCAAATCAAAATATAATACTTCAATGGCCAGTGATCTCTGGTTACCTTATTGCACAAATAAACAGGAAGCCCTCTCTCCACCCTCATCTGATTAGTAAAATCAGGATTGTTCAGCCAGTCAACATGTAGATAAAACACCGGTTTGGCAGTTAGCTAATCAGGTGTGGGTAGAGCTGTGAGAGCTAGAAGATATGTAGTTTGTGATGAATAGGAATGAGAATCACTTATGTTTTCTGATTCTGTTCATGGTACCACCAATAATGATAAGCTCAAGGTCTGCAGCTGTAACCTTGTTACTTCTCAGGTCAGGCACATCAGATGTTATATGATGATGATGATATATGTTAGGCAGATATAAGATTAACCAACACAATAGTCAGAGATTCTGCTACATCGATAAACAAAATACGAGGTCCAAATCAGACACAGGTTAGATTCTTTGCAATTTAAGTCATATCCGAATGGCCGAATGATGCTGACTTCTGACACTGAGAGAGAGAGAGAGAGCGCGACTGTACTGGTTAACAAGTCTAATAATAAGGCAGTGGAATTCCAGTCACAGCCATGTAGACAGTGTAAAATTACCTCTGCTCTCCCTGCTGCTGCTGTGCTGCCCCCATCCTGACAGCCCAAGTTTCAACCTGACACCCACCTCACTATCCTTGATGTTCGCTAGATTTGGCCTTCTATTTAAAGGACCACACCAGTGATTTTGCATGGTCAGCCGAGTAACTAGCACCGACCTACATCTTATCTAACTGACAGTTATTTCCAAATTCATTTGATGAATTAGTCAGACCATCAATGAAAAGAACTTGGTTGAAAAAACAGTAGACACCACTGGAGTGCAGTGTTTCTGGGGGCTGGACCTCACTGATGACTGTACAAAAACACAACTTTATAAAGGTATTCATTGATTTTGGTGTAACTGGATTATGCCAAGGAATCAAGGAAATGTATTCATCAATATACAACACAAGGTTGTTTAACAAAATTAATGTTTGGGCCCCTTAATGCTACATGTAAAGAAAAGTATAATTAAATTAATAAAATAACACAGAAAAGATCAAATAAAATACAACAACATATACAGTTATTTATATACATATATACATACACATATACACTTAGGAAATAATTATGCAGTGCATCTTTTGAATTTGCGTCAGGGGAAATGTCAACAGCAGCAACAAGATAGTGAGCACTAAACATCATCGATGTAAACGCCTGCGCTCTGTTGGCTCAGCAGTCTCTGCAAGTCCCGAGCAGAGCAGTTGAATAACTTGGACAGGCCGAGCGGGTTGATGGGGTATACCTTGGCGTGCTGTGCCCATAGACTGTAATTAAAAAGGGATGTAGTGTACGTGACGTCACTAACAAAAATGTTTTCCACTGGTAGATCAGCAGCCAGCACGGTTTCTGAAGAGCCGTTGCGAAGCTCAGTGTGGTCGGCTCTGTCCGTCACCATCTTGGCAGTCCGGACTCCGCCAGCTCCCGGCTAATCCAAAAATGGGTGAAGAGGTGGAGCGTGGGTGGAGCTGAGGCAGGCTGAAGGAAGCCTGTTTACTGAAAACAGCCGCATGTGACAGCACCCACCTGTCACGCAAAGCAGCCGTTCCCTTAGTTATGCGACCTTTTAAGCCTTAATACATTTAAATAGGTGAGTCATATAAACATTCATCATTCCCCTGACCAAAAGCCGTTTTTGTACCAGACTGTAAACACTTCTAAGCCTCAAATGGCCATTAGAGGAACTGCAGTTTTTGTTTTTTGTTACTGCCATAAAGAAAGCCATAGGAAAGTTTGAAGCCTGAGCTTTTTTCTCAAAGGGGTCAATTTTACATACAGTTACGTCATTATTTATATCTTTGACCATGTTTAATATGAACATTTCACATCTCACATTGTAACATTATATATATATAAAATATGGGAAAGCATAATAGGTTTCCTTTAATATACTAACAAAAACTTTTGTTTCCATTGGTAGATCAACAGCCATCCTGTTAGATCATTGTGGAATGTTTTTCAAAGGTTAATGTCTTGGAAGGGATAAGAAATAAGTACTCTAGTACTATGTTCTGCTCTGGGTTCAGTGAAATGGACAATACTCATGTAACCCATAGGCTGACCGTTTTCTTTATAATTCATTCAAAGTTTATAACACAGTTTGTAACTTTATAACAACACAGTTTTGCAGAAAAAAACAACACAAAAAGTGATATACCGTGAAACTGCCAAAATCTTTAAAAATAACATGATAAAAACGGTTGGTCATACGGCCCAGCACTAGTCTCAGCGTAGCCATTGTCAAGTAGCTGCCTATCAGAAGTATCTTCAGAAGATGTTGCTGTTAATAGGTTTAAATAGGCTGGTGCTTTTAGCAATACTGGTAAACCTGAATGACAATGTTGACTATCTATCGGTCAGAGTCCTGACAATTCACAACTTCACAGTGGCATGACAGTGACCACATCTCATTGGTTCATTCTAATTTTGATGAATGTCTTCTTCTGTCAGAGCAACATATCTTCCTCCATCACACAAGCTGACTAACTCATTTGAAGAACTTCAGTGAGGAAGAGATAAGCTACCATGACCACGATTTAACTTTGGTGATGTTTAATGACAGATCACAGCTGTTTTTTGGGCTTGGTGTCAGAGAGAATTGGTAAAAAACAAACTGAAAACAAAATAAAACTTTACCATCTTTGATTTGCATCATTTGGACGTGAAAACTAATATGCCACTTTCATTATTCTCTTTTATACAGGGACCGGATTGATCCTTTCGTCTTTAAGTTCCAGTTCAAGAATGTGGAATACTCCTCAGGCCGCAACAAGACCTTCCTGTGTTACCTAGTGGATAAAGGGAACACAAGTGATGGGTTGCTGAGGGGCTATCTGGAGGATGAGCATACCTGTGCTCATGCTGAGGAGGCCTTCTTTATTCAGTGCCTGCCGAACTACGATCCTGCACTGAAATACACAGTCACCTGGTATATACCTCTCTTAAACTGTTAGAGGGTATGTGACACAGAGAATGTAAAAAATTAAAAGACTGTGGCGACACATTGTGTAGCCTCACATGCATGCATCAGATACATAGAGATAGATAGATGGATAGATACGTTATTCATCCCCAAGGGGAAATTCACAGAGGTAAACTGTGGAACAATCAAATGACATATGACATTTAAAAAAAAAAAAATCTAATTATTATTAGTTTATGCTGAAGAAGCTCAATAATGAATAGTATGGTGAGAAGCTCAATAATGAATAGTATGATGAGAAGCTCAACTCATCTGTGGGTTCAATCTGTTGGATATTGTCCATCATGCTTCTACAGTATCCCAGAATGGCAAACCAAACACTTGTTTTTTGAGTTTCATGGCCACTGTAGTTTCTCCTTCACGTTTGGAACAGGATGTTCAGGTAAGGGGGTTGCAACACTAGATGCCACTAAATCCTACACAATGTTCCACCAACCTCTGATAAGTAACTAAATATCAAAGGTATTCCAGTGATTTTGTATTGTAAATACATAAAGTTTGGGGTCTTGTGAGAGACAGGATTAAAAAAGGTCAAAATCAAAGCAGCATAGGAAAAACACAGGGTTATACTTGTCTCATACTTAGTATAGAATTTAGTGGCATCTAGCGGTGATATTTCAGATTGCAACCAAATAAAACCCCTCGATTCAACCAAGCATGTTGGGAGAAACTACGGTGGCTGTCAAACTCCCAAAAAACACTTATGGCCACATCTAGATCCACTGTTTACTTTCTGTTCTCTGCTACTGTAGAAACATGGTGTTTCAACATGGCAGACCCTGATAAAAACCCTCCTTAATGTTACACACTGGACCTAATAGCATCTTATTCAAGTGATGTCACTTATGTCATCTTCTCAGACTGGGCTAGCTGTGTAGTACTCCTCATGACGAGTAAACTGTCCTTGACATGTAAAAGCAGCATTGTAATATGAGTGTCCTTTAATGCACAGATACAGTGATAAATGTTTCGAAAATTACAAATATCTGTCTTTCCTTTCAGGTATGTGTCTTCCAGTCCCTGCTCTGCTTGTGCAGCAAAGG
>NW_023339740.1:1828245-1829596 GCF_004916995.1 Morone saxatilis | reverse complement strand
GGTAGCTGAGGTGCTGAAAGCCAGGAAAAACGTCAAGCTGAGCATCTTTGCTGCTCGGCTGTTTGAGTGGGAGGAAGCAGAGATCCAGGCCGGGCTGAGGGCCCTGCACGCTGCTGGCTGTAAGCTGAGGGTGATGAAGCCTCTGGACTTCTCCTACACCTGGGAAACTTTTGTGGAGAACGAGGAGCAACCTCTGAACCTGTGGGAGGACTGCAAAGAAAACTATGAGTATTATCAAGAGAAGCTGGCAGACATTCTACAGTGACCACAGTAAGTGTCAGCTCTTTTTGGCATATTGATAGATAATAGGTAATGTGGAAAGAGAAAAAATTAAGTATGGACAATGTCAAATCAATCTCTCTCTCTCTCTCTAGGAATCCAGATGAGAATATGTGCACCCTTGATCAACACCCTTACTTTGTTACACATGATTCATGTTGATATTATTGTTGTTGATTGATAGTGATAGTACATATGACTCTGTGATAGTAGTATAGCTGTGTGTGTGAAAGACAGTTGATTTGTTCTTACTTTTCTTTAGTGATTTTATAAATCCTGTAATCAAGCTTTCTGTGCCATGGTAATAGGCTCTCCTAACAACATTGGCAGTGATCCCCACATCTGGCTCCACTCTAGGATTATCTGGGTCTCAGACATTAATGCTTTACCTTGCTTGTTAGGCATCGGTTTGTTTGCACTTTTTTTGCACACAGTGATTAGACACTGTGTAAGACACTGTAAAACTGTCCAACTGAATGCCTTTCATATCTGTTTACAGATATATTTTGTCTGGGACAAAAACCTCCTCGGAGACTTGACTGACAGCCCCTAGTTTCCCCAGATAAGAAAAAGCTATTACCATGTAATTTAATTATAGTGTATATTCCCAAACACAAAAATTTGGGGCTAATCCATCTTTTTTTTTTGTGAGAGTACATCATCTGTTCAGATGCATTTGTATTTCAATGATAAACAGAATTTGATTCAGTCTGTGGCTGCTGTTTCTTCTGTTCACACTTCACAACACAGGAGCGGATCTTTCATCAGTCTTCAAGCAGCTGACTAAATATATCACAGCTCCATCTGCCAGACTTTCCATAAATACAATTACATTCCTGTTGCTCTGTCACTTAACATCTGACTAACTGAACTAGCTAACACAGGTGTTACAGAGGAACCTGAATCATAATGGTTTGTATAATTGTCTGACTTCTGTCAGTAGTGAAAAAACTATATGTTAAATCACCAACCAACTGGAATGACGGGGCAGATCTAGAAAAATATTCTTGGGGCATTTAATAAAGATTAGCAAAGCATTAACTAGAAATTCTAAAGGTGGCATTAGAAATCA
>NW_023339740.1:1827877-1828189 GCF_004916995.1 Morone saxatilis | reverse complement strand
CATTAAACTGGGGTGGCCAGGCACTTATTACACTTTTTAGTGTCACATTTAGATCTGCCTCTGATGACATACAGGCATGATTTTTAATTTTTTTTGTACTGTGCAAATACTGTAAAACAAATGCACTTGTTTGACTTATTCCCTCCTGTTGTAGGCTGTTGTCTGTGCCTTTATCCAATTTTACTTACTTGATACTCATAGGGAAAACAAAAACACCACACAGAACACACTGCTAATCATTCAAGTAACAGTTTACCTCATATAATATATGTGTTGAATACTTGAAAGATATTGTGGCGACACGAGGGTGGT
>NW_023339740.1:1825103-1827777 GCF_004916995.1 Morone saxatilis | reverse complement strand
ACAAATGAAGAAGAAGCCAGAAAGAAAGCTGAAGAGTTCAATGAATTCAAAGAGAAATACAAAAAGGAATCTGCAGCTCTGAAGGAAGAACTCAAGAAGCAAGAGGAGGAATATGACAGATTACTGGATCTCTCAACCTCCAAAGACAATAATCTCATGAGTCTTATGAACGAACTACACAACAAACATAAACGAGAAATAGCTGATGTGATTCTGCGATTTGTGACCCAAAAAGAAAAACAAGAAATGAATGATGTCGAGGAAACACACAAAGAAGAGCTGGATAAACTTAAAAAAGATCTTTCAGCCCAAAATAAAAGAAAAGAGAAGGAACAAATGGATAAATTAAAGAAAGAACAGGACCAAGAAATGAAAGTCTTAGAAGAAGAAAACCAAGAAGATCTGAGCGTAAAAAAGGTTGAGTTGTCTAAAAAACACAAACAAGAAATGAATGCATTGAAAGAAACACTTAAGACCAAGCAGAGAGAACGACAGGAACTAATTCAAAATGTACGGAAACAACACGAAGACGACAAGAATAAATTCAAGCAGAATGTTTTTGAAGAAATGGATGAATTACAGAAAAAACACGAGCAAGAAATGAAGAAATTGGAACAGCAACTGATGAACAAAGACAAAAACAGTCAAAAGAAAGAAAGAGATGAACTGAAGAAGAAACACAAAAATGAGATGAATGACCTGAAAGAGAAACTTGTGGCAAACTCATGGTGTTCAATTCTATAAGATATTGTATTGTCTTCATGTCAGTGACCCAACTGAGGTCAGAAATGACTCACACAGTAACTGACACCAGGAGCTGCAGCGTACAACCAAATCAGATGTATTAGTTACTTATAGTATCTTTTTTATCTTCATGCTTTTTAATCTATTTTATTGTTTGTCTATAAATACATAAATATGAGCGGGCAGTCAGCTGGTGGTGGATATATTGATACAGCTTCAGATTCTACATTTTTATCAGCAAGGCCGGTGAGATTAGTTTGTGCATCAGAATAAAAACCTGTACACTTCCTGTACACAACCCTAATGTAAAAGGTTTGGGAAACCACGGCCATCATTTTAAGGAGTACGGTCTAGACCTGCTCTATTTGAAAAGTGTTCTGAGATAACTTTTGTTATGAATTGGCACTATACAAATAAAATTTAATCGAATTGAATTGAATAATCTGTATGTGTGTTTGAACTGCAAAATTATACTGTGATGGAGGCAGTCATGAGTTTGCTGTTTCTCATAAGACCTGATGGGCCGTTACAATTTCAGACCTGGTTGTCTTTCTCCTTCTTTTTGTGTGATTTTTATGCACCAACGCACAAAGGCAAATTCCTTGTATGTGTAAAAACTTACTTGGCAATAACCTCGATTCGGATTCTGATTCTGGTTCAAATCCAAACTTTTGGGTGAAAGACTCATCATCATTGTTTTTTAGTGTGGAAGGGAAGGCAACAGAGGGCAAGCACTAGGAACCAGTCAAAGGGGCAGAGTCTATAAAAAGGGGAGGGAAGCTCACCTGGCCTTTTCTTCCTACTTTGAGACACACCTGAGAGAGCAGCTGAGACCAGCTTTTATTTGGTGTTTGATTTGATTCTTCATGTTGGTGAGGGTCAAAAGCTTGGAGTGATTGTTTAAACACATCAGCCAATGAACAGATTCTAGCTGGGGGAGGGGACTGTGTTTCCAGTTAAGCAAGTTAAGACATTATCAGAAGAGCCAACCACTGTTTTTCCCATATGCATTAGATTTTTAGTGTGCCTTAATTTATTTATTGCACTGAAAACTTTGTTTAATTTTTCTTTTGTGGTGTTTCTGGTTTCTGGTGTGTCACTGGTTCCAGGTTATTCTGGCACTGGGTCGCATTAGGTTGATGTTGGTATCATAGAGTCATAATATTGCTTGGTGTTTGTGTTTTTTGATAGTTGGAAATATTTATATTATTATTTAGAAGTACAAATGTGAAAAACTTTATTGTCCAAAATGTGGACATTTGTCTTATTATAATAAGTGTGTTATAAGTCTACACTATACACAAAATCACATTAACGTACTGTGCAAAAAATGGCGCCACTCTGTATCCTTATCTACTAGGGCCTACTTTTATTTATTACCTTGATGGTATTTGGGACATAGGATTTCTTGTAGTTATTACTGTTAGTCATTGGTAATCTATAAAGATCTAGCATCTCCCTGAAGGTAACAGTTCAATTAATTGTGCAAAGGGTGAGAAGGCTTGCTGATCAGTCAGCCTTACTTCTTAAGAGTGAGAGTTCATCTTACATACTACTTAGCTGTTTGTGTGGCTTCCTTACAATTTAGGAGGCCATGTTCACTATTTTCTGCAGTTTTCTCCTCTTAATGTTCAGATTACCATATAACATGAAAAAATAAATTCTTTCCACTTGGGTTTTATACACAGTTTCCAGAATATTTTGGCTTACTCCAAAATTGTTGAGCTTGCCTATTATTGTTTAATATTTACATTATCTTACCAAATTATTGTTATTTCTATTAGCCTATATCAATGTGAACAAACATGGGAATCCATAATGATAACTAGATACCTTCACCAAGGAGGACTCACTAAGGTTTTGACCAGTGGTGGCTGGTAAAAAATATTCTTGGTGGGGCTGTGCAATACTTTTTAGTTTCTGTAACCAT
>NW_023339740.1:1822252-1825003 GCF_004916995.1 Morone saxatilis | reverse complement strand
AGAACACTTTTCAAATAGAGCAGGTCTAGACCGAACTCCTTATAACATTATTTACAGAGACCCAACAGTTCCCACCATGAGCAAGCACTTGGTGATGATAAATAAATTTAGAACTCTGCTGCCAGCCTTTTAACTAGAACAAAAATGTGGACTTGTATTGTAAATGTATTTTAATTACATATAAATTTTCCATGTAATTTTGTTAAATAAGTTGAATGTAAAAGGTCACATTAAATGCAATGTTTTTCTATCATTTATAAGTAATATGAATAAATTAAATAATGTTAATGCAAATTTCTACATAAACTTAATGTGTAAATTTACTTACTACATATAAACTTTAGGTGAACTCTTACATAAACCTTATGTGTTTATTCAATATTACATATAAAGTTAAAGGGAAGTTTTACATAAACCTTATGTTTATTCAAGCATCTCATACGCAAGCAGTTCTGAAAAAGTTTATTAACATTAAGCACCAAATTAGGGCCAAAGAATACTGTTTGAAACTAGAAATTAAAAAGGGAAATTATTCAGCTATTATTTTATAATAAAAAAAGTTATACAGTGTTGCTTAATGTCCTGTGTCTTGAGTAGCTTCTGCTTAACATTCACTTGCAATAAAGAAATTAAACACCTTAAAAAACCTTGTAGTAATGGAAGGAAAACAACAATGAGAAACATAACTTTTTTGGACTTGGTTTTCAATTTTTTTTCAACTGTCCAGCCCTGTCCTTACTGGAGCATCTTTATCTTCAGTGTTTGGACCTTTGGGGACAGTTTGTTACCATCCAAGGTCATCAGCACTTTCTGGAAGAACTCAAATGTGTATTTGAGTTCCTGGGGATAACTTAGGTTGAGTGTGTAAATCAGGCCAAAAAGTATGGCAAATCCAAGGGAGATGCTCCTCAGGTTGCTAAGCACTTCCACACCCTCAATCACCACTCCAACATCCTCTGGCTCATCTCCCCATGGTGGTCTGTGCGATCTCTCTCTTAGCTTCCTCACTGTTGACGTTCTAATGGTGAAAAAATATGAAATGAAATATGAAATAAACTATAAAATAAAGAAAACATTGCAAGATAAATACTGAAAGCTTACAGTAAAATATTACTAACCAAGTATTCCTTGACCATTGTGTAGCTGTCCTTGTTGAAGTAGACACACAGACCTCTAATGACACAGTCTCTCTTCAGCTCAATGTTGTCCCTCTGCAAAAGGGGGAAGGAATATTAAATATCTCAATTTAAGACATTTCCACACTGTTTATAACCATCTTATTCTTAACGGTAATTATGACAGCCAACTAAGACTGACACAAGTTTATGCTGCACTATAATGCTTTTGATGTGTGTAATTGTGTTATTTTGCGCCACATTACTGTGGGATCGCTTTCACACACTATTTCCTTCATGTCGACACTGACATTTCTGTTTGTAAAATGTCAGTGTCAACATGAACCACACCTTGACTAAAATGCAAGATATAATTTTTTCCTCGGTCTGGACCACATGAACCAAACTACACCTATAAAACTTTGTGAAATTCCATTAAAAAAATTCTAGATTAAAGTATATGGGAAGCCTTTTAAACAACTGTTAGACTGAAAGGAATATTTTACATGGCTAAATAATGTAATAGTTTAATGCACTTGCCTTAGCTGTCGGAGCCATGAGCAATCTTAACTTATTTCCAACAGCTCTGCTGCTGAAGACCTTCATCAAGTTCGGTGTGTACTGGTCAAGTTGTCCAAAGAACTTGGATTGAAGCGGCAAAGTTGTGATTCGCATGAATTCTGCATTTATCTATCAGTGAAACAGTGACAGAAAATACATGAGACATCTAAAACAATAGTGATCTAAATTTTTATGTTTTATGAAGAAACATTTTCTGAGCTAAATAGAAGGTCAGAATTTGGACTATAATAGGAGACTTGCTACTAGGGAAACATCTTATAAGCCCTTGAAACTTGGGCAGTTGAATTACAACAGCCAAAATAGAGCCATATCTTCATAAATGGGGTGTTGCCTGTATGTAATATTCTTTATAGTTTTATAACTTGCTTCCCTTATTGTAAACAGTTATAAAATCAAGGAGACAAATAACTGGTAACTGGAAGCAATATTTATTTGCCTGGAAAAACACACATTTCTTTTGTCAGCAAATAGACACCTATACTGGAAAAATATCAGCCCTGATAATCTGTGTACGCCTAATTTGAAGTATTAAAGAAACATGTTTCCTAACTGACTTTGGGGGGGAAAAATCCCCCAGTATAAGAATTTAGCTATTACAGTCCGAACTGAAGAATTTCCTGAGTAATAATGGCAAATGGAACTGTACTTGTATAGTGCCTTTGTAGTCTTCCAACCACTCAAAGCGCTTTTACACTACACGCCACATTCACCCTTTCACACACATTCAAGTCCATTGAACAGAAACTATTCATACACATTACACCACACGGCAAATGTTAGGGGTTCAGTAAATATGCTCAAGGAATAACTTTGGAAGACCACGTGGCACGAGGGCGGGGATCGAACCTTCTGATTAGGGGACGACCCGCTCTGCCTCTGAGCCACAGCTCAATAAAACCAGTCATCTAAACCTAACCCTAGGTGAATGTGAACATTCATACAGGTAGCAGTTGCTAAACCATGATGCCATAGTGTGGCTATCCATGCATGCATGGATGGATGGATGGATGGGTGGAAATACTTTATTTATTATAGTGTTATAGCAGCTGATTCA
>NW_023339740.1:1809430-1822152 GCF_004916995.1 Morone saxatilis | reverse complement strand
TAAAGCCGGCTCATGCCCTTCTTGTAGATGGCCTCTGAGTTTGTGGACCAGTCCAGTTTGTTGTCCAGTGTGACACCCAAGTACTTATACGCCGACACCATATCCACATCTGTCCCACCGATGCTGACAGGAGAGGGCAGGGGCTTGTTCCTCCTGAAGTCCACCACCATCTCCTTTGTCTTTGCCACGTTCAGCTGCGGTGGTTTCTCCCCACCACCACTTCACAAAGCGATCAACCAGGTCCCTGACTTATCCTCCCCTCTGCCTCCAGACACCCCTACAATAGGGCCGTGTTCATTCAGGACCGTATTTTTGCAGATGAACGAACTCAGTCATACTTAACTAGTCTGCACTGTAGGTGGTGAGAGGAAGGAGAAGTACAGTTCCGGGACCCCGATATATGTGCTAACCTAAATTCACCAACCTCTTACACAACAAAACGATCATATTCGCTTAAGTAAATTATTAAACAAATTTTAAATGGATATACATATCAAATAACATCACCCTAGTGTAACACAACGGATGGAAAATGGTTGAAAAACTTACCGATACTTTAGCACTGTATTCCCACTCATTGACGACGTTCATGTCCATGTGCCCGTTCTCCGTGGCAGGGTTTCCCTTACCAAATCCCAGGGGTTTTGTCGGTCTTTCTCTACCCCTTCCAGCACTACCGCCACCTACTGTGCAGGTGTGTGATGCACATAACTGCCTTACGTGATCAGTCACATAAAGTTTACTCAATTATTATTATTTAAATTTAGATTTTGTATATTTCACTTACATTTTACTTAAAAATATTGTGGCCAAGAATAATTTTTTTGAGTGCCTCTCTAGAGAGGCACTATGCATTTAATTACCCCATCTTTTTTTGTCCTTCAGCTTGAGGTATGGAAAGAGAACAGACAGGCAATTAGTACTGATAACTATGTAGGCTTCCAACCGAGTGAATAAAATAAATGATTGCTGTTTTTTATTGCTTTTTACTGTCTTTCATTACTGCACTATACCAGGATGAGTATAGTTGTGTTAGAGCAGCACAGATGGCAGGGGTATTTAATTCTTACACCATCAGGCAGGCAGGATACTCCATTGTTTGGCCTATCCATGTCCATTTCTTTTTGTTTAGAGGATTATGTAAGTGACTTGCCCCGACAGCAATGTCTACATACCATTTTTTTCCATGACAACCTCACTATCTGAGTAGTAAACATATAAAAGCTACTTTTGACTTGACACGAAATCTGGTTTATCTAGTTTTCTTAAAACAGATTTCTTGTCAGCTGTATCTACTTAGTCATGTCTGACTGCTGCTGTGTTTATCCCAGCATGATTGTGACATGACACCCATTGAGCTTTAACCCAACCCTCATTACCTGATCAGCTCATATTCCACACTGAAATTTATTTTCAATGCACATTAAATAAACCTTTTTTAAAATTGTGGTAGTGTTAACAGCCAGTGAATATTCAACTACAGTCAAGTCTCAAGTTAAAAAATGTAAACTAAAGACAGCAAGGTGCCAAAATAATAACATCAACAGAATAAGCATTTTCAAGATACTGTAGTACCCAAATCAGGAAGCAGTACAGGAAGCAGAGAAAAATGTATGCAATAATAATAAACTATATCATACACCAGTGGTTCCCAACCTTTTTCCTCAAGGGACCCATTTTCTATTGTTGAGAAAAGTGAGGACCCCTGACTAAGTTACATATGGATATTTCATATTATATTCAATGCATAAAAAAAGTAGAGAACTACTGATAAACTGTATACAATGAACTCAAACAGTGAACACAATAACTGCTGGAAGTTTGTGTAAACTTTTTGACTTGTGGGCCACACTGAGTTCTAAAATTTGACAGGTGAGTGTTTATGTGAACTAATGTATATGGCATGTACAAGCAATTATATTAAATAATTGGCCTTTAAGAGGCAGCAAAGCATGAATATGCAAGACTCATTTACAAATTATTTTACAAATGCATTTATTCATAACAGTAGAGAAATTCACGTTCAATTTCAGTGGGAACAGTTGCTCTCCCTTTTTTGCCAGTGCATCAAAGTCTGGGGTTAGTTTTGTTGTGGCAATTCTCAGGATTGATCTGAGGTGCTGATCAGTTAACTTGGATCTGTAACGGGTTTTGTTGAAGTTCATGACGCTGAACGTCTGCTCACACCAACATCTTCTGTGCCGTCCTCCGGAGGTTTGGAAACGTGGCTTCGTTAAGTGAAGCATGAAAGTCATTCAGTTTAAGAGAGTTAAACTTCTCCTTAAGATGGAGTCAGACTGAAGATCGATCAGTTCCAAATGTCGGCACTCACTGTCCACTTTTCTTTTCTTTGGTCCGCTCATTTTTACAGAAGGGCTCAGTTGAGAGTAATGCTGCATTCATGTGCGTTTGGAAACATCAGATAAACAAGTCCCGAGTTGACTTGGGAAAGATGTCATCTTCGTCATCTAAATGGCAGCAAACGATCTTTTGTGATTTAAAAAACTTTGCCTGTCAACTTTTAGCTCAAACATTTTTAATAACAACATCCACATAAGTGATCTAGACGTGTTAAGAAGTGATTTATCAACACTGGCTTGGGATTTAACCCTAAATAAAGAGCCAAATCGCGAAAATGACCAGTGTTTATTTAGGATAATCCAATAAGCACCTGAATGCAGCATAATACACCACACTCCACCAAGGGTCATTGGGTGCCATCTAATAGGGAAACATGGTAATTGCAGGGACGTCAAAAATGAATGTGATTTAATAATAATTAAATTTAATAATTCAGGCAGGCCGGATTAAAAAGCTTAATGGGCGTTACATAGCTCATGGGCCGTAGTTTACCCATGCTTGGTCTACACTATGGGGACAGCTCACAACTGATTTCATCATGTTGCTATCAGAACTTGGTGCAGGAGTGTGAAAGGGTTAAACAAGCTCTATTACATCACCTGTAGGTTCATTTTCAAGATATTGTTGCTCTCTCATAGACTTGCCATGCACATTGACCGAGTTGAGTATCCTTTCTGACCTGACACAGTCACATCCCTATCTACTGACCCTACTGAATTATATATTTTTTACAAAACCATCACGTGTGGGCTGTGAGAAAAAACACTTCTCCTTTAATCATATTGTTCCAGGCTACATACTGCACTGTGATGTCTGTCTTTCAAACATACACAAACCAAACCAAACCAAAGAAAATGACTATCCTGCATTGTTTAGTACAATTAAGTTTTCCCATGCTTGCTGGTACTAACCCCTGTGCTATCTTCCAGATCCACCAGAGGTCCCTATCTACCACATCCAGGAAATGTGAGCTAGGCCTTTGCATTAGTCTGCAACCAACACTCACTAAGCCCTGTTCAATCAGCTCATCAGCCAGTAGGAGACCCTTCCCCCTTCAGTATGTAATGACTTTGCTTCAAATTTTTTCTACTAGCTACCTTTTTGTTAAAAAACTATTTTGTATCTTTATTTTTGGTTCCCACCACAAGTATAGGCTTCAAAGAGATACTAGTCTGTTTGTTTTTGCGCTTGGGTCCTCATTTCTGTGACTGTTACAATACATGCTCTAAAACAGAATATTCTATGTAAAAAATATAGTGTTAGATTTACAAACCAGTTGGTCCAGCACTGAAAGAAGAATGTGCTTTATGTACTGACTGTGTGTACCTCACACACGTTTCAGGCCAGGCAATGATATGGTTGAATAAGCTGATAAGCTAGAGAAAGATAAAATTTAAGATGAGACATTTATTCTGCCAATTTCAAGTATTTTTATATCTGCAGTGTACACAGAATTCTGTAAAAAGTCAAAGGTGCATATACGTTTTTATGAATTATGAATTTTTATCATTCTTTTTTGCACATTTGAACCATATTTTC
This sequence comes from Morone saxatilis, assembly GCF_004916995.1. Lineage (NCBI taxonomy): Eukaryota > Metazoa > Chordata > Actinopteri > Moronidae > Morone > Morone saxatilis. The sequence continues at coordinate 1,818,252 of NW_023339740.1, read as the reverse complement.
CTTGTGTTCCCTTTACATTTTATCCTGAATTGTGAAGCTCTTTATAAAATTAAACATGAATCACAGTTCATCTTTCTGAAAATATGAAAGAGATATCACTGCGGATGGCTTGGAATATGTGATCAATCAGTGGTCATAGTCATAGATACTTTTACAACAGCAAAGTCACTACATAAAAAATATCTCCCTGGAAATCTAAAATCTAAATAAAATGGATAATATTCCTGAAAAACACTGATTGAGGCACAAGTATTTGTTGTCAGCTGTGGTTTAGAGGTAGACCGGGTCATCCACTAATCGGAAGGTTGGCAGTTTGATCCCCGGCTGAAAGGTTGATGAAAAATGATTTATAAAACAGTGCTGTAGCGTTTTTGTGGGTTCCTTAAAGTTTGTTTCTAACTTTGGCTTCATTATAATCCTCATAGACTGACCTTTGCCAGTGAATAGCTGGAGTAACTCCACTGGTCCAGCCAGTCTTCACTAAGATGCTCACACAGAATTCCTGAATGAGTTTGGAATTTTATTGTGATGCCACTAATTGGAAAGCAGCTCTAAATAGTTTAATGACAGTAAAATGATGTGTGTTAAGTATGTCTTTGCTCATGATTTTATTTGCTCAATACTTTGTATACATGCATGTGCATTTGGGTGCACGTGATGGATGATGGATAATTAAACTTTACATACGTACGTTACGTAACTCTACAGGTGACAGATTCCCATGAAGGAACAGTCTTTAGGTGATAGGGCTAAATCTATAGTATAAATTTGTATAAAGTTGCCTCAAAGTTCACAGTTTCAGGTGAAACAAAAGGCCCCAGGCCCGACAGCCTGAGCATTGTGCCTCAGACTTTTTTTTTCATTCACACACATTCATACACTAATGGCAGTGGTTGCCATGCAAGGTGCCAACTGCTCACCGGACCTGAAACTAATCATTCATACACACTCATACATGCACAGGATCGGGAGCAAATTGGGATTCAGTGCCTTGCTCAAGGAATCTTCGACATGCAGCGAGAGGAGCTAGGGATCGAACTGCCAACCTTCCGATTAGTGGACGACCGGCTCTTCCTCTGAGCCACAACTGCCTGTGTGTGGGCACATGGGATAGCCGAGAACAGGCACTTGAAGACCTTGATTCTCTAGCTGCTTTAACCTGTTAACATCCTACTGCTTTTCCTGCCAAGACACGCCCTGCATATAAGTCAGGCCCTAGGATTGGCCAGGTGCCAGCGTTAGTAAGATGACATACAGAAGCCTTATACAAAAAATACTTTTTATCCATTTTATAAAGAGCGCCATTAGAGCTTCACAAAATGGTGGTGGCTGCACCTTTTAAATGTAGGACACAGTTTTAGACTTAGTTGACTGATTTGTATTCTTTTGAATTATCTTCAATTCATTCAGTCTCACTTTGGTTAGGTTTGGGATACAATTGAAGCTATCACAACATTTACCACAAGTTAGAAAGTCTTTCAGGCAGAAGATTTCTCCCACACATGTGAGCATGGTACCTGACCATCTTGAATGCTAAACAGGTGACACAATGCACATGCACTGCTTACACGGGGAGTGTGTCCAGACCATTACAGTAGTGTGCATTCAATGTTTCTTTAAAAGAGTATCACATTATAAAATACAGTAGTGTATAGTAAGTTTGTCTGATTGTTGCAATAGAGGTAAGTGGTTCAAAGCACAACGAAGTAAAGACTAGCAAGAGTTAATTGTTGCTACAGTTGCTGCTTCAAAGCTACCATGCAGAGAGGAGGGAACATTTTCCCAGAGCCACCAGCTCCAAATAGTGATACAGTGCGTGGTAGTGTGATAAGTGCTCCGTGGCTCGGTTTGTTTCCCATTTACAAAGCCAGGGCTGTGTACTTTTTTTTCAGTATCCAACATGCATGAATTTTTGTAGCATAAATTCACTGACCCCACCTTTAACTCCCATGAATATTTTAAGTGGCAGCTTGTAACAATTAATTGCCTGCTCCAGGCTTGTCAATAGAATTATTATTATTTTTGTCATTGGTACAACCCTTCTGCTCTCACTGTGAACACCATATATATTGACACGCTCTAAGTGTAGAGCAAGAGGCTAGGAACTCTTAGTCACTGAGACCACTAGGTCAGATGAGAAAGTGACACAATATTTTTTATATTATTAACAGCTTATAAAGTATCAGCTACTATCAGTTTATGAGAAGAGGATAGCTTTGTGGCTAAGGCAAAGGTGAGACAACAGCTGGTGCAGGGTAAGGTAACTGGTTGTTGAGTGAACTGTAAGTTTTAGCTCATGAACAAACAGGTAATAAGTCACAAGCTGTTGATTTGCATACAGTGTGAAGGGATTTTCCCTGGCCATTCCCAGGAAGTACTCACATGTTCACAGAGATCTCCCAAGATTATTGTCACACACATACCGAGCAAACAAGGGCATACTGTAGATCCCAATCTGTGGGTGCTCTGAGTATTTTTTACCCCCACCTCTGAAAATAAAAAATAAATGCAAAGTTGACCAGATGGGGTAGTCATAATGAATTGAATCAACTAGTCAAAGCCTTTATGAAGCAGTAACTCTCTATAAAATTCTTTCTCCAAACTGCCAGGCTTGTCTTATTTGCTCTGCACACAACTAAATGATAGCAAACTGTAGAAAACATCTTTGTTGATGGCTTATAGTGCACATGAATGTCATCTTTGCAGTACTTCTATTAAATAAAGAGTCCTCAGCATTTACAAAATATGTGTTCTCTCTTGATTCTATTGTATCTGGTCATGCAGATAGTTTTAATAAGTTCTATTTATGTTTGTGATGCTCACAGCACTGAAACATGACATTTAACTTTCTTATCTCTATTACTTTGGATAATCAACCAGAGACATTCAGTGCGTTTTATATGCATTGAAGTAACCTGGTTATTTGGAGAAAGTCAGAAGTCAGATATCAGATATCAGAAATCAGAAAGTTGGTGGTTCGAGCCCTGGTATCCTACCATTGTGGCTCCAGATGCTATGCATCTGTTTATGTATGTGTATATGTATCTGTGTATGAATGTGAATGACTGAATTAGTTTCTGTTTGGCCATCACTGTATGAATGTGAATGTGGCATGTAGTGGAAAAGCGCTTTGAGTGGTCGGAAGACTGGAAAGGCCCTATACAAGTACAGTCTATTTATCATTTAATAGAGAACTGGCATAACTGTCTAATAAAGCAAAGTGTCAGTACACTAAACTATATACTTTCTTTTAATCCATCCCGCAGCCTCCGCTCATCCGACGCAAACCTTCTGACTCCACCACCCCGGACCAAGCACCGAACCTGGGGCGACAGAGCGTTCTCTGTAGCTGCCCCCTCCCTCTGGAACTCCAAAAGACCATCCGTGATTGTACCGACCCCTCCCAAATCAAATCACTGACAAAAACACACACCTTTTCAAAAAGGCTGAGTCTAATTTTTTTAACATATGTAATGACTTGTTTTCTATATTCTTTTTAACCTATTGATGTTCTTGTAATTCTTCTTTTATATATGTACAGTGTTTGAGTATTCAGAAAAGCCTATTTTAAAAATAAATGTATTATTATATATTATATTTATTATTATTCTAATATTAAACAAAAGCTTACTTTTCAACGAGGTTGGCCTTCAGACAATTGTGTTTCTCCTCAGTACAGCATTCGTATAATTGTCAACAGCTGAGAAAGAAATGCTTGCTGAAGAATTCTATAAAATATACAATGAAGACACAACTTAAATGAGCAGACAGATAATAAATGTACTGAATAATTTGCTGTGAAGCATAGCCAAAACATTGTGAACCATTCTTCTATCAGAAACGCAACATTATAGTAACTAGGCCTGGTGCACAAGACGAACTAGACTCTCATAATTCCATGGATGTGAAAGTCTGTGAGTGATGCTATTACCATAATCAAAGGGTTTATCAATTTTGGGAGCCAAATATTTCAGGCGAAATATAGGGCATGTTTTGAATCTTGTGTACAGTTGACCAATGGCAATTTTTCGGTAAACATGAATGCCAGCAGCATGTCGAATGAATGCATGCCATAGTGTTTTAAGCGACTGTAAGTAACAGCTCGATGTCCTGCCTCCCAGTAAATTACCGGATCATTTATTTAGACAAGCTAATGATACCGCTAGAGGAGTGAATGTTTAAGACACACCGATCAGGCCATAACATTAAGGACCACTGACAGGTGAAGTGAATAGAAATGAGTATCTGTTTCATGGCACCTGTCCAGTGGGTGGGATATATTAGGCAGCAAGTAAATAATTTTCGCCTCAAAGTTGATGTGTTAGAAGCCAGGAAAAATGGCCAGTGTAAGCCTATGTGAGCGACTTTGACAAAGGCCAAATTGTGATGGCTAGATGACTAGGTCAGAGCATCCCCAAAACTGCAGCTATTGTGGGTGTTCCTGGTCTGCTAATGTGTTGGTGCCAGATACCACCAGCAACTTCAGTGCTCTAGTGAGTCACTGCCCGACGGGTCAGGGCTGTTTTAGAGGCAAAAGGGAGACCTCTATTCAATTTAGGCAGGTGGTCATCATAATGTTATGGCTGATTGGAGTATACTCTCACATATGAAATCACAATCTGGTAAAGCTTCGCTCAGTCTCAGTTTTCACACCTAGGTCCATGGTGATACCAGTTCCTTTCAGGTTTCTCAGGCATTAACCTCTTCCTCCCAAACACTGTCATTCTCGTAATCTTACCTCCCTCAGAAATTCTAGTGGGAACCAAGGAGAGGAAAGATGATACCTATTCTCAAACTGCGGGACCATAATCTAAACCTACTGACACTGAAAGCACACTAACAACAATAGTGTTACACCAGCAATTGTCTGGTGCTTTCCATAAACTAGAGGACAGCCACAGTTCTGGGAATTTGTTATATAATACACTCAACTATGAGGAAACCATGTAGGGAGTAATGTGTGGTGTTGTATTTGTTATTTGTGTGGTAGGTGTTCGTGTGTTTGTGTGTGTGTTTGACAGTCTTTCCCTAAAGGGTCAAATTCCTTAGACAATATTTTTAGTTTTCCTACAAGATAATAACTAGAACATTTTTATTTGTGTTCATACGTGTATGCTAACATAGTGCAGATTTAAACTGGGGTGTTTGTGAGAGCTTTTACTGAGTTGTGTGGGTAAATAAGTGGCGTATGTTGAGACATTATGTGTCAAGTGGTGAGCTAGGCGTGTCCCTCTATTGTTCACATCCTGTAAATTGACACTTCAATCACTTTTTGTCTTTTGATAAAAGGTTCCATTGTGTTTAGGTGACTGGTTGCTTTGTAAGTTGCTTTGGAAGAGATTTACGACTTTGTTAGAAATTTAATAATGTAAAAGTGAGACTTCCATTTTTAGAAAATAATTATTTTGGCTTTCTGGCAGAGCACTGGAATGTGCTAAACTTATGCGCTTCAGGATCACATCAATGAAGGAATGACATGTCATTTACCACGATCAGGTGTTAATTACATCCAGGCTTAAATAGGGCTTGTAGGCGGCCTGTTTGTGTATGTCTCAGACAGATCTTATTAAGGATTCATGATGTCACCAGACTTTCGGACAGTTCTGGCAGTTCAGTGTACTAAATCACTATGAATTGTTTATTTTTAAAATTTTGTCCGAGAGTTGTTCCGCTCGCTCAGTGTACTATGAACGGTCATTCATTAAGGATAAGCCAATGAACTGAGAATTTAGATTAAGATACAAAGATTTGCAAACTAAAAGCTCAAGTCCCACCCATAAGTCCTACCTTATGTACATGTTTATTATCACAACACATATGAAGAGGGACCATACAGTCTAAGAGGGAGGATGAGGGGTGGGCTAGAGTACCTCTATTCATCTGTGTATTACTGTGTGAATCAATGACAGTGAAAGGATCTGAGACTATCTCAAGCTCAGCCCATTTTTTTTCATATTAATTACAACACATGTTTTGTTCAGTGAGAAAACAGTAACATATGTGTGCAGTGGTGCTGATCTATGTTCTTCTTTCAATAAAGAAATACTTTTCAGTTCTGATATATCTGATTTTGTGTGAATGTGTAACCAGGTAATATTCCATCTTTGCTTTGTTGTTAGGGGCTTATGTCCACTGCCACTGGCTCTTGGCTTCACAAGTGGGGCATATTGGGATCTTCACTGACTGCATAATTTATCTGTAATACTGGGTCCTGGGAAATTAGTACCAGCCATCACCCAAATGCTATTAAAATATGAAAGTGGCTGGGAAATTTTCACATTCTACCATCACCACCAATACTATTATGCATTAGAATCAAAAACATCATCTTGGATAAAGGCAACAACAGTGGTACTGCTGAATGAACATACTAATAGCAATCTTGGCCTGACCAGGTAATCAGATAATCACTTATTAATCTTGGATTTATCACTGAAATACTATATAGTACAGAATTATTGATTATATCCCTACATTCTCAAAAAGGCATTTAATTTATTAAAATATTTTATTCTAACAATAAAATGTTTCAGATTTAGCCCTGACTTTATAAACTGCATAAAACATTCTACACATACTGTAAAAGTAAATGATTATAAATATTATGGTAAATGCCCTATAAAATATATCACAACATATTCCACCAACTCTCACAGACTCCATCAAATATTCCATGTAACCATCTTTCCCTCCTTTTAGCTTGCTCTGTTGTTCCCAGTCAGAGTCATTGGTGTATTGATAACAACTGATAGTGGAGTTTCGTGTCTTAAGAGACCACTCCTTGGCTGTGACCCACACTATCTCAGGCTCTTGCCAGGAAGACTTTACTGCTTGGTTTTTATAACATTTACTGCCAACAGTAAACATAGCTGCTGGCTTCTGATCCATGTGAGATGGAAATTGTTTGAATGACCTACATATGATGGTTTGGGCTGACCTTGACAAGGCTGGATTATCAACTGGGCAAGATGATGACAAGCCCCAGTTTACCATAAATTTAGTTTGCAGCAATCTGATTTATTTGTGACAATACCATAAATGCTCTATGGCAACAAAAAGGCTAAGCACCATAAAGTGAATCTGGCAAGAAAACAGTGATGATATAAATGATGATATTAAATGAGAATCAAACTCTGATAAATAGTGAAATATGCATTCCATTTTTACCAACCCTTTAGTAGTGTAGAAACATGGCAGTTCACCATTGAAAACTCCTTCTAAGGTAAAGAAAACACAACAATTCTTAAATTCAGATGATTATACACTAATGAAAACATACCTATGAGTATTATATTACATTTTTACCAATTGATCTTCCGAAATGTTACACATTGCCCCTTCTGTGAGCTGAGATTGGCCTTAGACCCACATTTTGAAACAAGTTGAACTTCTCTGGTGCTCATGCAGGTGGCAAGAGTAGAAGTTTAACAAGGCTGATGACAACTGGGGATGGACATATTATTTAACCACTCCAGGAAACATGTCTGGGATTTTGATACTATAGTATAAAAAAATCAATGCCTCAAATAAATATTTCATTCACTAGCTCTTCAGCGATCTAGTGCTATGACAGAAGCTTTTACAGTTGACTTTACTCATCCCTCTTCTCTCCCCCTTAAGCGCTGATAATGTCGTGTTACTGCTGAGTGACAGAACAGAAACAAACTCCAGCATGGCTTTCCTTCTGCTCAATGATTAATGATTTATGTCTTAGAAAACAACACCAGCGACACTTGCTTACGTCAGACTTCGGGTAAACATGCCTTCAATAAGATAAGCTATCTACACCTGATTGTAATCAAAACTTGAGCAAACTACTGTCAATGATGGTAATAATTGATCAGAGGAAAATATATGGCTGTCAAGATAATATTAGACACAAACTGTTGACACAAAGGAAAATCTTAATGTTATAGCATACAGTGGTATTTTAGACAATAGTGTGCTTCAAAACTGTGTTTTCCTGTCTCAACATGACAGTGCCCCTGTGCACAAAGCCAGCTACACAAAGAAATAATTTCTCAACTCAACTTGAGAAGAACTTGAGTGCCTTATTGTCCATTATCAATGCTAGACCACACTGATGAGCTTGTTGTTGTCAGTAAATCCCTGCTGCCAGGTTCCATGTCCAACTAATACATATACATACTTTGTTATAGAAACAATGTAGCAGGCTGTGTTGGTAGAACTTGTTGTTCAAGGTAGCTCTAGGTAGACAATAAAATGCAATCCAGTCCAGATGGAGGGATTTATCCATCAGCAAAACACTGCAATGTGTTTGTGCAACAACTCTGGGAGGTTATTAGCAGTATTTTAGCTTTTGTCACAATGATTGCAAGGTAATCACTAGAAATATTCTGAATAGAACTTCATTTTTATAGAAAACAATTCAAAACAAAGTTACAAAGTGCTTTACAATAAAAACAAATATGCAATAAAATCATTTTAAATTTATATAATTACAACAGATAAGGAGCGTTTCCTTATACAAGGCCAAGCAGCAGAGGCATGGTCACCTTTAGTTACAGGAGGAGATTTAAGAACCATTAGTAGGGCCTTGTCTGAAAATCTCAAGCAGTGATCAGGCCCATAGGGAAATAGGTGGCCATAGATATAGACAGGAGCCAGACAATTCAAGGCTTTAAAAATGAGCAATAAAATCTTAAAATCAATTCTAAAACTCAACCAGTGAAGGGCAGCAAGGTTCGGTGCTTCTCTAACCTTTAACCTAACTTCCACTGTACACAAACAGCATCAAATCTAGTTACCAGTTCCTGAAGTTCGCAGACAACACCACACTCATTGGGCTCATCTCTGGTGGA
>NW_023339740.1:1807856-1809330 GCF_004916995.1 Morone saxatilis | reverse complement strand
GTTCAACCTGCCAAAGACGATGATGATGGATGCATCTAGGAAGTTGTATATTTCAACCATTTGAATACAGCTCAGCCTTCCAAGGGTGTAGGGAAATCTATGGTGGCCACAAAACTTGCAAAAGGCCCAATTGGTTTGTCCATTCTCAGCTACTGTAGAAACAGGCGGTTCAACATGGCGGACTCTGTAGCAGAGGACCCGTTCCCTCTGTACATAAAACTGCTCATTCTAAGGTAACGAAAACACAACGATTCTTATTTTCAGGTGACTATATACTAATGGAAACATACTAATGAATGTTATATTCCATTACTGCTAATAGATCCTTTCTGGTCCTTTAACTGCAGTCTGCACTTTTTAGCAGTGGGATGAGATGACACAAGATACCAGCAGGCTGGTAGGATTGGAGGCAGCTGGCTCCTGGAATGTCCGTCAGAATGCAAAAAAACATTCCAGAAGATAAATATTGCAATAATTATAATTGCACAATAACAAAGAGTAGCATTAGTGAGTTCCAATTGAAGTTGATTAACAGTCATATATTGTGTATGTATTTTAGTTAAGTCCTGACTAGAATTAAATGACCCGTGTCTGTGTGTCTGTGTGTGTGATTTCATTCTGCACAGTGGGATGGAAAACTGTGGCGCACAAAACGAAAGTGTAAGAGGTTAGTTTAATAAGTAACTGTGGGGAAGGGCATAATGACTCTCTGTTTATCCAGTGACAATGCACTGAGCAGTAAAAACCCACCTCTCCCTCCCTTTCTTGTATTTTTTCTGGAACACATCATCAAGTTTCCAGTAAGCTACGTGCCACACACACATTCTGGCCCGTGGCCAAATCTACCTGTTAGACAGGTATGTTGACCTAATAGGAGGAGAGAAGAGTTGATCTCACTTCACTAAGGAGTGTGTGTGTATGTGTATGTGTGAGAGAAATAGAGAGAGAGAGTGTGTTTTGGGAGTGCTCTGCTCAGCTAGTTATTTAACAGGTTCAACAATGGCAATGAATGAGGATTAAATCAGCTTTGTTGCAGTTGACAGGTATCTCAATTAGTTCAAAAGGTTAAGGAATGAGTGGATGATTAATACATTCTCGTATCAACAGTGCTGCTAGCAAACAGCAACTTGAATCTCATCAAATCCTAAAAGAGATCAGGGAGACTTGATTAGTTTTTCTTGGGTCGGTTTCACACTGCCATTGTTGCATTCTACTTCTGGTCTATTTAGTGCTCACTCTGCTCACAGTTATTATAAATAACGCATTCATTGGACAGTTTCAGCTGCCATCCTGCATCATCAGAACCTGCAGGGGAAAATCAAATCTCTGTGCCAGAAAAGGTGTGTGACCTTTGTCCTCTGACCAGTTTTTTCGGCTGAGCATGAAACACATGTTGGTGAGAGACAAAGAGCATGGAGGAGCGGGAGGGTTTGATTTCCCTCTCCTCATGTGTGTGCTGAGGTTTAGGCCGAAT
>NW_023339740.1:1805641-1807757 GCF_004916995.1 Morone saxatilis | reverse complement strand
AATTGAATTGAATTGAATGTGTGTGTGATCTTATCTTACACTACAAGTTTTCTGCCACGCAACACCACAGCCAATGACACTAACATGCTAAATCTCCTCCTCCATTCCACAGCGAACAATGAAGAACCCCTGTGTAGTTATTTTTTCCCAACTTAGAGCTACCCTGAATTCATGCACAGTTTGAATTTCAGTGAGTGTAGGAATGAAATAGACTCACTACTCAATGACAGTTGCGATGCACAGGTTCATTTTTGAGAACCTTTGAGTTCCTCAACTTCCTCAACTTGAAGCGCTTGATCTTAAAGCTAAAGATATGGAGTCTTTTGATCCAGACAACTGTGATCACCATATTGATGATTACTTTAGGGAGTTAGATAATAATCTAGTTGACCTGCCCTATGCAACCCAGAGGGAGAAAGTAAAAAAAAACTTAAACCAGCTCAAAGGTGGTGCACAAGTTTATATGGTCTCAACCTCCCATTGTTAGAAATAACTACACCAAGCTCTGTCAAGTCTTTTGCTGCTGATGAGACCACAGCAATGGTTACAGCCTCCCTAATGAAACATTCCCAGCAAGAAAATCCAAGAGATTATTTCAAACGTTTAAAGCATGTATACTTCCTTCTAAATCCTTGTTTTTTTACGGAACCTGCGTCCATGTGTACGCACACACGTCATACCTAGGATACAGCATGGTAAACCATCAATGCCCAAGATAAGGAAGATTACACAGGTGGTTTGGGAAACTGTTGTCGCTTGCAAAACAAGCAACACAACAAATGAACCGACCAGCTTAAATGTTAAAGCGTCACACACACCTACTGCCCCAAAACACTGCCCTCACAACAGCTCAAAGGGGGGTGACAAACGGCAGTATAAGGAGACCGAGCGCAACCGCTGTGTCCGCCAACTGCATCGAGATAGGCATTCTCAAAGCAAAAACTGTAGAAAGCCATACTCGGAAATGCACTCTCAACATTATGACCAGACAGTTGACTTTTCAGATGATGACCGCAACATCTCTGATCACAGTTCAGAACATGGTCATAATGCATCAGACAGTGCGAGCACCTCTGAATGTCTCTCTGCCTCTGGCTACCAGGAGCATTACAGCCCTGAGCTGTAAAGTTAGGAAAAACTAGAACAAAAGAGTTTGCTCACAGTCATAACAACACAGTCCATCCCTGAACTGACAGTAACCTAACTTAGCATAGCATTTTCTGCAGTTCCATAGGCAAACTTGGATTTATTAGCATCCACACTAAAGTCAGTACAGTAATGCTAAATTCAGCAGTAGTCAGACAACCTACTATTAGCTGAAAAACAAACCAAATTTGGATTTGACACCACTGTTTGCAAATGCTGGATCAGCTCCTTGGTAGTATTTTTGATAAGATCACTGATGCAAACACTAGCACATGCAGACACAGTCATACGCACATCCTTATTCAACACACTCAAAAATTATTTACACCACTAACCTTTCTTTTCACTTAGGTCGCTTATTGTGTCCTTGACCATTCCCACAGTCCGAAGATGGATAACAGTAGCTTAGCTGGTAAATAATATATCAAAAGAAATCCTTGCATTCAAACTACAAACAAAGTGCACCAGAGCCCACATGGTGAACTTGGTTGTATGGTTCATACCAGAGTTACCAGAGGGGCTTTATAAAGTATATGCACTTCTACTTCAGTTTTCCCTGCTCCACACCCATTCAGTTTCTAAAATCATATCTGTCTTTAAAGGCAGATAATGTGAGAGAAAGCAAAGCTTTTGCTTCCTTATTGAGGCAGGTTAAAATAGTTCTCATTTAGCGAAACTGACAGAGTTTTGGGGGAACAGAACAACAAATGGGAAGACAACCTAAGTTACCTATAGGCGCCAGCATGTTTGTGTTCCTTTATCTCTATGTGTTAGCCTTGCAATACACAGGTGACCTCTCCATTTTTCCCTGCTTACTATGCATGCTGATTGATGACTATAAACTATGGGGCTGTCCACACGAATAAGTTTTTGTATCCGAATAAATTCTTTATCATATCGGCCTTGCGTCCAGACGGATACGGCGTTTTCGGGGTGTGAAAACGGTATCCCAGAGTGGGAAAATCCTAAA
>NW_023339740.1:1795676-1805541 GCF_004916995.1 Morone saxatilis | reverse complement strand
CTGTCTCTCTCTCTGTGTCTCTCTTTCTCTCTCTCTCTCTCTCTCTCTCTCACCCCATCTGGTCGAGGGGGCTGTCCGAGGTTTCTGCCTCAACATGGGCTCTCTTTCAGTATCAGTATCAACATTTATTATCTTATCATCAGCCCACTCCATTTCAACATCTTTAATCCTGTTACACATATAACAATAGGATCCCAGCTTTAAAAAACACATTTCTATGAAAACAATATGCCATTAATTAAGAAATAGAATACATGATACAAGATTTATTCAAAAGACATACAGTGTACATTTAAAACAATCACACGTGCAACAGATTTCTGACTGATTCATAGAAACTGTTTTTACCTGTGATGATCATACATAGGATACGTGACTGTGATATAGTTACTACTTTTTACTCAAACATTGTGTAAACACACTTTATAATAAGTGATACCGATAAACATGTAGTGCACATTGTTACTGTGTTAATGCAAAGTAGCATCACCTACATTAATCTGTGCTGTCTTTGTCCTGCACAGTGGAAGACTTTTCAAAACCTGTATTCAGATCCACAACTCATTTATCATTCACATGGAAAACACATGATAAATGTTTTACCCTTTTCGAATAACAAGACAGCAATATGAAAGTAGAGAAAAAAAGAATATCAATTTCCAGTACCACAATACAGTCATAAATGCCCATATACCAAAACAAATGCCGTGGTGACAAATGAGTAAAGAAACTTTAATACAAACGCCAGACTTAATTCTGTACAACTGTAAAAAGTTTACGCTAGGTGCTCACAACCAAAACAATGTCCATTTTGATTACTATGCACATAGTAAAGTTTCTGTAGTGATCAAAAACACAAAACAGGTACAACAATAATATTGGTTCATAAAACCTACTAGAGCCAAAAACACTGGCTTACATTTTCTGCAACACCTTCCTGCTAAGAGGAAGTTAGTGTCTTAAACATCTGAGACAGCAAGGGGTTTTTCAGACTAGCCACACAGGTATTTCTAGTTCCTGAACAACTGCTCTGATTGGCTTTTTAGTTTCTGTCCCCTCCGTGACTGATACCTATATACCCATACTCATCTCTTCAATCTTCCAGCCGCTGGAGTTCTTTCCAAATTTGTAAACGAGCCTCCGGCCATCGACTCGCTCCAGGATCTCCCTCTTATAGTAATACCTGAGTGGGAGAGTCAATTAGTCTAGGTTTAAGACACAAGTCACCTGCTGCACTTCACTCATTTAACACACTAAATAAAAGTAGTTAGCAGCCTCTTTTATAATATTCTTCCACTAGTAACCACATCAGCATTAAAGGATGACTTCACCAAAGGAAGTATTACAGTCAGAACACTTGTTGAACATGTGTTTTGTGGCTTTGTCAACTGACATTTTCATCTATCTTAACTTGACTTGTAGATCCACGTTACAAACTCTGTCTGCCATGTGGCAAAATGGTAAAAAGTAACACTTTTGGAGCTTGACACATACTTAGAATGAGGCATGATATCTCGAAGTGAATTACTAAATCACTTAAGAATCCTTTTACATGTGGTCAAAAAGCTACACTGTCTGTGTTGGAACGTCTATGTAATTATAGAGAAGAGAACACATCTCACTGTTTTGTTTGTTTTAGGCCTAGCCACAATGTCAGACATCTGAACCACATGTCTATACATGCCGAGATTCAGGAAGATATGGTGTTATGCTGATGAAACAGCTGAAAACTTCACATCAAACTCTTCCCTATTAGCTGCTCCGTGAACTCACCTCATAGCCCGGCTGAGTTTCTCATACGTCATGCTGCTATTCTTCTTCTTCTGGCCCCACATCTGAGCCACAGCCTCGGACTTGAGGAACTTAAAGACACCCTCACGGCGGTCCTCCCACTTCATCAGGCCCTGGTTTTTCTCTGGGTGTATCAGAATATCCCTGATGAACTCCCATAGGTGAGTGCCACGAGGTGCTGCAGATGGACAGTGCGGCACAGTGAGCTTATGGCCTTAAGCATACAAATCAAATAGATATGCATCTGCTGTCTGATAAAGATGCAAATTAGATTGTATGAAACAGCTCGGCACTGTTCACGTACAGATGCCTTTGGAGCAGTGTTTTACATGATGAAAGATACAGTATGCTGATTCTTCAAACATGGCCTCACCGTGTTTGTTTTTCTTTGAACTGTCATAAATGCTGCTACTGTGTTCTCTGCTGAGTTTAGGAGGTCGCCCACGTGGCCGCTTCAGATGGGACTCTCCTTTCTCTGTTTTTATGTTCACCTCTGTCAGAAGAGTTCATTGTCAGTCATTTACTTAAGCTCACTGTCATGCTGAGACTGTGGAATGCAAAGAACCAATATAATGGTAAACAATGACTTTTTCTGCTTACTCACTTGATATTGGAGGGTAGGAGAACTCCGGGTCGGATTCACCACTGCCAGACTCGGGTGAGTCGAGGTTTGGGAAGCCAAACATGCCACCTGAATCCACAAGAGATATGTTTAAGTTATACAGAATTCTTGAGAGGTTCTTGAGAGACTGAGATTCAGAAGAGTTGAAAAAATGATAGCAAAAATGACAAACATGAGTATGAAATACTGACTGTTGGAAGAGGAGCTGTACTCGCTGTCAGACTGATTATCAGACAGGTACTCTGTGTCTCCCATGGTCAGACTGGTCAGATCATAATCGTCCCTGTAGTCAAACTCACTCTTGCTGACTGCTTCTTCAGCTGTTGGTAGTAAGCAGAAGCATTAGAGCTGTAATTTCCACACAGCATTAGTTTTATGCTAGTATGTAAATTCTCTATACAATACGTACATTGGCCAATTCTAATGGTGCTGAGCAAGGGGAAGTTTAGGTTGTCCAGGAAGCTGTCCAGGAGCTGGCAGGTCTCATCCAGCTCTGGAACTGAAAGGCTCTGCAACTCTGGAGAGTAAAAGGTAACAAGGGGATGAAAAATTTGACATTAGAGCCATAAACTTTATTCAAGTAACACAGCCCCTTTAAAACGGTTAATAAAATCAACTGCTCTTATATTCTTATATTATATTCTATAAATCATTCCCACGCAGCAGATGTGGTCTTACCATATTTAGTCTTGTGTTCCTGCAGGCTCTGGTGGAGGTGTGGGCCGAGCTGTGAGCCAAACACCCCGATCATCTGGTCCCGGCTCATCTCGCAGAGGGCGGCGCCATCCATGGTGCAGTATGCCAGACTCAGGGTGCTCGCATCAAACTTGGTGCTCTCTACATGGTCGCTGATCCACTCCAGGACGTGTTCTGCTGTCCAGTAGTGAGGGTTAATGTGCCTGTACCACTGACCTGCATGGAGAGGGGCAGGAAGTTAGCAGGTAAAATCTTGATCTTGGTTTATACATCTTAACTACACAAACAATTAGCTAAGTAATGTGGACTGATACCAGTCTGCATCATCACCCAGTCTGGATTTGTGTCTCTAAGGTTAGACAAACAAAGGCAGTGCTGTTTTAACTATGAGGTGGCAGCATTCTTCTGTTTGACGGTTATTGCAAGTTAAACATTGGCTACCTGGGTAAATGATTGGGCTAGCAGCGACTAAATGAGGTCAAAGCAAAGTTCAGGCTGCTAATGGTTTCACTGGCTGGAGTTTGAAAATGAAGGATCCTGTTTACTGTGAGATTAGTCTTTAGCTGAAACTACAAACGAAACCCAGACTGGACTATAATGGTAAACAGTCCTGGGACTAAACAATTTTAATTTCTTTGGTGTCACAGAGATCACACACAACAACAATGATAAGACAGATATGACTGTCACGGCAGCAGTTCCACTTACTGCTAATGTTGGAGCTGTACGCTGGAGTGCTGATCTGCAGGGTGTTGATGCTGGGAAGCACACTGGGCTGCTGGGGAACGACATCAGAGATACCAGTCTGATACATGGTGAGGTTAGCGCGAGTCAGGACACTGCTGAGGCACAGTGACGACATAGGGACACTGAGAAAGATAGAGGAAGATACTTATTTACACACCAAAACTGAATAAGTGGTGCTAAAGAGGGGTCACATTAATAAACACGTTTCTTTGTTACTATCAAATCTGTATCACTTCTAAACATGACTAACATTTCAAACATCTAACATTTGAATTAAATATATGTCTTTTACCTGATACAGGACGGGCCACAATAGGAAGCACAGGAATGACGCTCCAAGACAATCCGCAGTGTGAGTGTATGTAACTGTAAGTGCTCCCCTCTGTTGTTTAACCTCTGTCTCTGAGGCAAACATGCACCTGCTACTGCATTTAACCTGTGCTGCTTTTGTACTCTTGTAAAGCACTGTGGGACGGACTCAGGTGAGTTCAGGGGAATTCCACCCAAAGCAGGTCACACCTCCATCCCTCCTCCTTCTCCACTTTCCTGAGAACTTGATCAACAAAACAAACCTGCCCTGCTATTTTTTTTCTGACTCTTTCGCCCTATCAGTTGAGGTTAGATTATATTTTTATTTTGGATTGGGTTAGCTTTGTTTTATTCTTTAACTGGAAATTAGATAAAAGTGTCCTAACATGTTGGAGGACCTTTACTCAGCATCAATTCATAAAAGCAGTTAGTTAAACCTGCAGTGGAATTTTATCTGCTTCAGTATCTGCTTTTTGTTTTTCTACATTTTTTATAGAGTGGAATCTATAACCCAATATTTGCATGTTTACCCAAAAATATACAAGGTTTTCCATTTCTTTTGTATTTCTCTTAAATTTCTTTTCTTAAAGTCTCAAACAGTTATTGTATTAAAGTATTTGTTTCTTTTGTCAGCAGCATCAGAATTACATTGTGTTGAACTAACCTTTCACTCCAACAAGGAAGGGGGTGGGGAGACTGTGGATGACTGAATTCACAACTTCTAAAAATAGCCACACAGAGTGACGACGGCAAACAGCCAACTGTGTTGACAGACAGTTTTATCAGTCAACGGCCAAGCCTGACCGTGACTTTATCAAGCTGCTTTTTAACCAAGTTACCTCCTGATATGCAATCAGCCTACCCTGTATCTGTTATTACTCTCTTTCTCTCTCTCTCTGATGGTACCATAAAATAAATAAATACTTGAAATTCTTCCATCACTTCGAAATGGATAACAGAGCCTGATATTTTCATAAGTTTAAATAATACAATAAATAAAGAATAACAAAAACATGAATCTTTTTAACCTTTTCTATCTCAGATCCCACTAAGAAATTGGTTTCATCGAACAACCCTCGTAGATAACTTGTCAAATAAGCTCTCCACCTGGGAAAACGAATTAAACGCGTCCCTAACAGACTGGCAGGTGGCGGGGCGGCACATGTGCGTGAGGCAGGAGGAACACCAAAAAAAAAAAAAAAAAGATATCTGCAAATAAAAAGCAGAAAATTTACTTAGCCAGAATAACAAAAGGCAGTATTACATTACAAACGAATAGAAAGTCGCCAGCCCTGGCTGCTTCTAATCAGGGCAAATAAATGATTGCGTCTACCGGAGCAATACTGAGATAGAATAGGCGTAATCTACGGGCCGGCTGCCGGTCGAGGAGCGCAGGAATGGTCGTCGGCCAAGCGAATATGGCGTCGCGTCCCGGACACGCGACATTCGCAGAGCGTCAATGTTACGACGATCCGCCCACGCGCTGCTCGAAGGTAAAATGAGAACACGCGTTAACGTAGCGCATGGCGTGTGTGGAGTGACAAGAGCATCTATGGAGTGCAGTCGAGATTCGTGCGGTACCTCCGATGGAGGCCTGTCATGCACTCCGACTGACGTTGCAGACATAAATGGGGCGCGCTAGTGTGAGACCAAACCACGCTCTCCACTGCGCCCGCGCCAGCTGCTCGCGACACCGGCAAGACGGCCTAGAAATGCGCCTAGCTAGGCACCCACGGACAGGGGCCGATGTCTTAACATATCATGAATTCCGCTCTATGAATTGGCTGCGTATACCACCCGTGCGCGCAAGCATAACCACGAATCTGGAATTGAGGTTGGGATTGAATAGCCCCGAATGCTAGAGGGATCACCTAGGCAGGCGGTTGATGGCTGCGCGCTCGTGAGGTAACGGAGCGCGTTGCTCTCTAATGTGGAAGCTGCGGTGGTCTGCTCGACCCCCGGCGTTCCTGCCGCAGACAGTGTCCAACTACGTCGCCTGGAGCAAGAATAGCGAACCGGCCGGTGAGACTTGGCTGCTGTAGTTGCTGAGTAACACTGGTGTGGGAAACGGGCGGACACTGTGGACAAAAGGTGACGCGCTCTCAAGAGGTACCCTACTTTCATTATCTCGATGGCCTACTTTAAGCCTCGTACTTCACCACTGTTAAATCTTCAGCAAATGCGCTAAAGGGTGGATCCTACGTACTCTCTACCTCGCCCTTCCTACCGTCTTCTGACACTCAAAGCGCTTTACACTACGCTGCACAAATTCACCCATGATCTTGGCATACGGCCGATCGGAACAGATCTCCATGACACCATTAACACACCGATGCCGCACGCCATCTTCGACATGCCGCTACACAGTCCCCCGTCGGAGACCGGGCGATTCGAACCATACACTTGCGCATTAGTGACGACTGCTCTTCCTCTGAGCCAACAGCAGACTCTCCCTTCTTTCTTAACCTACCTCACGTCATGTTGCTGACAAACCCAGAGACTCGATCCACACAAGCGTCAAAGAGAGTAAACAGCTGTCTCCCTGCTCTTTGCAGGTTGTAGTTATCCAAAATATAGACCAGTTTCGCCAAGACACGTCCTCTGCTGCAGCACTGTGCGAGCCAAAAGAGTTACGTGCCCAACTGGACACAGTAGAAGGAACAGGTTGGAACTTTCACAGACAGTCAGTCACCAGAGCAAGAGTGCTGGCGCCACGGCAGCCCGATGTCAGCCGTCCGCCCACTGCTCCTCCGCTTAACCCTAACACAGCTTTTGCTGCCCTTCCATCACAATTGTTCTTCGCACAAATAGTGTTTCGTGGTGGATTATGGGGGAGGCGCATCCGTCCAGTTTGTAAAGCTACTGTGTTACTCGCATGGACAAACTTGACTGGGTCTTAGCCTCAAGCCTCAGCCGCCACCCAACACCTGTTTGTGAATCGAACTGCTGCCAGAACGGCATCATCCAGTCAGGATCCAACCACTCCACAGAGCACTGGACTTACTCAACTGCTCTGCTGTAACCTCTCGCAGAGCAGCCTGGATTCATGCTTACCTATGTTCTGTCTAAACTCGACTCGCCTTCGAACAGTTGCTGCCAGGAATCGGACGGATGATGGCACCAGTGGTCATCCAATTACCTGCCAGTATTCTTATTGACCGTTCCTGTCCTTTCAACAGGTGCCAAGTGACCGTCCGTCACAGATGGTTGTGTAAACGTCTGATGCATGCAGGTCACTGAGCAAATAGTTCTGAGTCGTAGGCTGTCCGCAAGATCGTTGTAGATGCCTTCCCCGAGCTTTTACATGGCTGTAATATGATCAGGGCGACTGTAGCACGATTAACCTTTTGAGCCATTTCTACCTGATTGATACTCTTTATACCGCCATGATTTGTACCATCACCCGTCGTCTACGACGTGTTTATGGGCTAACCCAGCCAGTCAGGAATCGTGTACGCCTACGAGTGTTGGCAGTAGTCGTGATTACCAAACACTAGGTAAGGAGCGTGACTCCACCCTCACAGCCTCGCAAGACGGGTGCAACACCCGCTTCCACCAGAGGCCCCTCCGTTAAACCGCGCCCCTTACACCTCTGGTCGCGGGAGAAATTTTTCTAAACCTGCGTGTGCGACACCTGCAATTCTTTCCAGAATGCTTCTGCTTTAGCCAACGGCGTGGCAGTATGTAGAAGAACATATGATGCCAATGTTCTACCCACTTTGGAGCACCGTACGAAACATCAGTTTTGCGATATTATCAGCAGCCGATGCTCGTCCCCCCACACATGCACCGATAACACTCAGAATACGATATAACATCTAGCGGCTGGACAGAGTTAAGCCGGTTACCTCCTCCGCTTCACTCTTCTTCACCCCCAATTTTTTCTTCTTACATTCACCCATGGTATCCACGCTTTCTTGAAAGTCCGTCTGCTGCACGTGGCTCACTGAATAGCACATCCAAACACACCCCAAGCCAGTGGTCGCCAGGGGGACTCGCCGGCGCCACAGACGCCCCTTCAGGACGGACTGACGTCCTCGCCCACTGCAGTGGCTGAGAAAAGTACCCATCACCGATACCCCCAACAAAAGCAGGCCACAGCTATCAAAAATGCCATACCGCGACAGTGGATTACGCCTTCACACTGCACCCGCGCCTTAGGAGTATCCCCTGGTGGTAACCGCATAAGGAGCATTCGCCAGACACACATCGCACGGGACGATATGAGAGCTCCGTCGCGCAAGAGCCACCACATCCACGCCCCGCCGACGCGCGCGCGCCGCAGCCAGCCCCGCTAGCGGCCCGCGCCCGCGCCCCGCCACCGCGCAACCCCCGGCCCGCGCGCCGCGCGCGCGCGGGGCCCGCAGCGGCCGACAGGCGCGCAGCAAGAGTGACGAGTCTGTATTCAACAACGGAGAGGATACAAAAAGTGAGTCAGGCGTTCACAACACGGTGTTGAGTCGCGAAGCCTGTGGTGGCTCTCCACGCCTGAGCGACTGCACCTGATACGCTCCGGAGTGGGCTACGACCGTTAGATGTACCGTCGAGAGGTTTACGCAGTGCATGTCAGTGACTCGCTCGGAGCTGGGACCCAGTGGGAGCTGTAGTTCACACTGCTCCTGTAACTGAAACATGAACATTTTGCTTTGCACCAGCAGTGGACGACGGTTTCAAAGGAAAGCTCCAGCACAGACAGATCAAGACTTTGATTGGTTACACGCGGCGTACGTGTTACAACGGGACGATACCTGCCTGTCGATAACACATTAATTGCTGTTTAGAATAGGGTTAGAAGGTTGTGTACTCAAGCTGCAAAACACTATGCTTCATTGGAGTCGTTATGTTCAGACATAGGCCAGGTACGCTCTCTAAAAGTAGAAAGGTGCATACACTACTTTTGAATTCATATTTAGATTAATTGCATCGGCCGATCTTAAGGTCTGCAGAAAATCATGCGACTTAAGTCGTGGTGGTAAAGAATGTAGCATCGTGTGCCCCAGGCACTAAACTATAGATATAAAAGCTTTTACTCGTTCTATTTTACGAGTGTCTCTATTTGATCTGTCAGTACTGTCTCGTTTTTGTTGTGCAACAGCTGTGTATATATATCATCAACTCTTAGTAGCTCAAGGCGCATCGTGCAACTAGACCGATTATGAACACTGATAGACACTAGAGTTGATGCTCGTTACACGGGACTGGCCGCGCCGTCTGGTCAGGTGGTGGGAATAGTACGTTGGAAACAAGTGAGACGATATCATTGGGTCCATCAAAATGGCAAACTGCAGCACTTGTGGTGGCTGTATCCGTCTGGCTCTGGCAGGTGGTCCAGAGATCCTTCTTAGATGATGTATCCAAGGGACGCGAAAAGTGGGTGAACCCGGAGACAGCCATGGCTGCCAAAGCCTGGCATGCGTATCAGATGGCCCCAGAGAGCCTACTGTATGGCTCAACACAGCTGAACAAGGGTTATGCCGGTTCATGAAAGAAAGGTGTCACACCACACAGTGTCGTCTTACATCGTTACGCGAGGTGCAATGGTTATACCCGACGTGAACGCTACGTACCCGGACTATACTACACCCCGTACGGCCCTCCGAGCCCTGTCGGACAGCGTCCAGCTACTACCTACGGCGGCTAGCCGCGCTCACCGGCGACGTAGTAGAAGACGCCGAGAGACGAGAGAGAGAGAACGACGAC
>NW_023339740.1:1794587-1795576 GCF_004916995.1 Morone saxatilis | reverse complement strand
GCGACGGGGGCAAGGAAAAACTGCCTTTTAACGGGCAGAAACCTCGGACAGACCCTTCGGCTCTAGGTGGGTGGTCATCTGCCTTGACACACATGCAGCCCCCCATGCAGTCTGTTTGACTGTAATGTCCAGTGAGACATGACAAACTACAGTGTTTTGATAAAAATGTATTACTGAAAGAAAAAAAAAATTCAGTTGGATTTTTATTTAGTATTATTAAAAAAACAGCTTATACATTTCGAGAGTATGGAAAAGCAGCTTTAATTTCAGTTAATTACAGTTTTTGATGGTAATCCACAGATGATATAGTGATGACAGACAGCATTTATCTATGCAGTAGTATTGAGTAAACCTGTGTAAAGGTTTTTGTATAGCCTATCCGCTGCATCAGGAAGAAGGTGAACAAGTAGGCGTGGGCAGACGGTGATGTCGGCAACCGATTTTCCTATAATCCAATTCAACACTGGCCTTTGGAATGTGTTTCAGCCAGTGGAAAACCTCCATGTGTTTTCTCCCAAATTTCACAACAGCATTCACACCCTGTTTCCACAGCGTGTTGGGGAGAAAAGCTTTAGCGTGGAATGCAGTCCTGCAGGTTTCTGCTTTCTGACGAGGCACCAACTTTCATGGCCTGGGGACTAACAGGCTTGATAATTTCATCACTTACAATTCATGCTGTCTTTTTTCTCCACCCTTCATTACTCCTCTACACCTGGGCTGCTGAATGGCGGGGCTTTCCACAGATACTGTATGTGTAAATTTAAAAAGACGTGAGGAGTGAGGCTAGAGGAACGTCATTAACAGAGGATGCATGTGAACCATTGTGAAAGTGTGTTAGTCATATGTGTTGTGTGTTTCAGTTGTGTGTGTTTCAGATTTCAGTAGACATTAAATTCATATATCAAAACCCAACGACATCTATACGACACAGAAGACAAAAATAAGAATAGGAAAAATAACCTTTACAGGTTAGCTCAGTGGGTAGAGCT
>NW_023339740.1:1792867-1794462 GCF_004916995.1 Morone saxatilis | reverse complement strand
CAATAAAAGCCCCAAAAAATATTAAAATAAAAAAATAACCTTTACAAAACTCTGATGTATGTAATATCACTACTTGTTCCAACATCTCCCATATGATAGGCGCACACCAAAATGAACAGAACAGTGTCTACCCACAGGGCATCACCTTGATAAACAGTTAATCATGTAAATATTATCACTAATCTGGCCCACTAAGATTATAATAATCTTGTGGGCCAGATTATATTATATTTTCGACATCATGTCACAGGTTGGAAGGAGGGGGATCAAGGGCCAGTCCTACACCCTTGAAAGGCTAAACTGTATTCAGTTGGTTGCAATCTGCAACTTCACTACTAGATGCTACTGAATTCTACACACTGGTCCTTCAAAACTCAGCCAAGGGATTTAAGTAAAAAGTATGGTTCTATTTTTCAGATGGCCAAGTGACCTAGATGTACATTGACTGAGATAACCAAATAATGTTATGACAATCCTAGGGGTAGCTATAGCACCCCAAGCCCCTCCCTGGTGCTGCTTAGTGGTCTCACCTAGCAGTGATTCTGCTGTGCTCCAAAGCTTAAACTCTTGCCTTTGTTTTTGCATTACCAGAAGTGGTGGCTCATAAGGGAAACTTTGACTGAAGCAACATGACTTGTGAGGTAGGCATCATGTGACTTACATCAGTAAGTCCTGTATCTATGTAGTGAAATGCTTTTCAGAAGAACTGTGCTTGCTGAGTGGTATTTTTGCACACTCTAGTGGCTCATTGTTGTAACTGCTTGACCAGGTTTAAGGTTTATATATATGATGCGTCACAACCTTCCCCTTGTGAGGGTGTCTTAACATTTAATTTAGGCACATTCAGACAAATGTAGGCGTTTTGATTGATGATACAAATTTTGAAGTGACTATATTTATGTGGTTTTTGAGGCCCAGACACTCTTTGCGAAAAAACATTTTGATTGGAAAGGTTGGAGCAAAGCACTGACTGTCTTTAGTTCAGTACAGTCTGTTTCAAGTTCAAACTGTTATGTTAAGTGCAAAACCAAGCCAATACAAGCACTGTTTACAAGTTACAGTTGAGCAGCCGCTTATTTACAAGAAGAGTGTTTCTGTGCTTTTGTGGTCTTTCAACTAGCTTTCAACAATGAAGGGGCGTACTGTGTATCACGGCTAAGCTGATATAGCACCACAGTACTCATCCCCTTTCATGAGTGGATCAGGATTTATTTTTGCATGGACTATTATATTGCAGACATTATAGTGTGCCCCTGTCTGAGACTATGAGGGGCCGTACAAGACATATTTCATTCTGGCACTCTCACACACACATACATTTGTCTTTCAAATACGTATATTTTCACTCTCACATACATACATTCTCCTTTCACATACATATATTTTCACTCTCACATACATACATACAACACTTACAGAATTATTTTCATTCGCACATTTATACAAATATACCATTGCAACCCACCTCCACCCCAGCTCCTCCTTTTATGCTGTATCTAATTAATCAGTGTCATTTTCTGATTGCCATTGATGCTTGCTCTGTTCTGTACCCTGGGGGGTCTCTGCTGCCACTCTCCTTGTCTTAAACTTTTCCA
>NW_023339740.1:1792212-1792840 GCF_004916995.1 Morone saxatilis | reverse complement strand
ATGTAACATTCTGCTTTGGAAATAAAAGGTATTTTGACAAAAGTAGTCCTGACTAAAATACATATATTATATAGCTCACATTTGAAATCAGTCGACTCACATATATATAGTCACTTTCACATATATTATATATAAAGACACTCACAAGCATGTATTTTATCTAACTTTTTTTAGTATCCATTAATTCCAGGAAGTTCCTAATATAGCAGGAAGTCACTCTTAAACCAGGAAGTACATGTGTAAGACTTGCTCAGCTTATCCTGACCTGACGTTAAAAAGCAGGATGACTTGAATAGCACAATTGTGTACCTCTGTTTTCAAACCATTTCCCAACATGCGACTCCCACTAGGGGTCACGTCATTTATTACTGAGAAGAAAACTAAATTAGTGAAAAGACCAAAGAGCTAATACAAAAAGGCGAAGCATCAGATTAAATAAAACTCTGAATTTGTCTTACAAAAAGAGGCATATTAAGTAGTTAAGATAATAGAACAATACATAATGCAGAGAATTGTATAAAATGTTTAATATAATATCAGGAAAACTCATCTCTGATGCAATATTTAATAATCAAATCATTCATTTTACACAAACTTCATGCAGTTATTGGTAAATGGTAAATGGACC
>NW_023339740.1:1791268-1792045 GCF_004916995.1 Morone saxatilis | reverse complement strand
AGCTGGGGATCGAACCAACAACATTCAGATTAGGGGACGACCTGCTCGGCCTCTGCGCCACAGCCCCCGCTTATGGCGTTCACTGTTTGTTCAATGTATAGTTTATCAGTTCTTCTGTACTGTTATTAGGGCCCAAGCACTGACCGTGCGAAGGCCCTATTGTAATTGAAGGAATTCTTTTTTAGGGCCCGAGCACTGACCGTGCGAAGGCCCTATTGTAATTGAAGGAATTCTTATTAGGGCCCGAGCACTGACCGTGCTATTTTAACTGAAAAAAATATTAAAATCATAATGTGAGATTTGTTGTGGTCTGTACCAAACAAACATGTTTTCTAATATCTGGAGAACAAGATTTGTAGGCCAGGAAAGCTGATGGATAAACGGCAAAGACTAAGAAGGCTGCCCAAACAGCAAACTGCAATAAAACTCCTTATACTTTAAATTAGGCATTGTCAGTATCTTTAGAGGGTTACTAATGCCACTGTCTGAAAAATGTAATACTTTTCTGTCTTTGTGGTCTACATTCCATTAAACATATTGTATGTTCTGACAATATTTTGATATGGACTGACTGAACCTGCTACTGCTGAGAACTCTTCACTTTCCCTGCTTGAGCTAGAATTACCATTAGCTCCACAGTTTGACACAAACTAAAAGTGGAGTAGATTAGTCAGGTGACATCATATGGCCAGTGTCTGGCTCAAACATACAACTGCCACAGCTTTTGAAAAAATAGGACCTGTGAGAATTTCCACTGAATAACAAGGCTTGAGTAAA
>NW_023339740.1:1785042-1791243 GCF_004916995.1 Morone saxatilis | reverse complement strand
CTCTCAATGGCCGACGGCCCAGCAGCCCTTCATCTTACGCAGTTTCATCCGGTGGAACCGGGGGCGGTGTGTTGGGGAGAAAGCACAGTTCTTGTTTTTAGGGGGGCATGGTATCCAGGGGCGAGTGGAAGGAGAAATAGTTTGTTAGTGTTCGCACCGATTGTTGACTGATGGATTTGGTCTGACTGAGGGCCAGCAGTTTGGAGGTCAGAGTTTACAAGGATGGCAGGGTTTGATGTTTTTTATGATTGCCCGAAAATGAAGTATCACGTTAGGCTTGGGGCGGGAGGGGGGGGACGGGCAGGGAGACGTCCATGGGAGGATGATGCTGTGCATTCAGAAACACGCCCAGGTCATATACCAACAGGATTTTTGATGGAAGGAGAGTCAGAGATAACCAGGTCTAAAATGCGCCCCCTGGTGTTGGAGTTGGTGCATCCAACATTGCTGGGGTGCTTGGAGGTTGCAGACAATACCGTACATTAAGAACATCTTGCTGCCAACCGGGGAGGGAAGGGATTCTTCAATGGTAATGTCATATCGCCAAGTATAATATTATTGGAAGACTTAGAGATCCAGAGGGGGAGGTGAGGGAGGTTCATGGATCTTCTGCAATGAAGGGCATGGATGGAGGTTTTTGGGCCGCTGTAGAGCCAGTACTTGCATTTATCTTTGGAGGGGGGGTTTTCTCTCGATTTGAAGGCCAGATATTCAAAGGAGGACCATCAGGTAGAAGACAGAGGGAGACAGCTTTGGGGAGAGCGTTGCCGCGTAAATAACCGCCAGGGCCACCTCGACCAGTGGCAGCGAGCCCTCTGCACCCGGCTACACTGGGTATCCCAGGGGGGCAAGCTTCATTTAATGGACGAAAAAAAACCTCAGGTTTGTGCGCAGGTTCTCAGTGAGGGCACATCAGGTTCAATATCTTTCTCTAGAAATTATGATCATGCTATCAGGGCTAGATATATTTTTACATTATATAACTAATGGGCTTGATTCTTGCTAACATTGGAGAACCTTGTTTTTATCTTTTAACCATCTTCAAATGGTGGTTGTCTTTTTATAATAGATTAGCCTAGGCACATATCATATCTCATACAGGAAAGGGGAGGAAGTTTGACCGAGGTTTTCTGGCCGAGGCGGTTGCTCAACTGTTATGGAGGCCACAGAGCAAAAAGGGGGTTTGGGACTAAGAAGCGGTCAAATTTTGGGGGAGTTGGATCATTGATTGTCAAATTATTGTAAAAATAATAATGAAGTGTTTAATGTTAAAACGATGCAGATACAGTGCTCTTTATGATTCTTTCCATGTGCGGTCGGACATGGTGGGTTAATGCTATGTTGATGTGTCATGTGTCACTGTCCAAGTTTGGGACTTGATTCATTTCCAGCTGCTCAAGAAAAGCACATTCACATTGCTTAAAACAGTTTCCCATAACTAACTTTATTCTCTAAATGGACCAGAGGTGGGACATATTTTTGAATGTCTTTAGTTTTATTATTTTCTATTTTCTATATTATATATTTTTAATATGTGTTGTTATATATTTTAATTCAATGCACATATATTCTTATTATTTTCTATTTCTTATGTTTGTTTAGCAACTGTAACTCAAACCAGGCTTTTCCCTCCGGGATATATTTTCTGGGATTTCTGATCTGGATAACCTGTAAACTTCTGTTCCTTCCCTTACAGTTAAATTGACATTTATTTTGTTAGTCTAAATTGTTTATTTGCAAGCACAGATTAAAAAAAGGTTTACTTCCTGACACTTCCTATGGCTCTTTATCATTTTAGCCAAAATGGAGTAAGAGGGACCAATGAAACATTGAATTTTAAATTATTGAAATTTTGCCATCCCTGGGTACCGTCACCAGCTGCCATTGCACCACACTGCCAGGTGTTTCATTAAGCACACCTGACTTGGGCTAAAGAACACCACCAATCACTGGACCTGCCAATTAGTAGCTTAGCAACTGTATCTAGCCTTTTGGAGTCTCAACATGCTGGATTGTGCGGTAAAGCCATTAGGGCTTTCCCAGTGGAGGAGCAACATTTATGGTATCTAAAGAGTCATGAAGGCATAAAGGGCTAAAATGATTTCGTTATATTTAATTCAACCTTTATTCCACAAGCGTTCAATTACAAGTACACTGTGAATAAATTGACGAATTCTTCCTTTTAAAGGTTATGATAAATGCCCAAATTACCCATTATTGTTAGTATTAGCAAACACAAATGGCCTGTATGGCGCTTCATATGTTTTTACTCATGCATTTCCTCCGGGCGTGTAAGTTGTGTGTGTGTGGTGTTTGGACGGAGGGACGTGAGTGTGTTATTGATTGCACAGATGTTTCCACGTTCCTCCATGCCCACAGATGGGGGCCAGTCAAGTTCGGCTCTTTCTCTTGCTTTCTTATGTTGTCATTGGCACATCATTAAGACATGGCAGGGCTTGTACATGTGTGCATTGTTTTGGTACTGTCAGTGTGGGGTGTGTGGTGTGTGTGTGGTGCTGACTCCTATTGGCTCACTTGCTTGACCAAGCTGCTGACCAGAAGGCCATTGTGTCACCAGACGCCAGGACTATATTGGCTGTGGGTGTGCTGGTGTGTGTGCTGTATGTTATGGATGTTATTGGATGTGCTGTTGTGGAGAATTAAAAGAATTTCAGGGCCAGTGTGTGGGTTTAAGAAAGTGCCATTAGGTGATTAGTGACAGTGGCTATTTTCATTTCTGAATAAAACTTGTTGCTTTCACTTCACCAACAGCAATCTTAGTGCTATCTCTGGGGCTATGATGTTATAATCTATGTGTGTGTATTTGGGGAAGTTGGGCTTAGGGAGGGCCTTTACAGGGGCTAAATGATAATGGAATGACCATGCTCCGCTGGCCCTCGTTGGCCCCCGCCAACTATTAACTGTAGGAAAAACGGACCACACCTCCTGGGGTTGCTACAAGGACAAAGACATGGGGTACTGAAGTCTTTCTGTGCTGTGTGTGGTGGTGTGTGTGTGGTGTGTGTGTGGTGTGGTGTGTTTGGGGGGGTGAGGCATGGGTGGTTAAGGTAGGTTTTTTTTGGGCGGTTGGGGGGGTCAGTGTGATGGACAATAGGCTTGGCGGGCGACACCTTTATTTGCTTAACATCAGGGGGAAAGAAGTGTTTCAGGCCTCCTGGACACAACACACACACACACACGCACAACACACAGCACCACTGCTGCCATGTCTGGCTGTCACTGTGTCTGCTGTGGGGCGTCAGTTGGTCCCCTGCCCGTCATAGTCTTGCTCATGTCAACCTTTTCATGACTTTTTTTGCTGGGTCTGGATTCCAGCGCCAGCACTCTGACACTTGTCACTTTCTATCTTTGGATGTGTATAATTGTTAAGATCGTAGAAATGTGTAATATTTATCTGCAATGGGGAGGCAGTGTGTTATACAGTCATGGGTGAATGTGTAAAGCAGTGGGTAAAGAAAAAGTTTTAAGGAATGCAATTGGCTTTATACCATTTGGAGGTTTTGTTTTTTGGGCTGTAGCCTCATTTTCTTTCGGCTGTATTACTGGAGATCTGGCAATCTTTAAACAAAGAGCGTCAGGAGAAGTAACACGAGAAGTCAGTGATTGATACGTTTTTAAAAAGGTTAGGGTTAGCCCTAGGTTAGTTAAGTTATTTGGAAGAGAAACTGAGGCCAGCAGTTAAAATTATGAAAAAGCCTCCCATTCGTGAACATCCATTACAGCTAACAGGGACCACTTCCCTGGATAAACTTTGACCTTTGTACTGGGACTGCAGTTGCTTTCCTGTGTAGATGAGGATTATGTGGGGTATTCAGGGGTTTTGACTTCAAATAAAGGTGTTTAGATTGGTCTTTCTTACAATTTTTTCTCCAAGTACCCCCATTATGACCAGTGTTAATATACAGCAGCGGTAGGCCGACCCTGTTCAGCTGCAGACAGTTCACACAGGGGGGGCCGCTTTATTCTTAATAGGATTATTTGGGTTGTTGACTGTTGGTTGATCCTGAACGGAACCGGTTCAAGAACCAGAGCTAATTTGATGGAAAAGGGGTCCTCCTGGTCCACACTTCTCTCCCCAATAGTCCCTGTTTTGGAACCACTGAACCATTCATTTTACGTCCACCAAACTATCCTTACCATCCATGTTTTAGCTCCTAACTAATTGTGAGATGAGATTTATTTTTCAAACCATTGAAATGGGAACATTTCATCTGAAGAAAGAGAATTATGAATGATTTATTTGTTTGGATTACTTAAGTATGTTTCTCAGGTTTATTGTTATCTACCCTGCACAAGCAAAGACATGTCAACAGAACTGAAAAAACAATTCACAAAACAAAGGCCGTAAATTCACCATTGGTGGGGAAACAAACTGCATTTTCATTGTCATAAATGTAATAGTTGGTGTATGCTTTAAAAAAATCCTGCACACTTGTACTGTAGTCACTCTGATTAGCAAGGGTATCCGTTACACTTTCATCAGTATATTCATACAACATTACTGGGAGGAAATCAAAGTATCATTACATTTGGTATTATGTTAAAGGAAACTGAATAAGACCGTAGGTCCATATCCATGGACAAACGAATTGTTATCATAAGGGGGGGTTATCACACAAATAATATACTAATTAATACAAAATACTGCAAGCATGCTAACCATTTAAATAATAACTGTATGCAGAAATGAAAGGAAACTGGGGTTTTCAAACTCCAGCTAAATTGCTTCTAAGAAGAAAGCCACCAGGTATGTGGTTGAAAGCTGCCTCTTTCTGTATATTAGCATTAATTAGCATTAATTAGAATGCTTTGAATTATTAACTGGTGTTAAAGTGTGTTGCTCAGCTTTTACAGAATATTCAAACCATCTTACAAGGAGTAATGAGGCTTCAATAGGACTAATAAATTTAGAGGCAATTTACATGCAATCATTTTGCTTCAAGATCACTTAACTGTTTGAAATATACAATATAAACTCCTTTACAAAATGGACTGAAACGCATTTAAAAATGTAAATTTACTGTAAATGTTCTCTTACAGTTGCATCATATTTGTGTCTCTACTGTAAGTTGCTGACTGTGTTGAAGGTTGCTGGACCTGTTCAAAGTCTCAGTGAGATAAACTGAATAAATAAAGGATTTAAAATGAAAGGAAATGCTCATTTGAAGGCTTTTCTGCCAGTGAGCTGTTTTGAGAAGTGTCCACCTTCTGCTAAAGCACAGGATTAAACCCAATTGTTGTTGTTGTGTTTGTGTGTTTTTGTGTCTAGGTTTGGGTATGGGTGGATATTCAGCGCCAATGTAGCTATGGCAACGGTTGCTCAATTACCGGTGTGTGTCTTGTTTACTTCCAGACAGCGAGCCTCTCTCTCTTCCTCACTGTCTGCAACAGCTGCTCCCTCTCCACTTCCTGTCTCTCACTCTTCCCCCTTCCCCTGTCTGCCTTTTCTCAATGTTTTTATCCCCGCTTCTCACTCTGCTGCTTTTCTCTGGTCCTAATTTTGTATGTTACACAACACAAAACAGATCCACGCTTTTAAAAATCAGCATTTTAAATGTGCAGGAAAAGATTCATATGAGACAAACAATTTACCAAAATACCACACAGACAGGCAAAGCGATGTTCAAGGTCAGGAAAAGACCCGACTGTGAAAGCTAATGGAGCTCACAATAGAAAGTTGAATCTAAAGGCCAAAGGCCAAACACAGACAAGCACAGATGTTTGTTTGGTGTGCAAAGGCCCTTGTGGCTTCAAATCCTCACCTGGCCCATTCTCAACTTTGGGAGGGACAAAATGTTCAGCTTGCTGCCTGATATATCCCAAACCAGGACAGGAAGCATGAGTAACCAGGATACATCAGGCTGTATATTTATATCATCCTGTCAGTGCTGCATAATGTTATGGCTAAACGGTGTATGTTGCCTTTATCTTTTAAAGGTCCAGTGTGTAGAATTTAGTGGCAGATCGCAACTCTATCGCTTCACCCTCCCCTTCCAAGAGTGATGGAAAAGGTACGGCAGCCTCGAAAATGCTATCATATATATATAGATGCATTCTGGATTACTGTAGAAACATTGAAGTTCATCATGGCGGAGTCCGTGGTAACAAAAACACAATGATTCTTATTTTCAGGTGATTATACACAAATCAAATCAAAACAAAACATACCTATGAATATTA
>NW_023339740.1:1779094-1785018 GCF_004916995.1 Morone saxatilis | reverse complement strand
CCTCCTAAATGTTACACACTGTAGTTCTAACCATCTTCAAAATGTGGTTGTCATAAATTAGCAGTACAGTACAGGAAAGTAAAATACATTATATAATATATATAATGTATAATGTATATTAATGTAACAAAATGATAGCTATTGCCATTTAACTACATGGTTGATTTTGCTAACATGAGAACTTCAGATGTGACTATATATTGCTTTTATCTTTTGACCATCTTCAAAATGTGGTTGTCTTTTTAATATAGATTAGCCTAGCACATAGCATATCTCAGTACAGGAAAGGAGGAAGTTGACCAAGTTTCTGGCCGAGGCATGCGCAACTGTTATTGGAGCACAGAACAAAAATGGGCTGGACTTAGGAAGGGTCAATTAAAAAAATGATGGTTGCATTTGAGATGTCATTTTCTCACAAGAAAACAACACAGTCCTGCAGTTCTTTGTGTTTACTGTGGCACGACTCAAGTATGAATGGATGTTTGGAGACAGGCGATCTTTTCAATCTGCTCAATGTTTTATGGTTGTTTCTGCTTTAGAATGTGACCATGGTACTAACAAATAGAAAATTAAGTTTTGTTTCCAACATCAATAAATGTCCATTATTCTAGAAGTCTGTTCCTCATCACTATTAAAAAAAGTTTGCAACAATGTTCAGCACTGCAAATCCTGCCCCAATAATTACACAATTTAGTAATTCAAACCTTTACTCATCAAAGTAAGGACAGTTTCCTTTGTTTTGTAAAGTGTCAAATTTAGTTATTTGGGGAAGCCCTGGTAGGTCACCTGGTAGGTAGATGGCTCCCCATATACTTGCTGCAGCAGTCATAGGTTCGGGTCCAACCTGTGGTCCTTTGCCGTGTGTCATCCTCTCTTTCTCACTCCCCTTTCATGTCACTTTACAGCTGTCACTATCCATCAATCCAATAAAAGCCGACATTTCTTTTTTAAAAAAATTAATTTTTTGATGATCACTTGAAGCTAGCCTTAAGAGAGTATCTTCCCAATTGAGGAAATTACCTTAAAGTGCTTGCTTTACTGGAACTAGGAACGTCAGGTTGGGTTGGCATGCAGCACGTGTTTTGTGTGTGTGTGACTCACATGTCCCTTGGCTGACTCTCTGAGTGCTCAATGTGATTTAACCCACCTGGGTCCTGAGGTGGATGAACTTGCATGGATGGCTTCATCCATGCAACCTCCAGCAAAGAAGCCAAATGTGTTCTCTGCTAGCCCCACACAGGGTGCTCCATTCTGGGCTTAGCCTCCTGATCAAAACCCTTGGTTGCCTGGAGGTCAGATGTCACAGGTGGCTGACACTGAACAAAGGTTAGCAAAAATACCTCAGCCATGTTTGTGTGTTGGTTTGCAGTGTTTCTTTTTTCTCTTAAGATCAGGACATTATCCTTGTAACATAATAACACTATTCTCTTGAATTACTATTCTTGCTGCTATTCTTAAAATATTACTGTGTTATTCTTTCACAGTGGCTCTAATAGTTGTATTTAAAGTATTTTTGTATCAAATTACTTTTTTTTGTGACAATTAATTAATATAATGGAACATTTCTTACCTTATACTAACAGCAATGCCATTTTTGAAAAACAATGCACCTCTCAGAAACAGTAATCTCCTGGTCTGGTGCAGCTGACATTTCAAGCACACACATAGACTCACACACACACATCAACCATAAAATGGTTTGTTCTAATGAAGCAGCCACTTGATTAGAGTGAAATAAACAAGAGGATTGTTTGGAAGGTTTGATGTGTCTTCGCTATTCCAGGGAACTGCACTGCTTGGGGTTAAGGAACTCTTGTCTCTTATTCGGCTTTGTTTTCAGTTTCTCTCGGTTGTCAACGTGTCTGTTAATATTAAAGCGACCTCTCCAATAAGTATTTTTAATCTCACGCTCCCATGCTTCTCCTTCCCCACCATCCCACCCTTTATCTGTCTGTCACTGTAAATTTTTAAACAGCTCAATTTGTGGGCTACCTGATACTGATGAAGGGCCTGTTCATGTGTGACCATGAATGTGTGTGTGTGTGTCTGCGTGTGTCATTTGTGCTCTTACATATGGTGGCATTGTAATGTCAAATGATGCGACTTGACAGATTGTTTCACAGCTAACGCATGAATGCAAACAGTAATTAAATTGAATAAATAAATGATCCAATGAAACCTTTTTTTGAGGGCATTTTGCTTTTTTAAACTCTGAATCGGATGTGGGAAAAAAATGTGCATCACAAACCACATCCCTTCTTCTCTACTGCATAGAAAATCAAAATATCCTCCATATAACCCACTGTGGCGTCTGTCAGCAGTGTGCAAATGCAAGTTGTGCTGGGAAGTGCACAATTTTCTACTTTTTTCTACTTTCTATGTAACGTTACTTTTACAACGATGTCTAGGAAATCAGGAAGAAGCTGTTCAAGCTGCTCCAACAGTAGTGGCAAACTCCGACTTTAGAAAAAAACTGAATGTGAAACACACAAGCCTTTACTTAATGAAGAGTGGCCCTGTCCGAGACCATACACTCTACATAGATTCCTTGAGTGTGCAGGGGACCAAGATGTTCTGTAGCTTGCAAATTTATTATGCTAGCTAGTGAAGTAGTATGACACAGTACATCACTTGGAATGTGGCATATGGTCCCTCAGTTTTATTCTCTATTTCTGGCTATTGTTGTAACAAATGTCTCACTAATATGTAAAATTTTAATAACGCTAAAATCACATTTATATAAAGCACCTTCATCAGTAACTGGGGTAGTTGCCTAACGCCATCAGTCCAACTACCGGGGTCAGCCCTATGTTCCCACAGCCCAATGGTCCGACAGCCCTATGTTCCCACATTTCTAAGATTTTTCTTAAAATTAGGCCCTATGTTTCCACATTTCTAGGATATTTTCAAAATTAGGTCTTGTGTTCTTACATTTCCCTTCAATTTAAGCCCTATCCTCCCACAAGATTTCTAGGATTAGGGTTAGGGTTAGGGTTGTGGTTAGGGTTAGGGTTAGAAATGTGGGAACTGTGGGAACTGTGGGAACTGTGGGAACATAGGGCTGTGGGAACATAGGCACGCTCCCCAACTACCCATGCTGCAATCAGAATCACTACGAATTGACACCGCAGTAAGAGCAGTGCTGCTAGATGCGGCAACACACAAGCAGATCTCTGGATGGGTACCCGGTTAGCTCAGTCCGTAGAGCTGGTGACCCATATATGCAGTGGCCCGGGTTCGAGTCCGACTGGCGGCCCTTTGCTGCATGTCGTCCCCTCTCTCTCTGCCCCCCTTTCTGGTCTCTCTCCAGCTATCTCTGTCAAATAAAGGCCAAAAAAATGAAACTTTAAAAACAAAAAAGCAGATCTCTGGATTTCTGTATAGCAATTTATTTACTACACGTTCCAAATTATTATTCGTATATACTTTTCTTGTCATAACATCATATGACATTATCTTGTTGTATCACAAAACATTCTTATTATCACACAAAATTGATGTCTTAATCAAAGCAAAAAGCTATTTGTTTGTGATAATGTGATAAACTGTAGATACAATAAGGATTTTGTTCAAATGAAAAAAAGGTTTGTTCTTGTAAACTCCTTTTACCAGTAACAAGTTTGTTTATTGTTAGATGGTATAGTATCCACTGTTCAAACGCAAGTTATAAAAAAAATGCATTTCCCTTGCTTGCGAATCATTCCAGTCTCTTGTTATTTCCTCTCTTTGAAATGTGTGTCTCTGGTCATTGTTACCTCATGTAAAAACCCCTTCATGTGATGCATAGCAGTGTTTGCTGTGCGTCCTCTGTGCTACAGTGTGAAGTTGCTGTGTGTTGTTTGCAAGGGAAAGGAGGGGGGACAGTGTTTGTACAATAGTTGCAGTCTAGTCCTCCTCCATATTGTTTGGCTCAATCCACAATCCTCCTTCCACCGGACAAAGCCTTATTGATAGTAGCCCACATACTGTATCTGCTTACCATGGATTAGCTCTGGACTAATCCTGACATGAGAATGGGAAGAAAGAAAGAAAAGGGGAAAAAAGTTGACATTCACACACCGATACACAGTTAACAAGCACTGTAAAACCACATAAATTCATTTAAAAAATGTTGAAACTGATTTAATTAAAGAATTTGAATAAAGTTACCTCAATATTTAAAGTTAAAAAACATTCTTGATTAGGTAGCATTAGTAATTTTAAGTGACAATGACTTAAACTGGGGCGGCTGTGGGCTCAGGAGGTAGAGCGGGTCATCCACTAATCAGAAGGTTGGCAGTTTGAGCCCCGGCTCCTTCTGCTGCATCGAGTGTCCTTGCAGTTTCACTTAAAATTAGTAGTAAAACCTGCTTTATCAATAATCTTTTTGAACTTACAAAACTGAGTTTGTGTTACTTAAAATGTTTGATGTAATCAGTTTCAACAATTGTTTTGAGTTAAAATAACTCAAACATGCATAGTGTGTCTGTGTGTGTAGATGGGTGACATTCAGTTTGATGTATGAAGATAAAGGAGACACACACTCATACAACCAGTAGCTTTTACATACATGACTGGTTTGACGCTCCAACCACTGGTTTCTACTGAGTCAAACAGCACTGTGTTCTCTCGTTGGTTAGTGTGTGTGTGCTCTTTGTTGTCATTTGATTGGAAAAAGCTAACTCTCCCACTGCCCAGGGTGAGATCTGCCCCCACACCCGGTTCAATAGCAGGACATGGCTGTACTGTGTGTGTGTGTGTGTGTGGGAGGGGGTGTGTGTGTGTCTGGGGGTCAATTGGGAGTTAATTAACGCATGGCCCCGTTTGGCATACATTGTAATAAGTCCAGTTATTGTCTGGCTACAGTATGAAGTTGTCCTCATTTCTTCCATCCCATCCTCCTCAGTTTCCACTTCCCTTAATTTCTTACTCATCGCTCAGTATCGTTCAATCATTTTCAATGTAGTAGGTCAATTTTGCCTAATCTTCTTGCTGATAGGTTACGTATCACGATACAGCGATTACAATTAAGCATCTTGCAATATTGTAAGCAAGGCGATATATTGCAATGTTTTAGAAATCTAATTTTAAGAAAAATTCTATCTTCATAATATAAAGAACCCGCCACCGTATGCATAAAATCTGAGTTAAAAAAAGTTTACTTTTTTATGCAACCAGTGGGATCTGTATTTATATTTATTACAGTCCCTATAACAACTTCATATCCCTCACTTCTGCTATCTGCTATCTAGCAGTTGGAGGTTTAAACACAAAGATATGTACAGTGTTGTTGAGAATTAATCCAATATCAAAACAAAACATTGCGATACTCAAGTGTATCATTTTTGCTCACACCGAAATGGAC
This sequence comes from Morone saxatilis, assembly GCF_004916995.1. Classification (NCBI taxonomy): domain Eukaryota; kingdom Metazoa; phylum Chordata; class Actinopteri; family Moronidae; genus Morone; species Morone saxatilis. The sequence goes on along the minus strand of NW_023339740.1, from coordinate 1,779,674 downwards.
CTATACAAGTACAGGTCCATTTAAATTATATATCCTCTATGCTGTTTTATTCTTTGTTTCCTTGGTAACCATATTTATTATAGTGTAACACATCTAACAGTATCTGTTAAAACACTATGCTAAGTGTCGTCTTGCCTTGTTACATTTAGCATATAGTATATAGTCTACATACAGTTCAAACCAGACCTGTGTATAATAGTACATGGCAATAATAACTCTCTAATCTGCAATCAGGTCAGTTTTCAAACACAAAAGCATTTTTTTTATTGCTTTTATTTGGTTTTAACATGGCTGAAACATCCCTCAATGCCTCCTCTTAAAGAAAAAGTTCAACATTTTGAGACATAGGTCTTAAGTGAGTCAGTTCTCACAGCAGTCCAAGTCAAGTGTCCAGTCAGTTTTGTGACTATGACTATTTTGTGAGTACGATTCGAGTTCAAGTCTCAGGTCCAATGCTCTGTTACCCTCTAATTGGAATTCTATATCATTATATATATATATATATATATATATATATATATATATTATACTTTTGTTTTTTTTATTTGAATTGGCCAATAGATACATATATGATTGACAT
>NW_023339740.1:1778810-1778994 GCF_004916995.1 Morone saxatilis | reverse complement strand
AGGGGGGCAAGCTTCATTTAATGATGAAAAAACCTCAGGTTTGTGCCAGGTCTCAGTGAGGCACATCAGGTCAATATCTTTCTCTAGAATATGATCATGTATCAGGCTAGACTTATTTTACATTATATAACTAATGGTTGATTTTGCTAACATGAGAACCTGTTTTTATCTTTTAACCATCTTC
>NW_023339740.1:1778358-1778665 GCF_004916995.1 Morone saxatilis | reverse complement strand
GGTGGGACTTAAGAAGGGTCAATTGAGTTTGATCATGATTGTCATTATTGTAAAATAATAATGAAGTGTTTAATGTTAAAGATAATACAGTGCTCCTTTAGATTCTCCATGTGGGTCGGCACATGGTGGGTTAATGTATGTTGATGTGTCATGTGTCACTGTCCAGTTTGACTGATGCATTTCAGTGCTCAAGAAAAGCACATTCACATGCTTAAACAGTGTATCCCATAACTAACTTATTCCTAAATGACCAGAGTGGACATATTTTGAATGTCTTATTTTATAGTTTTCTATTTTCTATATATAT
>NW_023339740.1:1778007-1778283 GCF_004916995.1 Morone saxatilis | reverse complement strand
GTATTTCTGATTCTGATCTGATAACCTGTAACTTCTGTTCCTTCCCTTACAGTAAATTGACATTTATTTGTTAGTCTAAATTGTTTATTTGCAAGCACAGATAAAAAAAGGTACTCCTGACACTTCCTAGGCTTTATATTTTAGCAAATGAGTAAGAGAAATGAAACATTGAATTTTAAATTTATTGAAATTTGCCATCCCTGGTACCGTCACCAGCTGCATTGCTACCACACTGGCCAGGTGTTTCATTAAGCACACCTGACTTGGCTAAAGAAC
>NW_023339740.1:1777498-1777997 GCF_004916995.1 Morone saxatilis | reverse complement strand
CCACCAATCACTGACTGTCCAATAGTAGCTTAGCAACTGTATCTAGGCTTGGAGTCTCAACATGCTGATGGGTAAAGCATAGGGCTCTAGTGAGAGCAACATATGGTATCTAAAGAGTATGAAGGATAAAGGGTAAAATGATTTGTTATATTTAATTCAACCTTATTCACAAGGTTCAATTACAATACACTGTGAATAAATTGACAGATATTCTTCCTTTTTAAAGGTATGATAAATGCCAAATTTACCATTATTGTAGTATTAGCAAACACAAATGCCTGTATGGGTTCATATGTTTACTCATGCATGCCTCCGTGTGTAAGTGTGTGTGTGTGTGAGAGAGTGAGTGTGTTATTGATTGCACAGATGTTCCACGTTGCCTCCATGCCACAGATGGCCAGTCAAGTCGTCTTCTCTTGTTCTTATGTTGTCTTGGCACATCATTAGACATGCAGGGGCTTGTACATGTTGCATGTTTGTATGTCAGTGTGTGTGTGTG
>NW_023339740.1:1777031-1777265 GCF_004916995.1 Morone saxatilis | reverse complement strand
CTTTCACTTCACCAACAGCAATCTTAGTGTATCTCTGGGCTATGATGTATAATCTATGTGTGTGTATGGGGGAAGTGGGCTAGGAGGCTTACAGGGCTAAATGAATGAATGACCCATGCCTCCGCTTGGCCCTCGTGGCCCCGCCAACTCATTAACTGTAGAAAAACGACCACACCTCCTGTTGCTAAAGACAAAGACATGGGGGACTGAAGTCTTTCTGTGTGTGTGTGTGTG
>NW_023339740.1:1776238-1776863 GCF_004916995.1 Morone saxatilis | reverse complement strand
CACACACACGCACACACACCACAGCACCACTGCTGCCATGTCCTGCTGTCACTGTGTCTGCTGTGGGCTCAGTTGTCCCCTGCCCCGTCATAGTCTTGCTCATGTCAACCTTTTCATGACTTTTTATGCTGTCTGGATTCCAGCGCCAGCACTCTGACACTTGTCACTTTCTATCTTTGATGTTATAATTGTTAAATCTGTAGAAATGTGTAATATTTATCTGCAATGGGAGACATTGTGATACAGTCATGGGATGAATGTTGTAAAAGCAGTGGTAAAGAAAAAGTTTAAGAATGCAATTGGCTTTATACCATTGAGGTTTTGTTTTTTGGGCTGTAGCCTTCATTTTCTTTCCGCTGTATCTACTGAGATCTGGCAACTTCTTTACAACAAAGAGCGTCAGGAGAAGTAACACGAGAAGTCAGGTGATTAGATACGTTTTTAACAAAGGTTAGGTTAGCCCTAGGTTAGTTTAACTTATTTGGAAGAGAAACTGAGGGCCAGCAGTAAAATTATGAAAAAGCTATCCATTGTGAACATCCATTACAGCTAACAGACCAACTTCCTGGATAAACTTTGACCTGTTGTACTGACTGTAGTTGCTTTCCTGTGTAATGAGGGATTA
>NW_023339740.1:1773540-1776138 GCF_004916995.1 Morone saxatilis | reverse complement strand
AAAGAAGATCCAAATGTGCTCTCAAATGCTCGTGGCATCAGTGTGTGAATGTGTATGAATGAGTCAGTTTCTGTTTTGATGGACTTTGCCATCACTGATGTGATGTGAATTGTGTAAAGGTGTGAAGTGGCACGTAGTGTAAAAGCATTTTGAGTGGTCGGAAGACTAGAAAGGCGCTATACAAGTACAGGTCCATTTACAATTTAATATAATAAAATCTGTCTCTTAGTCAGGGTTGTCAGTTAAAGGCTAATATTTATAGGACTGGTCATTAAAGTAACTCTCATATGACACATATGTAAAGCTGGTGCAAACTAGAGATAACTAAACCAGTGTGGGTGTGTACAGGCCTTTAAAGTAGATGGCTGTTGTTTGGCTGTTAATAACATATTTATTAAATGTGGCCTAGTTCAGATTCCAGTGTGAACAGGATATGACTGGATATGACTGTACACACTGAGGTCAGATTGTAAAAAATTAAACCTGTATCTGATGTGGATGTGGACCATGTATAAAAGTGGTCCAAATCAGAATTAAAAAGATCAGATTCCATGTGATTTGTGCTGTTCACATTGTCATGAAAAAATCAGATCTGAGTGAAGATATGAGCAAAAAAAAAATTGGATTTGGGTCACTTTGGAATGCAGGCTGAACGCGACCAATGTAATATAGACTTTGTTAGTTTTCATCTGTTTCGTAAAATGTTTATTTTAATTGTCATGAACTTTAAGAAATTACAACTTATACAGTCAATCCACATTAAGACGATACCTTTCTTAGTTACCTGGTCACAGGAACATTCAAACTAGAGTCAGGATTAATAGCAACATAATTTAGAAATAGCTCCAAAGTGAGTGTAGCCTAGCTTTGCACAAAGCCTGGAAGCAAAAGTAAAAATATAAACCTGGAATTTACATCTATATACATTTAATCATATGCAACAAAGGTCCACTGCCGGATTCAAACGGGGGATGTTGCAGTTTAAGTGGTACATACTAACCTCTAGGCTAATATGACATCTCTATTGGAGATTCTTAATCAACAGCTGGATGCAGTGTCTGAACACATCTTAAAGATCCTATCCTCATAGTCAGGTTGCCAGGTTTGCACTGTGCCTTAAATCTAGGCAAACCCCAACTGAATCTTGAATGAACTGGTGACCAGTTTAATATCTAGATATAGATCTTTTCATCTGACTGTGTAAGACAGCATATTGGGTGTAGGAGTGTTCCTTTACTCTTTACACACTATGTTAGTAGTATTTAAAAGGCTAATGTTTACTCAAACACACTTTTTTCCAACTGACCTTCCTTCCAGCCATGTCTTGTCCATGAGAAAACTCAGATAGCCTCCAGCTGAGGGGGCTTCCTCGCCTGCACTGCATGCATGGACAACTCTGTGTTTGTGTGTGTGTGTGTGTGTGTGTGTGCTGCATTCATGCATGATCGGACCCCTGTCTTCTCCGTGACCTGCGTGTGTTTTGCATGTGAATGTGTTCATGCATGGCTGATGTGTTTCCGCGTTTATGGGTTACATGTACATGTGGGGAGTGTGCCATCAGATCAGTCTTACAATAAAAGGATTTTATTATCATGGCTACAAGATTAAAACCAAGACCAAAGTGTATCAGCTGCATACTAGTCTTAGACACACTAGTCAATGCAAACCATTTTTAGGAACACTCAAGGACTTGATGTCTCGAAGTAGTGACTTGAAATGGATTATTCTGTGAGTACAAAACCCCATTTACCATGTAATGAAAGAAGTGTGAAGCTCTGTGACTTTCTGTGTGTTTTGTGTGATAAATTACATTGATATAACAAAACAGTGATTTTTGCCTGTTGCCAGTAAAAAAAAAAGCTGAAAGACTTACAATTAGGGCTGAAGAATTTAAATATAATATCGAAATTGCAATATGACCAAGTGCAATATACAAATTGACGCTTCCCAAGCCCCGCCCCTTTTTGCTCTGTGCTTGGTTAGAACCTCGGCCAACTTTCTCCTTTACTGTACTTAGATATGCTACCTGCTAGGCTAATCTATGTTAAAAGGACAACCACATTTTGAAGATGGTTAAAAGGTAAAAGCAACATATGTATGAAAAACATCAAAATGAGCCACTGCACACTGGAATGACGTCACTGTGATTTATTTAAGAGCAAACAACACGTTTTGACTGCAGCTTCCTCAGGTTCGCTTAGCAAAAAAAACATATATACATCCTCCAATGGGGAGACCTGACGCTGAATTATTTTTGTGGTTGTATGTTGTTTCGGTTAATGTTACAGTAGTCATGATTTAGTCATGGTTTTGTTTAGTTTAAAACATCCTGGTCCAACAAATCAAGCAGAAACATGCCTTTGTGATGTCATACAGCCTCAACAGTGTATTGTACGGTGGCTGTCCACAGTATTTGACTTGCATGTGTGTGTGTGGGACAGTTGTGCAAAGCTTGTAATGTGTGTGAGTGTGTTTGACAGCAGTGGAGCGTGTGTGTGTGTGCGTGAGTCTGTCTGAGGCTCATTAATAATGTATGAGGTGGGAGGGGTGAAGGAGAAGGGGCGGTGACAAATGGAGAATCAGTGTGTGTGTGTGTGT
>NW_023339740.1:1772616-1773471 GCF_004916995.1 Morone saxatilis | reverse complement strand
CGGACTGAGAAACAGCGAGAGCAAAGAGAGAGAAAGGGACAGAGACAGTAAGGAAAGAGAGAAGAGACTGAATGAAAGAGATGGATAGATTGTAGTGCTTTCCTGCATTTTCACATTGGTTACATTTGTTGTGTTAGTGTGTCTGTGCTGGATCCGACTGACAGACGCTCAGTGTTTGTGTTTGCTGTTTTTCTCTTTGCTTTGGACGCTGAAGGATTGATGGGGATGGAGATACAACACACAGCGCCACTGTACACCTGGACACGAGAGCTGCACTGACAGAGGTACTGATACGTGTCTGTACTCTTGCGTGTGTGTGTGTGAAGGAAAGAATAACCCCCTTTCAGTTTTTTTTTTTCTGCACAGAAGTATAGCTTGGCCACCTTTTAAGCAAAATTAGAATGTCAAATTCACCACTTTTTACAGTTCTAAACTTTATGGAAATATATAAAGATAACAAAACTCTGGTTGTGTTCTTTCTCACAAAGACACTTCTTTGTTGAGAACAATTTGTGTGGATCAAACAGAATACAGTGTACTGTACTTCAGCGTGGGTTTGAATCCCTCACAGCCTTTGTCCCTGTCATTGCTTTCATCCCTACACTAACTGCTCTGCAAACAGAAACCAGTGCTAAATGTATTCAAAATGTAATTCAGGCTTCTACTGGGCTCTGTGTGTGAGTGAAGTCAAACTTTAATCCACTCTTAAATTACTCATCCTGCATGGCATGTGCTGTACTAGAGTTAATGTTATTGTGGTACAGTATCTGTGAATTATTTCATTTTAAATGTTTCATGGGAAAAAGATTTATTGACTGTTTGGCTAATTTGTCTTACTAGTGCAGTGCCCGTAGG
>NW_023339740.1:1768196-1772516 GCF_004916995.1 Morone saxatilis | reverse complement strand
TTGAGCCACACACAGACAGACAGAGATTTCTTGCTTTATTGATAGATAGATACTTTTCTACTTTGTTTTAATTGTCTCTATATTGGCTGCCAGTGGTTAATCTGGCTCCTAAAATAGAAGAGAAATGCATTGTGCTTACAACTGTCTATACTGCTGGGTTGCAAACACACACACACACACACACACACACTGATTAGGCTGTCTGCTACAGTTGACTGGAAAAATGTTGATTATATCTTGTGTACATGTTACTTCATTGGCCACAATTACTCTTGAAGCTGCTTGCCTGTGTGCATTTCTGTTTTGTTTAAACTCAATTTCTACATTTGACATGTGCATGTATTTATACATCTGCCTCAGTGAGATCAACAGAGTTCAGTTCCTTTGAGATATGATGCGATGTGACCACTGTCGGCAATCAGTTTACTGTCTCTGTATAGACTGGAGTAAGTAGAGACATTTAGAGAGAGTTTGTTAGTCCGCTATGTATCAGACCATTCACGTTTAATTTACTGTACCATTGCTGAATAACTGTAGCTTGGCACCAGGTTCTGTTTGAATTTGGATACGTTCACACTGTGAGCCGTAGCGCTCAATTCTGATTTATTGCTCAGATCTGCTTTTTTTGTCTGGCTGTTCACACTATTTTCTGAATGTAGCCCAATTCACATTCCTCTGTGAACAGGTCACGGTCCTGTAGTGACCTACATGACAAACATAGATTTAGAGTGACATAAAAGCCACATCAATTCTAATATGGCTGTTCACACTGAGGTCACATGGTAAGAAAATCAGACCTGTGTCTGATTCAGACCACATAAAAATCAGAATTGAAAAGATTAGATGAGATGAGATTTGTGTTGTCACACTGTCATGAAAAAGTCACATAAGAGCAAAAAATCAGTTTTGGGGCTCACGGACACTTCGACATGCAGCGATCGAACCGCCAACCTTCCGATTAGTAGACGACCCACTCTACATCTGAGCCACAGCCGCCCTTTTCTGGAAAGATTTTTCCTTAACTATCACACAAGCTGTAGGATTCGCCTTGCAGTTTTATGCTTGTTTTATGTCTGCAAAACCTAGTTGTTCATGAGGTTAGTTAAATTTATCTTTCTCAGCTTGAATATTATTTATTATATGGTAAAGGGATGTCACGAAATCCAGTACTTTGGTAACAAGCCAATGCCAAGGTTCTCTCAAGGTTTTAACAAACACCAAACACTCCGGAGGAGGAAGCTGGAGTAGTTGGAGAAACTGTTTTCACTGTGGACTTTACTCAATAACTCTATTTATATGAATAAACTTATGGAATATCTATACAATACTGGACTATCTAACATTAATAACAAACAGTATGGCAGCAATACGTGTTCAATATATTTAATCTAAAGAAGAAGAGGAGGAAGGGAATGACTTTGTTATGGCATTGGGAAATAGTGTCAGAGTGCTAAAGAGGAGCTAGCCTGATTCTCCATTCAAATCATTGAACCATTCAGTCAACTTCAGGAGTGTTTCTCATCTCCTTTTGCCGGTTTTTAAAAAACAACATGCTGTCAGAAATGCTGTTCCCACCTGCCGTGGCAAGGAGAGGGTGTAGATTGTAGTAAAAAAAAACAAAAAAAACAGTGAGCCGTGTATTTGGGCATAGACATCGTGTTTTTCCTGCCAGCTAATCACCAGCATTACGATATCTTGGTACAAACATTCTGCATGCTTATTGACACTGATGAGATTTCCTCCATAGGTGTTTAAATATGGTACTGAATGGCGAGGCAGTTTTTTCTACGGAAGTTTGGTACCCAGCCCTAATTCTATTGCTTTGAATATTTGTTCTGCCAGCAAAAAAAACTCTTGGAATGTGTCCTTCAGTAGAGTTTAGTGTCATGCCTGTGCCTATATTTAGAAAAAGGCATTAAAAAGTCACACATCATTAATTTATTTATGATGTGGAGTACAGAAAATGCATGGTAAGCCACTTTATTGTATAATCTTGTTATCAGTGCTTGGCTGTAATAGAACTCTTAAACAGTGCAGGACCATGAGGGCTTTGGTTTGACCCTTGACCTTTTCTGCTGTCAAAAGGTCAGATCAATAAGGAAGGTATTGTTCCATTTATTGTAAATAACTGAGTAAGAAGAGATGTTCTGCTGCTCTTTTCCAGTAGAACTTAAACCTCATGGCCTGAGTGTAACCATACTGTGCACTGTGTGTAACTGTGTGTGGGTGTGTGTGGGTGTGTGTGTGTGTGTGTGTGTGTGGGAGGCCTAAGTGGCTGTAGTGACGCAGGGCTGTCTGAACATGCTGTTTGCTTATCACGTAGGAGGATTTTAACACACATTACACAAATTTATCAGACAGCTCTCATACATTTGTTTATTTTGTGTGTGTGTGTGTGTGTGTTTGGCATATGCAAGTGGGAGGATTAATACATTTCAAGTGTTTTTTTATGTGCAGGTGTGTGTCTTTGTGGTTTGTGATGTGGATAAGTGTTTGTTGAGGGATACAGGAGGGTGGACAGTAGTGGGAGGGCCAGAGCAACAAATACACACATAAACACACGCAAACACAAATACAGTCCTTTCTTTGTTCGGGAGCATTGTGAAGAGGAGGTTAATGCACCCAGAAACAGAAAGAGAGAGAGAGAGATAGACAGAGAGACCCTAATGGACAACGACAGGCCTTTCACTGCAAATATTTGGTCGAGAGGTCTCATACTAACCACCCCATCCCCCTTTCTCTCTCTGTCTCTCCTCCCCCCTCTCTCCATAGCCAAAGGGAAAAGATCAGAACAAATTGTCACTCCCTGATCTACCCACGTTACATGGCTTTTTTTTCTAGAAAGAACAATGCTCAAGGCCATGTATCCGATGCCAATCATCTTGCTGTTGGGAAGCAGAGAAACGGATGCGAATTTGATTCAAAGTTATCATGTGGATCAATTGAATATCAGCAAATCTTTATTGTTATATTGTCATCAAGTTAAAATATCCATTTCATATATGGGAGGCCTAGTCATTTAAAGACTTTCAGAATCAGAAAGAATCCGAATTAGAAATACTTTATTGATCCACGGGGGGAATTAGTTTGTTATAGTCACACATAGAAATAGTAGTTCTAATAAAATATCTAACACAATATACGGAATAGAAATAAAAAATAAAAATAATAAATAAATAATAAAAAATGAAAATAGAAATATAATAAGAGCCTAAGAGATATAATAAGATAATAAGAGCCTATATACAAAGTAAAAATAAATGTAGACATATTCCACAGTATGTGCTGACAAAAATTAAATAGTAATGAGTTTGTGGTGTGAAGAAGTTATAGATAATTACAAGGAATGATTGAATAATTACAAGAATAATCAAGTGTATTGCACATTGACCCAGGTATTGAATTTTCTATTGAAAAACAAGATCAAATCTGAAAAGAAAAGATCCACCAGACAGCCTCTTGACTGCATGCTATAGTGCAGCCATGGCTAATACAAGAATATTCAACATCAGCAAGTAACATTCAGTGTCGATATGCAGTGCCAATGTAGTTTAGTAGTTAGTAGTAGTTAGTAGTTACCTACATGTTAAGGCAAGAGGGAAGGGCCACAAAAATGGTTTTGTTTTCCAGATTCCCCTACCAAGGTCTCCACAATATGAAAAGGATTATTGTATTAAAATATTTGATTTAGCCAGGCCGAATTGCAGATGAGGAACTCATAATGCAAGCTCTGATTGGTGTGGAGGTGGGCAGCGGGTTCCTCTACATTGAGGAAACGCAGGACTACAAACACAGTATTGTACAATAGGTGGAAATTAATGTATTCATTTACTTTAAGTTAGCTTTGGCTGGGATTGTCCCCGACACATCAACTAGACAATATCTGTCAATTAAACCACTTGCGCAGTAAAATATAAATTTCATATATGGCAGAACCTTAAAGAAGATAAACCTTGTTGTGCTTTGTTTGGTCTCACACGCTGGCTTATACTTATACTAGTTATTAGATGCTATGCCATTTTGAAATGCTTATCTTTGAGGTTTACACTATTAGGGCAAATTAGCAAGTTGAAGACATCACCTTGCGCTCTGGAAACTTGTTGACATTTTATAGACCAAAAGATGACTAGTAAATAAAACCAAAAATACTGATAGATAATTTAATAATAAAAGCTAATTACCTGATGTTTAGCATTCATACACATTAGTTTCAGCTAATATACAGTAAAAATGGATGGTAGCAGTATTCATGGGAAATGTAGTCTTAATTTGCACAAGTTGTGGAACTAATGGTGCTTCCATTTGTCTCGGAAACCGACC
>NW_023339740.1:1767217-1768171 GCF_004916995.1 Morone saxatilis | reverse complement strand
CGACCACCCGAAGGTTGCACTGCCGGCGAGAAGCGTGACGTAATTCCCGTTTGGTCCCACTTAATGCCGCGTTCGTTTTGTCCACCGAACTCGATCTCCGGGGATCGGTTTCCTGAGTTACGGACCGGAAGTTGCCAGTTAGAAACGCAGCCCGAGGTCGGAAAAAACGACTGCCGTGAAGGTCGTCATCAACTCAGAGGACCCCGAGTTTCAGTTACCAAGATGGCTACTCCGAAGCATCACACGTGGTAAACATTGGTGGTTTTCTTACTATTTTAAGCACTTTTGTCTTTGGGTTGTAACCAAATGAAGAAGTCGTAACACAAAATTGGTTTGATGTTCCGAAACAGAGAGAGAGAGAGTGATGTAGTCTCAACCCGAGATTCAGATAAAACCACAGTAATGGACCTTGAAGATTACTCCTGTAAATAATGAAACAGTAGATCAGTTCTACAAGCACAACTGTACTGTAATTGTGTCATAAATCCATTATAGTAAATGGGGAGACGACCGGCCTCAATCTAAAAATGCAATTTGGGGGTGACTTGTTCTCCTGTATTTTTCCACTCAATGACTCTCTTGATTGGTTAGGGTTCAGGGTGCAGCTTGCCATTGGCCGTTGCTCCACTCAGTCGTGAAATGGTTCTTTTAATTTGTGACCAATGCTGATGCTGCAGGGATAGCCTTTGTCTGATCTCCTCTCATTTGAATTTACCCACTTATCAAGATATGACATTTGGATTCAGTTGATATATGCTTCAGCATTACTCTATTCAGCCATCCTAAGTGATTAGTTTTCATTTCTTCTTTTTTGTTACATAGAAAAATGACTCAGATAACAAAGTAGCATTGTTGACCCTGGTATCTTTGTGGATAGACTCAGACAGTGGCCTGAAAAGGAGACTTCCCATGTTTCTTTAGAAGCTCTTGAAATTCAATTCATTTCAATTTTAT
>NW_023339740.1:1761790-1767192 GCF_004916995.1 Morone saxatilis | reverse complement strand
TGTCATCTTTGGCCGGCTGGGATAGGACTCAGTCACACTGGCGCTGAAAAGAAGGGTCTGGAGCAGCTTTCCATGTTTCTTTAGAAGCTCTTGCAGAATTCAAGTTCATCTCTCCTCCGAATTTTATCCTGTATACCGCCAAATCATAACAACAAGGGGTGATCTCAGGACACTTGGTGCAAAGTAGAGCAGGTCTAGACTGTACTCCTTATAGCATTATTTACAGAGACCCAACAGTTCCCACCATGAGCAAGACCTTGGCAACAGCAGCAAGGAAAAACTTCCTTTTAAGGGGCAGAAACCTTGAACAGCCTTGATGATGATGATGATGATGATGATGATGATGATGAAATGTGTGTTTTCTGTGGACATGTTTCCACATCAGTCTACAGTTTAAATCCACATATATGCCCAATGGCTATTTGCATCGTCTGAAGTAACTCAGTATGACTTTATTGTTAAAAGAAACATTACAGAAATCAGGCCCTTACTGCAGTTTGGGGTAAAGTAATCCATGATTTTATGCAGCAATACCAAGTACTGTATTACCTTAGTCAAATTTTGCCTGGTTTATGTATTGTGCAGTCTCTGCTGGAGAGCACCAGTTCTGCTCCAACTGGTCAAGACTCTGAAGAGAAGCATTTTATTATATAGTTTAACATCAGAAATTGCACATTACATGAAGCAGGCAAAATCTGTTTTTTGCTTTCTGTCAACACTAAGCCAGCAGTTTTCACACTCAAAGAACATCTTTAGAATGAATCAATCTGAAAACACAATTGTCTGTGCTTTTTTGTGCAGTTTGGGAAAGAAACCTACTGGAAAACATTGGCTGTGTTTCCAGCAATATACTGTAATGTGCATTTTAAAGTATGGCATTAAAAAAGGTTGATGTAAATTGGAAAATTTGAAACAAACATACTCAATTTTTCAAAAATGCTTTCAGGATTGCTTGAGATGATTCTTAACTTATTGGAGAAAGAGTTAATGCGCTTAATGGGAGATGGAAAAACGTTTCTTTGAATAAGTTCTGATGTAGCAAAACTTGATCACACACAATGAACTGTTTCCACATTGACAGTCTCTTCATCGCTCCTGTGTGGCAGCTGTGGCTCAGGTAGAGCGGGTCGTCTACTAATCAGAAGGTTGGCTGATGATCCCTGGCTCCTTCATGTTGCATGTTGAAGTGTCCTTGAGAAAGATTCTGAACCCCAAACTGAATTAGGTGAATGTGGCATATAGTGTAAAGCTTTGAGTGGTTGGAAGACTAGAAAGGTGCTATATAAGTACAGTCCATTTACGATAGAATATGTCCATGATCGCTCCACATGGATCTCATGGAACCTTCCTCACATTAATACATGAAACTAACAGAAATTACATATTTCTATCATGTTTTTTGCATTGTTTTTCAGCATTCATTATTTCATTGTGTTGCGCCTTCTTCTGGTATTCTGAGTGGAGAATTGGTTTCACCATCTCAGTGAACCAACTCCTACAGTAATAATCACATAACATTAGTGGATGGAAACAAGCATTCATTTGCATTTTCTTTTGCTGAATTGCTCGAAATTCAGTCAAATTCACAATACATTTGGATGTAAACACTGCTAATGATGCAAGCCTGGTCAGACACCATCAGAGTTGCGTGGTAGTTACGGCAGCAGCTGTTTGTCACCTCTAATCCACTCTCTGATCACTCATGTTAAATGCAGGTGTTCTTCAGTGCAGCTGTTGTCATTAACCTCTATTTATGTACTTTTTGTAAGACAGCGTTGTGATCACAATAGTTTGATGATTTGATTGACATCTCTGTGATTTTGTAGTTCTGGCTGCAAAGAGATGAGGGAGAAGAGGAGATTTAGGCATTGGGCTATGGGCTATTGGTTTGATGTTTCAGTCGTAATGGAGATCTGGGTTTCACCTGCTTTCACTGACTTCTTGTTTCCTTTAAGATTGGTTGCTTAAAACTGCTGCTGTTCCTTGACTTTGGAGCAGCCTTTCTCCAAATCTTAGAAGCAAAATCAGCAAAATATTTTAACTGGCATTTTCCTAAAACTATCATTTCAATGTGTTTATGCTTTTATGTTGTTCCTAGAGCACTCTGTAGCTATAAATGTAGTTATTTATTCACTTAATTCTGTAATTAATAGTACTAAATAGCCCACTGTCTCCTCTAAGGGAGCAGTTTGTCTGTGTGTATGTATTTTCTACCTGATAATTTGTCAGCAGCTCCAATCACTCAACCAGCCCTTGCACTATTTTATAAGCACACACACAAACACGCACACACACACACACACACACACACACACACTTACAGAATCATCAAAAAACAACAAGCAAAAAACCAACCCACTCTTACAAAAGCATACACACACACCATCATCCTGCCTAATCCCTTCAAACGTGTGTCCTTGCACACACACCCTCACACACATACAAAGACACACTTTCTCACACCTTTTAACCACTCCACCAGAGCAGTAATCACTACACACACACTTGCACACTGACATGTCAGTCATTCTAACACCATGGTCCCCCGGGAGGGGGTAGGAGGTGGGGCGGGGGGCTTTCCTCACAGCGTTCAAACAGGCACGCACACTTCATCTCACAAATGCACACGCAAACACACTCATACTCACTGTACATTAGGACATATAAGCCAGATAAGGACAGGAGTAGCTGAAACAAAGCAGACATGTGGTTCTTTAGTTTAGATATTCTGTATATATACAGACCAGACATAATCTAAAACAGGATAAAAAAGGCTGTAACAATATGATTAGAAAAGACAGAGAGGAGGAGTATAATGAAAAGCTGTGTTTTCCATAGGAAGAGATGAACCAGATATGTAATATCATCCTACATAATGAATGAATAGAGGGAGATAGAGGACAGGGAGGATTCTGTTCACTGTGTCCCTATAGGTGGACACACACATCTGATAATGGACTTAATGTCATTTTACAGACTGTCTGTACCAGAGAGAGGAAGAGAAAAAGACCAGAGAGGGGGAGAGAGACCTGGGAAAATGAATTTGGTAATGGTGTAATTATGCCGGAGAAATAGGAAAGGACAACTGTGTGTGTGTGTGTGTGTGTGTGTGTGTGTGTGTGTGAGAGAGAGGCTCCAGGACAGACGAGCCAATGGCAGAATTACTTAAATTACGTGGTAACCTCTAGGCAGATGGGCCTTTGCTGTTAAATTAGGCCTGGCCTGGCCAAGCTTACACACACACAGACACACACACACACACACACACACACACATACAGAGGTGTGTCTTACACAGACAATTGAAGAGGCAGATTTAAGGGGCTATTTCAGTGAGGTTTAAATTTTTTCTTCTCATTTTTCATAATTTCAACTCCTTTCAACACAATTAACACAACAAAACAAGTCTACTGGTATGAAAGAAATTAAAACTGAAAGTAAAATTAAAAGTTAAAACAGTTTAAGGGCAATCTTGCAATTTTAACAAAAGTGAAAAATATTTTGTGTATCTGTCAAATCAGATCCTACACCCTTCCAACAAGTTTCATGAAAATTGGGCCAGTAGTTTCTCCGTACTCCTGCTGACCAAAAACACAACTTCCTTGGTGGAGGTAATAAAAAACACACAGGCAGCAATAAGTCTATAGGGCCTGGTAACCAATGTCACGAAGAACTGCATACTTCACTGTCCAATTATAAATGCTGAATATAAAACGAAGCAATACAATATTCCAAAGACTGATAAGGTACACAATACAGCCTCATCTTAGCATGGCTGCAGTACAAAGCAGTTAGACTTCAATCAATAGATGGACACAGTCAATACATTTTTAACACCAATATACTGTATGTTGCATGGTAAATTTTCTGAAAAATGAAAATGAAATAAGTTCTGTCTAGAGAGAGAGCAAAGATGATGGGAATCATGACATTTACGTTTGAACTGTGGAATCCCTCATTTACAGAGGGACTGTCCTTTAAAGCAGATATGTGTCCTGCATGAAGCCTCTTCATTACATATTAATAGAAGCCCTATGCATGACCTCGGCAGTCCACTGAGGAATCACACACACATGCACACATCACATCAATGTACAGTGTTCACTGCGTACTGTGTGTATGTCAAGTGACATTGCAAATTTAGCTTGAAGTTCTTCCCCCAGATTACTTGTTACTGTTAACAACAGAGGTTTATATGGTTGAAACAGCATGTTCAGATTTTATATAAAACAGATGCTAGGGGACTGCAAATATATAAAGGGAACATGTGCAGTTGATATGAAGCTAATGCTGTTAAACAAAGAAATAAATACATATACATTATCAAACACAGGTATGTTCCTCCATCCCCAGTCTGTTTAAGAAAGATTCAAAGTTTTGGCTCTCAATAGACCTTTTTCACACCAGCCATTTGCCGCTGTTTCAAGCATTTTTTTAAACACATGATTCCACTATAGCCTTACACCAGGAGATAAGAGACCGTCCTCACAAGAAAATCAGACAGAATCAACCCTTTCACCCCAAATCTGTTTATGTCAAGCCATACTGGAGCTACTAGAAATGCAATGAATTTGTCACCAAGCCTTTAATTTGTTTTTTATTTTGTTTGCAGCGCTATTGTTCAAATCAGAGTCAGGCTGTACAATATCACAAAAATATCCTGATATGGTCATTTCATATCCAGATAATGATGTATTTCCTGTAAATTCAATTAATAGTTTATATGAAATGGCTACATGGAAATGCCTGTTATTCTGTTTTATAAAAGTTACTTCAATTAAGAATGTAATAAAATATAAAAACACTTTTCAACTTAAGATGCATTAGTGGTCTGTGTCATGATTTTTTATACCCAAACTTCATCCATGCAACAGAAACTTTGATACTTTGCAGAATCAAATTATTAATACAAAATCTATCTAATTAATGATAATGTAGTATTATAGATTAAGATACCTAGTAGTATAAAGTAATCAAAATACCCAAAGTTCAGATACTGGAACTGGTATCTGGAAGGTAAAAATGGAATCAGAACAGAATTTCTTTTATTGGCAATCAGATAACGATACCCATAAATAGAACAATGCTGAAAATGGGATCCGATAATCAGATCACTAAGAGTGAGCTTAGCTGTGAGCTGTTACTTACTTTTGTTATCTGAGGTAAATGCTACACTTTTCGACATCACTCTAGTTTTAGAGGCACAGTACATTACAGTAAAATACCTTAGTTTATATTGCATTGTGGGTAATTTCTATCAAGCTGGAACATTTTACAGTATATTTAGTATAGTAATATTACTAGTACTAGTAACTGAAGATTATATATATAATTATCAATACTAATAATAATACTATTAGTAATTATTATAGACCAGAAATAGACCAAATTACAAAATACAGT
>NW_023339740.1:1761143-1761773 GCF_004916995.1 Morone saxatilis | reverse complement strand
TATACTGTAAATTGCATTACAGTAGTTTATTGTAATTCGAAATACAGCATCTTGCTGGTAACTGTGCGACCAGTAACTTAGTAATTGCTTAGGCTGCGGTTTTGGCTTTAAAGGACATATTTATACCACATGGCCCGTGTGGTGTCTAGAATCCAGATGACACCATGTTTGATTCATGTTTATTCATCTCCTCTTTCAGTAAGTCACTGGGGAGCTTACGAGGCTGCCTGCGTATTTTTCATACCCGTCTTTGACTTTATTAAGCTTTTTCAAAATTAATTAGAATATAAAGTAGAAACACTGGCTCTTTATTGTGAAGCATTTTGTTGGTGTGTGCACAGAGAGATGAAGACAGAGAGTGTTAGCCAGGCGATGAAATATGACCGTGGGGTATTATCGCTGGGTGCACCTAGTTCCTGAGTCAGGTCTAGGATGTATACACACACATCCACATTCATACACACACATACACACATACACAATCCAGCTAGTGGCCATACTTTGAAATGATGCCCTCTGGTTCATATATACAGTATGCCTGTTTAGCTCTGTGAATTCAGCTGTTGTTGCATTAAAACACACACACACACACACACACACACACACACACACCCACACTTATAAAACACA
>NW_023339740.1:1752116-1761043 GCF_004916995.1 Morone saxatilis | reverse complement strand
ATTAATAAGAAGTACTTTTTAAAAAAATTAGCTTTGCAGTCCAGGACTTTGCAGAGGAAAGGAGGGTTCATTTCACACACATGCATACATAATGTCTATAGGTGTTCAGTGCAAGGGTTCAGTCTGCAACGCTTAATCTAACCTAAATGGAACTAAACCATTACTCCTGTAGAAATTAGGGTTTGATTCATGTAGTTTAATGGTTTATATTGATGTTTTGGACCATTATTATTCCAGTAAATTACAAAAAGTGTTTAAAGTTTAAAGTTTAAAGTGAATAAAGTGTGACACACAGACTTTTATTTGTATCAGGAGGGAAAGGCTTCAGTGACAGCATTCAGACAGCGTACGACAATTTATTTTAAACTTGGAAATAAACAGATTTTTTTTTAACCCAAGGTTACCTAGCTGTTTCTTGAGCTTTCAACTACATGTCAAGGTCTTTCTTAATGGATCGAGTCAAGCATTTAGACTTTAGGGACAATAAAGACCTTTATTTAATTATATTGGTCATAATATTTGCTTATTGTGTGATTTGATTTGCCCTCATTACGAGAGCTGTTCAGCAGTACACTCATATTTCAGATTTCACGGCCCCTTACACATAAATGTACCACAAATCAGAGTTCATGCTTCCAATAACATTACCACACAAAGATAATGTTTCTGTAGACGTTATCACAAAATATTACCATCATGGATTGATGGAATACCCAGCAGAAGTGAGTTTGAAATTTTGCAGTAAATAGTCTGTAGTAAGCTTTACTGAGTCTGGATGAACAGTTAGTACATATTGTGGCATTACACACAAACATGAACCCAACACCTCGCACACTTTCCCCAATTATCTTATCAGCTCCTGAGAGTGGTTGTCATGGCAACCCCTCTAAAGATCAAGGAAGTGATGTCATAGACATTTCCTATTTAGGATGGGACCTGTGACCTTCTAGTGTGTATAAGAGCCATTTATTACAATGATCCCTCAGTGTGTGTGTGTGTGTGTGTGTGTGTGTGTGGGTGTGCAGGGGGCACAGTAATGGACACAGTAATGGATTTATCTTCCATAGCTGGAAGATAAATAGGATTTTGTCAGGTGGGATGTAATATGCATGTATGGATGTGAACATAATGCACACACACAGTCATTAGTGAATTGGTGAGTACTTGACATGTTATAGATCAGCAGGGAATAGCAGGTGATAGACTGGACATCAAAGTGCCCACACTGACACACACACACACACACACACACACACACACACTCCTCATTGTCCCATGAGGCTGTTGAAAGCAGGTCAGAGAGAGCTACACTGTGGTGTGTTTGATTAAGAGCATCAACAACATCAGTCATTTCTTTATTCACTTCACACATTCAGTGAAGTCTGTACTATTGAATGTGTGATTGTGGGTAACACAGCAAAATGTCAGAGAACTCTTTAAACCCTCTAACACATCCAGTCAGATTCATACACACATACACACTGGTTTCAGGACATTGGACATTACTTACCTGAAGGTTGCAAACGTAAAGTAGGTCATTTAAAAAAAAAATATTCTTTGTTATTTGTTGCAACTTTCACTATATCCTGACAGTAGTACACAAGACAGGTATTCTGTAAAAAAAAATCCAATGCAATTCCTCTGGCTCCTCCTAGTGCTCCTAATGACATTTACAAGAATCACCAGGCCTGAATGAAAACAACCAATCAGAGCCAAGAAAAATTATCAATTGTTGAGTCTCATTCCAAGGGTGTCAAATACTGACACTCTGGGAATGAGACTCAACAAAGCCTCCAATCCAAAGCGTCTTTATACCTTTCTCAGCTCTGATTGGTTGTTTTTGTTTTCCGGTCCGATGGATTCTTGCAAATGCCATTAGGAGCACTAGGAGGGGCCAGAGGAACCTGACATTTGTGGCCAACCTTGACATGATCAAATTTGAATGGGACAATTTACACTACACAACTACACAGACCACAAACAGAACATGGACCATGCTGAGGGTGTAAATGGGGATTGCAATTTTAACCGTAACCACTGTATGCATTACCCAGTCCTTCCTCTAACTAATTGTCAGTAACCTCACAATCAACCCTCGCCTTAAACCAGTCAGCCTAAACATACATTTTCAGGTTGTTAGGGTGAAGTTGGGTCAGGTTGAGAACTTCAGTTAAGACGGTGGTGCTGCTGAACAAGATGACGAGCAGCATGTCAGTATTATTACACAGCCTTGCAGCCTTATTCACATACAATCTCCTCAAGTAGGGCATACTACTACTGCACCCTTTGGCAATGCACTTAACCCAGTTAAACATTTTTTCCCTAGATGCTCAATATGTGCCATACTGTCATCAGAGAGGGGTGTATTGCTTAAACACATATTTGATGAACTCTTTAGTAATCAGCTCAAGTTTAAGATGACGTAACAGCTTATGAACAGTGATATTTTCATGCTGGTGTTTAACCACCACCAATATATTTTTCATAACGCGACTAACTACATTGATAGATGCATTTACATACACACTGTATGACGAATTTAACAGCAAATTTAAGTAATCCCAACAAAAGAACTCATGAAAATGATGAATTATTGATTTGCTGTGTAGCCCATACCACATCACACTTCATTACATTAGGTTTTCTGAGATAGACCCAAAATAACCCCCAGTTGATACACGCAGCGAACACAGTTAATGTTCAGTAACATCTTGTCATAGTCAGTGTACTTGTGTTAGCCTGAGAAAACAAAGTTGCTGAGAAATGTAACTAAATCAGACAGAAGCTTAGCAGCACTACTAGTCTTAAAATAACTGAGTAGTCTGATATGTCTGTGCCCCACCAAGACCCGAAACAGAAACCAGGACACTAGAAATAGTCAACACAGTAACAGAATCTGGATCCAACATCATGCTGTATGGAATAAGACTGAAACTAGAGATTGAGACCATAAACTTATTAGGAAACTGTCGACTGAACTCATAAATAGTATTTTTCCATATGACTCAATATCTGACTCTGACATTTTAGGGAACAAACAACTCAACAATTAATTGTGGAAAGGATCATTAGAAGCAGCCCTAGCTGGAAATGGACTTTTGTTGCAGCTGAGTGTGTGTGTGTGTGTGTGTGTAAAGGTACAGTTTGCACAGTAACTGACGATTTTACTGTATTGACTGAAACATTTTGTCACTGTAGCACAAACTGTACTAGAGTGTGTGTTTTATATTCCCACAGAGGCTTTTCCACAGACCTCCAGGCAGACTGTGTGTTGGTGTGTGTTTCCGTGTGAGTGTGTGCAGCAGCAGCAACACAGACAAGACGGACAAAAAGAAAGAGGGAAAAGAGCAGCCTGCGATCCATAGGGCAGCAGCTGGCGTACAGACGTGCTCTTTGAAAGCGAAAACACACAGTTGAAGAAACAACACTGCTGCAGACAGTCCTGAGGCGTGTGTGTGTGTGTGTGTGTGTGTGCTGTCTGCTGTACTTTATCTTCCACTTCTTTTTGCGCTCAGACTGGCAAAGACTAATGAGTAGTCTTCTCTTCAGACTTATATTATTGCAAACAGTCTCTCTCCGCACAAAGACTTGAGCTTGTGTAGCTGTAGATCTAATCAGTATTACATCAGCCTGCCTGTCAGGGGGGCCAGTCAGAGTGACCCACACCCTCTGATACAGTATGATCACAGATATTGCTTATTATAATATAATAGCAGATACTCATTCATCTGTGGAGCTTTGTCTTTAAACTGATTGATAAACTGTATGTTATTTGTTTGCACAACAGGATTGAGGTTATAATTAAGTAATTAATAGTTAATTTTTTCTGTTTGTCTCACCAGGTCTTCTAAGTGGTCACAACAGAGTGGGTGGACATCCAGAAGTTAAGTGTCAGCATCATTAAACGTAAGTGTTTCTGTTAGAGGGAGACACTACAGGTGAATAGCGTACAAATTTAACTAATATGACCACTGAACTTCCCCAGTTGATTATTTACATTAAGACAATTATTTTTAGTATTACAAGTTAGAAGAGGCTTTATCTGATGCTAATGCTTGGTGAAATAGTGTGTTGCTAGTTTGTGATCTACTTTGACTGCTGGCTTTCTTGTACCTACACTATTTATTTATGTGTGTGTGTTGTGTTGCTGAGGGTAATTGTGTGTGATGGGTGGAGGGCTATTTTTGGGGTGTTTGTAGAACAGAATTGGTGATGCTGTGCTGAGGGTATATATGGAGGTCAGAAAAATGGTTGAGGGGGCAGTTATAATGTGTTAATGCCTCCAGCTTTCTCAAAGAGCTAAATAAAAAAGATTTGTCAGGAGAAATGTGCAGGGTTTGGATTTAAAACAAGCATTTTCAGCAAGAGGGAAAATAATTTGAATCTTTACAGACTATGATTGCCTTCTGGAAATATTCAGTATAGAAACATTTTGGTTGTAAAAACCTCTTAGAGGGATTCAAAAAATTCACCCCAAATCATTTCTTATCCGCCTACCTTTTCCACATTTGTATGACCTACATTTACTGCATATGCAGTGGATATATCATGTAGGAGGAGTGGGTAAGGTAATAAATGCATTGTAAAATAAATTAAGCAGTGGAGAAAAAAGGTGAAGAAAATATTCATTGTTAATTATGAGTCCCTCCACTAACACTTATGTTGACATTTGCAGCCTTCAGATAGTGTTCTTCTGAAAAAACACTGCAGCCCTCAATTCCATAGTAAAAATTTCCCACCAGCACATGAATGCTTCATAACAGATATAGAGAAAAAACCAAAAATGGTGTAGCTAACAGTGGGAATCTTGGCTTCAAATCAAGACCACTAAAGAACTAATCATTGTACCAATTATACTGACCAGAGGTGGGTGGCAAAAGTACCAGCAGTCTTTACTCAAGTAGTACATATACTTGCGTAATAAAAACTCTGGTAAAAGTAAAAGTACGGTTTCAGCTTCTTTACTAAAGTAAACCTGAAAACTACAGGCTCCAAAATGTACCTTAAAGTATGAAAGTAAAAAGTACTCTGAAGGACATTTCTACCAACTATTTCTGTGCAAAGCTAATGGCCCTGTACTGTAGGAATAATCATCTAATAATCATAATCATCTGCGTAAAGACTGATTTTGTGGATGTCTATAGACCCTCTGTGTTGACATTTTGTAAAATACCCTTTTACACCAAAATTAGAACATGTATGTATGTATGTATGCAGGTTTTTTAAACGTAGGGTAAAGCCACTAAAAAACACCAATCGACTCCTTTCGCATTACCAATGGAAAAGTATGCTTTTTTTCCTCTTTGATGTATCACGTTTACTGTTTTTGAGAGTTGAAAGCTGCATTCCTTACACAGAATTACCAAAGCTGGATGTTACCTAATAAAAAGCAGAACAAGGATGAGGCTCTGCACACTCAAAGATACAGCATTTTAAGCGTGGGCATTAAAATTCATATGTACTCTACAAACACAATTACACACAAAATCATTAAATGGGACTCAAGTGTAAAATGAGGGATTTTTCTGTTTTGGGGGACATGTTTACGCACACGTATACACACTGAAATGCACACTCAAAATCTACATTAATAACCATGCCGTTTTACCTCCTCAGTCCTGTCCCCACCGTGTTTGTCCCAGAAGAGCACCATTACCACGAGAGCAACATCCAAAATGACTCTAATAGAATCTCCCAGACTCTTTGTGTGTACTCGGTTAGGGATGGGCATAATTGAATATGAATGCTCTCTCTGCATGGACAAAAAGGAAGCACAACAATGTGCTGAATGTGTATTTGCTCATGGTTGAATGGAAAGATAAGACAATAAATGACCCATCTGTACAGCTGTGTTGAAGAAATTCTACTTTTTTGGTTCGTACTGTAGTGTCTGCAGTATGTGATATACTGTAAAAGAGCTCCCTCGAAGAGCAGATCTATTTTGTCCAAATCTAACCAGTGATAAATGCTTAATTCCTTGCAAGTCTCTGAAACCAGGAAAATAATCCTAAAATGAGGCCGAAAGGAAAACCTTCCACAGCTGATTAGGCCTTGTGTTTGCAGCTGTAATAATCAAGCCTCAGTCATGCTAATCATGCTTGCCTTCACACCTCATTTGACGAAGAGGAATTTTGTAGCTTGTGGAATTTAACTGGCCTCTCTTCAGAAATATAAAACCTGTGAGGGCTATGATAAGAAAATGAGTCTGAGATGAATTGATACATTCTACATTTGGTCTGGCAAGACTAAGAAATGTAATTCACTCCAAGACTTCTACTGTACCAAATTGTTTATGATAAAAATATGTGTAATTACAGAGGTCTTATAGAAATCACCATCTTATCGTAAATAACGTACGTGACGTAAATAAGTCATATAATATTTAATTTCTTCAGTCTCATTTAGCAAATGTATGCTAATTCCCTGCAGTTTCTAGCAGTAGGTTAACATTTTTATCTTTCTGTGTCATGATTTCCACTCTGAGCATGCTTCTGGCGTAACTCATGGAAGGTCACTAAGCAGTGCCTACTGATACACAATACTGTATTCATGTAATGCAAATTAACATGTTAATTTTAGAATAGAGCCTTCTGCTGGAGCCTGTAGCAGGCTGGATGGAATTGTATCCATTTGTCTAAGGGCTTCTATGACGCACCCAATAATGTGATGTTAGGAGAAGTACTCAGTGTGTGTTTGTGTGTGTGATGATAATGTGTGCCTCAAGTTGTGGGTTTAAGGCTAAACTAAGGTAACTCTGACCTGGTTGTGTTTGTATGTGTGTGTTTGTGTGTCTCAGGATGTGTAAACCAAACTATGTTAGGTAGGTCAACTAGAAATGTCAAGCATCTTCCAGTGGAGCACCACACAAGAGCAAACCAAACCTGCCAGCTTGGTGCAGGACTTGTGCATGAATGTTTGTGTCCCCCAGACTACCCTGTAAAACCATACACACTGACCCTTCATTTCTCTGAACTGCTGCCATAACCAGGGCTGCACCAGTTCCAGACAAGGCCACTTTTGGCTTTGATAAGTCCAAATTTATTAGGGCACCAAGGCCAAAACTACCCAATAGCATATAAAAAAATGAGCTCAATCCTAAACATCTACAGCAGGAAAATGCAACATACTTATTAATGCAGCAGTAATATTAATACAAAAACCTCATATATAATAGTAAAAAACTAACAGGGATGATTGTACTGCACAATGACCCATTTTATTTTTCATACTTTTAAGTACATTTTACTGATAATGCTTGCATATCTTAGTAAGGTTTAGAATGCAGAACTCAAGTAACATAATTACCCTTCTGTTAACGTTACATCAAAGTTCCTCACAACATCAACTTTCTGAACCATCTGTGGTTCTAAAAATATTTGTGGGAGAAATTGTGCTACTGTTGATGTACTGGTGGCTATGGCTCAGGTGGTAGAGTGGGTCATCCACTAATCAGAAGGTTGTCAGTTGATTCCCAGCTCCTCCTGCTGTAAGTGTCCTTGAGCAAGATACTACACACCAAATTGCTGTGCATTGGTGTATGAATGTATGTGAGTCCGTTACTTTCTGTTTGTGATGGCCTTTGTCATCACAATGAATGTGGCATGTTGTGTACAGTGCTTTAAGTGGTTGGAAGACGAGGTGCTATATATATATATACAGTCCAAACTTCAAGGGCACAGTAGCCAGTTCAAAGCAGGGCAATGCCAAACTGACTGTGTGGTTAGTCCATTTTAGAAGGGGCGTTACGGCCACACGGCAGGGCATCAACGGCACTGGCCCTGGTATAATTCCTACCCTGCAGTTCTTCGTGACTGAGACCAAGTAAGGACAAAATGTTCTGCTGTTGCCCTGTGACTGGGCCCTTGAAACAATGTCAGCTAGTGCCAGAGTAAAAATATGTGTCAATCCTAATTTACATTGATTTTTTATTACGGTACATGGTCTTTGGCCTAAGGAGAGTGTAGACAACCATGCGTCTCCTTCAGTACACTTGGAGTCGAGAGCCACTTCCACCATCCACCTACTCGTGAGGTCTAATGCCTGGCTGATATCAGCCCGATATTGGCACATTTATCAAACATGGGGCATCAGGAAAGAAAAGAGACATTATGACAAATTGTCATTTTATTTTATGTAGTTTGCCATAGTAAGATATTACTGATTCTAGGATGCCTTTCAAGAAGGAGCAGGATGCAAGAGTTTGCCTTTTCTTTAGGGATGCAACTAGTTTCATTTTGATAAATTTGTTGAACATTTTCATGATGAATTGATTAGTTCTGTCCATAAAATGTCAGAAAATTGTGAAAAACATTGATCAGCGTTTCCCAAAGCTCAAAGTAGGGTTAGGGTTATGATGTCTGCGAATAATTGGTAATCAAAATAGGTGGCAGTAAATTTAATTAAATTTATTAATTTGTGATTGCTTTGGATGCCAAGTCTGATATGTCTCATGGCCAAGTAACGGCAGGAATCTGAGGCACCATAATCACCTAATCTAACAAAAAATTTGATAGGGTTCAATAAGTAGAAGGGGAGATTGCAAACTCCTTGTAAGGGGCAGCCTCAATCTATGTATGGATCTGTGTGTGTAAATCAATATTTACGCCCTTTATGCCAGAAAGTGTGCTGCCAGCTTTGGACCTTGACCCTGTTTTTCTCTGTGTAATGTATAAACCTCAGAATAGGGGCGGCTGTGGCTCAGAGGCAGAGCGGGTCGCCCCCCCAATTGGAAGGTTGTTGGTCGATACCGATACTCATGTCAGCTTTTTACACCAAAACTGTTAGGTAACAATATATCTCCTATTGTGGAATTAACACATTATGCTTTTATTGGATGCCCACTGATGCTACATATATCAACATGGCTTTCAAATTCAGAACTGTCTGTGCAAAATAGAGAACAATGCTTTAAACTTCATGGTATTGAA
>NW_023339740.1:1740203-1752091 GCF_004916995.1 Morone saxatilis | reverse complement strand
TGATATCGGTATCGGAAATTATTTTCCACTCATATATGACATAACATTAGAAACTGCAATCACCCCTTGTGGAAGTGTGACGAGATTCAAAGATTTTGGTGATACTATATATATCTGAAATTACCTCATCTGTAATACCTTTAAGTCCTTTATCCAGACAGTTGTTCTCTATTTATAGTGAAAGAAAAATGGTTGACCTGTGTCTATCTCAAACCAGGTGCCTGATTGCTCCGTGCTAGAACAATGTTAGTTTAACATTTGTGACTGTAAAAAAAAGTTTTGTAAAATGGGCCCCAGGTTTTTGCAGCCTGCAGTGTAGCTTTTACCTTCCACTGCTACGTGAGGTAATGAGTAGCATGTAGTAACTGGTGTTCACTGACCGTTTTTCTCGCCTGTATTTGCACTCAGTCTCAGTGTGTCACTAGTGTGCTATCATTTATAATGCACTGAAGTGTGTAGAGAAACACTGACCTATTTCAGTGCTTTCACTGCCACTCTCTCTCTTCTCTGTCCATGTCTCTCTACTATTTTCCTCTTTATCTTGATTTTCTCTCTCCTTGACTTTTATGGTGGGAGTAGATCTGCAATTCAAAGCAGATTTCTGTCTTAAGACTCATATTGGACTGTGTGCCATGCTCTTTTCCTAATCCCTTCCCTCTTCTATTCCTCTCTGGTGTGTGTGTGTGTGTGTGTGTGTGAAAAGAGTTATAGTAATTAACAGAGATGGGGTGATACTGGTCGGGTTTCAACTGAGCAACAGAGATATGTGTGCTTTTGTGTGTGTGTGTGTGTGTGTGACTGTACCTTCCTGTGCATCTGCATCCATGCATGTTGTGTGTGTGTGTGTGTGAGATTGGCACCTCATACCAGCCAATGCTGGGGTATTAGCTCCCCAGGGGCAGATTAGCTATTTAGTTGAATAGTGTTGAATTGACATACCACCAGATGGTTTATGCATAATATGTATGTGTGTGTGTGTGTGTGTGGGGGGGGGGGTGTAGGTGTTTTTTGGGTGAAATCTGACTACTGCCCTCAGGCCAAAAAGCTGTTGTTTCTCTCTGTTGTGAGACCAGTCTGTTATTGCAGTTTAAAGAGATAAAGGCTGATCCTAAACTGTGTGGTTTTTGACAATTCGGATCCATTTTTGAGCGTATGATCATCAGGAAATAGTGCTGTAAGAATGATCCTAATTGAACTCCACAATGCCGACATGTTTCAGTAAGGGTGTCTTTGTTTCTCATTTTTGTAACTTTTGCTGGACAGCTTGATCAACAGAAACAGAACAAATGTTTAAATGAGCCAGTTAAGTTAGAAGGCAAAGATTTTATCTTATCTTATTTTAAAAAAATAGAATAAAAATGGTAAATGCTAAAATTTAGGGCCAAATTACAGGGGAAAAGAGGGCAAACAGACTCTTTACAGCAAAGCTTCATCTAAAGTTTGGTAACGTTTGCTAACAGTCACCATAAGCCACTGTTCACAACAGACAAAGAAAGTCTGTAGCAGCAAAACCCCTGAATTCCTTTGGCTCCTCCTAGTGCTTCTAATGACATTTGCAAAAATCCACTCTACCCAAAAGAAAAAAACAAGCCGAGAAAGATACTTGACACCAACCTAAAATATCTTTATCAAATAATCTGCTTGGTTTTCACTAAAAGGATATGGTAATGCAATTCCACATTTCTTTTATTCATATATTTGACTCAATAAAAGTTGACTGATTTATGTGTTATTTATGTCCCCACCCTCATTTTGCCTTCATATTTTTCTAGAGATTTGAAATGGCAGCCTTATGGTAAACATACACCCCCACACTCCCACCTAATATTTTGTTAATTTATCCAGTTGTCATAACTTTGAGCTCTGGTGTGATTTGAAGCAGAGTGAAGGATTGATCCTAGTCGGGGATGGCAGCATGGGGGACAGGGATTAACAGTGGGCAGGTGGTCCTGGTGTGGTTGCCAGTGCACAAACCTGACTGTCATGTGGAGGTGGTGGGGAGTAAATGAGAAATCTTTGGCATGTGTGCTGGCTGGTTGTGTGGCAGTAAGTAGATTTTAGTGTAGAGTGTAGAAAAATATGCATATTGTCTCCTGCAAATTAAGTAATATTGAGACAAATATCACACCATCCTCTTGACATCAGTAAATGAGTGATATCAAGTATTCGACAAAATGATGGAAAAACATTGATATTTACTCCATTTGGTAATATTTTCTTTTGTTTAATTACATGTTTCCTTTTGCATTTGAAAACAAAATATTGACTCCAAGAATTGAACATCTAAAATCGGTAAATTCAGTTTGTTAATTTTCGATGAGACCTGTGAGGCAAAATGTCTTGAGACTTTGTCTCCATGGTGAGATGATAAGAGGTAAATTAGAAGTATTTTCCACAGGGCTATCCCGACTTAAGATTTTCCTACTTGAGTAATAGTTAGGGGCTTTCATTGTCTTTAATTGATAGAGATGTAGAGTGACAGGAAAGGAAGGAGAGAGAAGGTATGACAAGCAGCAAAGGGCCACAGGTCAAAGTCAAACCCATGGCCGCTGCAGCAACGCCTTAGCTTTGGAACATGGTGCGCCAGCTCTACCAGGTGAGCGAGTGGGGTGCCAAGTGGGCAGATCATTTAAACTAGTGCTTCTCACACTGTATACCCCCAGGGGTCCTTTAAGGGGTTCCAGGAGGTCTACAAAAAAATGGGATTATTTTAATGTCACATCATTTCACCCAGTAGAAGCTGGCCAAATGAGAGAATTTATAACTTATATTGTATATATATATATATATACTTTTATAACTATTACTATTCTGTTCAAATTTATCACACTCTTCACTGTTAATATAGGCAGTTATGGAATAACTAAATGGGTCTGTGGCCTAATGTATATCAGTTTGGGGGACCTTGACACCAAAAAGCTTATTTATTTGTGGTTCATTTGATAAAGACAGATACAGTAAACATAGACAGAGTGAAAGTGTTTATAGCAGATGATAATTTGCAACACTGATCCCAATAAAGGCATTTTAGAAAATAAGAGGTTAAGACAGTGAGATAAGGAGAGAGTTAACAGAATACTCAAAGATACATAAAACACGCATTTGCATTACTTTTAAAAACTATACATGAGCGCAGGTTTGTTACTGAATTAACTAATAGTTTTCTTGAAAGTGATGACGTTAGTAGCAAATTTCAAGAGATCAAGTTGCGAGTTCAAGGACTGAGAAAAAGATGTTTTACAGAATGGAACTTTGCAATTGCCACTTGCTCTGGTGGAGCTGCATCCGCTCTGTAGTCTCTTGATGGGCTGAGGCACAAAGACAAGCTTTACATAGTGAAAATCAATCAAATTTCCAAGGCTTAAGATCTTGTATTTACCTAAAATGTGGCAATGGTGGTACCTTATTTACAAGGCCCAATTATGAAGATATAGTTACAGGCGGATTTAATTACAGACTGGTTGGCCTTGGACCAGGTAGTTAAACCATATATATGTGGGAAAAATCATTGCATTTACAAACATAAAGGCACAATCAATGTCACACATGTTTCTTATCATCTTGAAACAGCTGAGGTTAGCCTTAACTGTTTTACACATCTTTTAAAATTGGCTTTTAAAATTGAACTGAAAAATGTATCCCTAAATACTATCTCTGTTACTTGTTCAGTGAGCTCGCCTTTGAATCTAACATCAAGGGATTCTGTTTTCTATTTTTTAAAGTCAGACAGGAGGCATCATACCAAGCTTACTTTTTCTATGTTTTTGGTTGGCTTTTATGCAACACCATCGCAGGTTTTGCCAGGATTGTGTCGTCCATGGTTGGTTGAAAACCACTCCACTTTCTGCTGCTGTGAAGCAGCCTGATCCCACTTTAAAAATCAGTGCCACAGAGCTTCTCGTTGGCTTTGTTTTCTAGGCTGCTCTCTCTAGGGAGCCACACAGAGACTCAGCTGTGAATGTAGGCCAGAGTCGACACAAAGACACACACACTCTCTCTCTCTCTCATGCCAGAATACATACACAGCTACACGCTCATCCACACATGCAACAGTTTTTACTGTACATATACTGTACAGTCTACTACTCTGCCTTCATCCTAACCATCTGTCTCTCTGTCTGCTCACAGGTCCTCGCTGCGGCTGTCAGGAGAACCATCTAACCAATCAGGAGAGGTGAGTGGCGAGGCCGGCCAATCGGAGGGGGAGAGATGTTGGGGCAGGACGGGCATGCGGTCCTGGCTCTTGTGTCACTGCTGCTGCTACTGTGGCGCGAAGCAGCACCCATCGAAGTCCCACAAGACCGTAAGTCACTCAGCAAAAATTTAACACAGTATGTTACAGTAGGTGATGATACAATAACCATAGCAAAAGCTGTGTCAGTTAATTTGGTTAAAAGTTAAAAGAAGATGGCTGAGATCAACGGCTCAGATAGGTTGGATGATCAGTGCTGCTAGGATTGCTACTATCCTATTGACTTCCTGTCTGGAAAACAACTCTTTGGACAAATAAGGATGGTAGTACCAGTGTTATTAGATATATACTATGTGCTGTCATTCACTACTTTTACAAGAACGAAATATTTCAGTTTTTCAGACAATATTCATACTAAGCAGTTTACATGGGTAATGAAAATAAGTTTTCCACTAATATTCCTGTTTCCATGCAGCTGTACATACTCCGATTAACTGTTAATGATGTAGCTACTGGACATCCTACAGAGGTATTTCCTCATGTTGCTCTGTGGTAAAAGTGGAACAGCTGGAGCTGCTTGAAAAAATCCTCTTTCCACACAAAGAGGAAAAGTGGCTCAAAGTTTTCCTCCTCGTAAACATAGCCTCCCTCTTTCATTCATTCAGCCACCATCTTGAAAAGGTTGACATTGTGATATATTGTGACTGGAATTAGGAATATCTAAACTGAATATGCTGTTTTCAGGAACCTTATCAAATGTGGAATATCGTCATGTTTGGAATAACAGTGGAAATTTAGTTTTTGGTTTAGTTTAGCTATTTCTAGCTCACAAACTTTTCAAATTGGCTTGGGGCCTCTGCTGGTATTGTCATCTGATAGGAGGGCCATGTTCAAGTACTACAAAAAACCACAATATCCTAAAAACATTTCCTAACATCATATTTAACAAATGAAAAAGCAAACAACAATTTATGTAAATTTTTATTTCATCACATCACTTATTCATTGTTGTTGTTCACAGCATTCGTGGGAACCTTTTACCTTTGCCATTTTATTTGTATATGATGGGGTCATTTAAATTGATATGAAAAAAAATAGCATCATGTTGCATGCCAGAGGTAGGGGGACGCAGGGCCAGAAGTGTCCCCCAGGCCAGCAGTTTGAGATCCCTGCATTAAACTGTATACTGCTGACACAGAGCTAGTTCGCCTTGTCATATTAAAAGTCGTTGCTTCTAGCCTTTTAGTAAAGGGCAGATCATTTTAAAACTTATCGCAAGTAACACATTTGCAGAAAGTCCTTTAGGCCTTGTTTTTGTTGCTATTGTGAGCTTACAGTGAAGTGGGGAAAAATCCCTATTCTTTTTTCACGTCCCCCAACTCTATAGAAGTGCAGTTTATGATTCAGGGGAACTACAACGGTGAAGTTAAAGCACAGGTTTAAAGGCATTTTAGCATTAATTTGTAAAATATGAAACCAGAAGAGTGTGTGGAGGATTACATTAACATTTGATTATCATGAGAATAGACTGCTTTAAATCCCTGGGTGATAGTGAGTGCCTTCAAAGATGATAGGTCTTCATTGATTCTAACATGCACGCATTAATATATTATATAGATACACTACCAACACACACACACACACACACACACACACATTCTCATACCTTTCCATTGTGACAAGTATAACTGGATTCTGCTGTAAATGGATTCCTGAGGGATTTGGGAACAAAAGCACTAAGGAGAAAGGGAGAAGTCATGCATTTTCTTTCTTTTTTTCTTACCCTCGCTAAACACACACACACACACACACACACACACACACACACACACTCCCAGCAGTCAGCTGTCAGCTGCTCTGTCTTCTATTTGTCTTCCCCCTATGGCACCATCTCTCCCTCTGTTTTTTTTTATAAGCCTGACCTTTCAACCCTGGACTTATGATGCTCTATTGATCTGGTACACGCGCACATGCACACACCCTGCCTAACAGAAACCATTTGGATAATACTGTTATAACCCATTGACCTCTCCTTAATGTATTCACCATACTGTGGTGAACCGACAGGCAGGGATTTTAGTCACATAAACCCTTAAATGAGTTAGCTAGCATTTTGCTAACATTAGCTACTTTTCAGATGTAAATAGCTTCAACATGTGGACTAATGTTTTTTTTTAAATCATCACAGAGACTGGTTTTGAACATTTTCAAACAGCAGAAACAGAATCCGGTCAACTTTTTACTTATTTGGCCTAATTTTGGTATTTCAGTAGCTCTCAATGTGCACAGTCCAAAGACCAGTATTATTGTTTGTCTTTTAATTGCAAATTAGCCATTAAATGTATATCAGAAAGGCCCCCAGTGTACTTTTGGTAGGTGTACCGACCAGATTTAGTTGATAAAGTAGATTTTTCAGTTTTTACGTCATCACATTTTTGAATTGCTGCTATACAACATGTTAAACCCCTAATGACTCTTCCCTTCTAGCTTTTTGTCAGAGCTAACTAAGGCACCACATGCTTCACATTGTGTTGATGGTTTCATTCAGTGAAAAGAAGCCCCATCCCCCTCTGTTCCTTATGTCTTCTTATCTACTTCACAGCGAACTGCACTCTTGACCTTTATTGATGAGTGCTTTCTGCACATCCCTACGGATACATACGTTCACACACTCACACATACTCTATCTCTCATGATGAATACTATTTAAATTTAGTAAATAGGTCTGTGGAGTCGTAGCCGACAAGACACAGTCGTCATATGGACACATATAATAGCAGCATAGATGTAAGCACACATACATGTGTACACACTTATTAAGTGTGTGTAACACTATATTAAGGCTCATGTGTAACTGTCAAGCAAACACAAGGTCATGCTCCTGACACAGGGTTGCTTCATCACTGGGTGTGTGTTCCTGTGTGTCAGTGGGGAGGGGGTTTAAATCATAGTCAGTCCATATGACTGTGAAATGTCTAAACGTACAGGTATATAAAACATTTATGGGACAGGATTTGGAAGGACAACCAAACTATAATCCATCATTGTAAACATGCTTTGGTTTGTTACAGTATTCTTTTAAAATCTCATTAAATTGTGCTCCAGTTGAATAATATCTCATTAGTGTTGCTTTACATCAAACTCACTTACAGTCACCTAAAGACATTACGTCACCTAACACACTTTATTATCAGATCCCTGTCGTTTTATTAGACTGTTGTTGTTAGTCAACACTTTACTCCAGATTGTAATTTAAAACAATGAAAGCCCGTCTAATCATACCCCCATGCATTACAAAATCACTGGATAAACATAAAATAGAGTTATACTGTTGTCAAATCAAGTGAAACTTTATTTATATACCCCAAAATCCCAATTTGCCTCTGGGTGCGTTACAATCTCTACAACATTCAGCGTAAAACTCCCCCCCAAAATGAAAGAAACCTCAGGAAGGTCTAAAGAACAGAGGAGGGTTCAATCACTTGTCCTCTCCGCCATGGAGACCTGGACGAGGACGGGCAACTGTAATCATGTCTATCGCAAACACATGACTAGAAGTATTTTCTGACACAATGAATAAACTGACTAAACTGATTATTGCTACTACTACTGACTAGAAGGAACTGCCTCCTCGCAAGCAGCAGTCAATCCAGAAAAGGCTAAACTCATCAGCACTAGATTTTTAGGATTGTAGGAATTCTCCGTTATTATTTTTCTACGCCTTTAATCAAATTTTTGGACGCTTTCCCATGCTCAACAGCTCACGAAACATTGCACAAAATTCAAACATGGCTAAACTCGACGTATTCATTTGTACCCATGCACGGGCGCCGCCACATGACTAAGCCGCGCCCCTCCGAATCAGCCCCCAAGACGTGTATGACTGACATGTACAAAAATTGGTACACATGTGTATCATGCTCAGACAAGCAAAAAAGCCTCTTGGAGCCATCCTCCAAACCCAAAAGGAAGTTGACCATTTCGTGGTCATTTCTGGCGATTTTTTGCTTTGTATTTTAACAAACATCTCCTAGGGAATTTATCAGCTCGACTTCAAATTTGGTCATTAAACACCACCCCAATTAAAAGTTTGGCTATTTGTGACTGTGAGTCAAACGGTGTGCGCGTGGCGTCCAATTTCAAGGACTCGCCATGAAAAAGGAAGTTGTCAAAACTTCAGCGTACAAGATCCGATCTCAGCGAAGACTGTCACATGTCTGATAAGGAGCTCCACGCTGTCTACATGACAAGTATCAGATATAGTGATAGCGGCCACCTACTGGCAACAGGAAGTAAGCGCTGCGTTGCGATTTTGATCTGATTTACGTGAAATTTTCATGTTGTGGTCTGCACGTGTTACGCCGGCACGTGACGCGGCCGCAGCACACCCCGAGTTGCATGGAGTGTGAGGGCCCGCAGCTTTAATTAGTCTTGTATCTTTTTTGTGCTTTTGTTTTAAAGCAGTAATGTTACTACACTTATTTATGTGATTCCCCTATGAAAGTCCCTGTGTAACATCTTTGATGTGCAGTCTGAAGCCTCACTGTGTGTTGTCTTTCTCTTCCTCACTGCTCATACTTTGCCGGTACGGGAACTCCTTACAGGTGAGTCCTCAGTCATTGTTTCTCTGTTTCATGCTATAGTCTTAATCTATAGCCATTTGTATAACAACTAATTTAGAAATTTTGTTGCATAAGCTCTATAACATAATTGCTGTAACAGTGGTTCTTAACTGGTAGCCTTTGGGTTCAGATCCCAGTCCACACATACTGCAGACCAATTTAACACCCACATTATCTCCATCCACCCATTCTGCCTGTCACTGAATACAAACCTTTTTGCTGCCTCTTCAATCTGATTTTACACTATGACAGCTGAAATAACTTAAGTACAGCTGGGGTTTAAAACTCAATCAGATAAGAAGCACTGCAGCAAGGGAGTACAACCAAGGCTTAAAGCAACATTAAACAAACAATAGAAGCATTGCAATCACAGTTACAACTAATTAAGGCTTGTTCAGACTAAATGCAATTAAAAGCTACTAAAACAATAATTGCAGTACAGCAGTAGTACAGCAAGTGATAAAAAGAATAGTGGTTTTCAAGCTGGGGTTCAAACCAAGCTACTACTTCACTGCTTACATACAGTTTTTTCTTTTTGTGTTCCTTTTCAAAATATGACGCTGTTGATATTACTCTAAAGTCATCTATGGACTGTTGAAGTCAAGTGAGGAACTATAAAAAGCTGCAGTATTTTGATTTTGGAGTGAGGACCTATCGTTTGGTCGACGGACTCACTGAGAATGACTTGCTTAATTAATGGTCTATTTTCCTCTAAATAGGATCAGAAGTTACTAAATGAACATCATGCTGTGTTGAAAAGGACTTGAAACTGACAATTAAGACCATAAATGGTGCCACTCCCCTGCTGGCTATTAGAAAGAATGCAGGTTTAAGACACTTCAATGTCAGCTTGACTTTACAGACCTGGAAGCTCTGTCCATTATATATATACTGTCAGTGGTGGTAGCACTGCTACTCTCCAGTAAGACAGACAAACTAAATAAAAGCCCTAACCCTAACCCTAACCTTGCTACTGCCATTTAAGTTGAACCCTAACAGTTTGGAACCACTGAGCTATAACATAACATAAATGCAAAGTTGTAACATAGTACTATAAATATTGATCTGTCTCTAATATGATTAACAATCACATTACAATTTCTCCATCCTTGTCCCTGTCTCTTGTTGGCTATACGTTGGACTAACAGCAAAGATCCTGCAAGACTGTAAGTGTTTTTTTTTAACATGTCACTGCTAATGTTCCTCTCCTATCAACTCATTGTACAGCTTGTAGCTTATAGCGCTGCAGTAGCACTAATTTGACCATGAAAAAGAGCGCACATTATGGACTAAACAACTGGTATTTATAGATTGTCTCTCCTCTTGCTGCACAGGCAAAACACAGTCGTACAATAGATTTAGGAAACATTTGCTGACCGGTTTGATTTAGGGAACACATTCAACATTTGTCAGTGAGTGATTGGTATTTTCCAACATATCACTGATTGTAAGAAAAAGACAACACATAACAGCATTACATAAAGCAATATAGCATTCCTAACTCAGAGGTGGTTTAAAGAATGTGGGTCTTGGAGGATGCAGTATAAGCTGCTATGTTGAGGAGTAATTTCCAAACCAATTATCTCCCATAGCCTGGCTTTAGCATACTATAAAATACTCTTATGGTTGCCATAGCAACACGAAGAATATATGTAATACGGCCCTTTTTCAGTAGTGGAGTAGTAGTCAGTTAGCTGGTTCAGTTAAGAGGGGAGCTGTTCTTTCATCTCTGTCCTCTCAGTTAGTCTAGTCACATAGCTTTCTTTTAGAGCATCAAGCTCCTCCTTTAATCTAGCAGCCGGCTGGCGCTCTGAAGTGCTTGTTATCTCATGTTGTGTGTACAGTATGTATGAGTGTGTGTGTACACTTGTGTACAGATTCAAAGCCCCGCAGGGCTCAGTGAGCTAGAAATGCAGAGAAAGGGCAGAGAAATGTTGGCCGTGTGGTGTGTCTTTACCGTTGAGGGGTTCGGCTTAAGTGAGCCATTAAATATGCATAGTAGACTGAACACAGCTGGGGAGGAAACTAAGTTCTAGTTATTTATTTTATCTGAATTTAAGGCCGGTTTGGACTGATGTATGAGGTAAAGAGTTTATTATATTTATATTATATTACTTTATTATAATTTCACAAAATATTATGTCCTATATTTTGTATTGAACACTAATACAGTAGAATTCCATTTATTACATGAGCAAATGTACATGGTATGGTTGGACCTATTTTTCATGGCAATATCATTTTTTCAGAGCTCTAAGCAATTATTAGTATTATTATTAGGTTATCACAACTGATAGATCCAAATGCCAAATAAATCCAAGATGTAATAAACTCTTTCTTTAATTGTTATTACCTGTGAGTATTTAGCCAAGCAGTATTCTTGCATGGGATCAAGGATCTCTGATTGCAGTGTTTGCTAAAATGGGCATAAAAATGACATATAATAAAGTTGACTGTAAGAGGAAGAAATTGCTTTGTTTTTGGCCATTCATAAGTGTAGCTGGTAGTTAATATTTGTGTGTAAAATACATATGATATTCAATATTTACCTGTCACTAATAATGTTGGCGGGATTATCTTTTTAATCTTTGAAATAAAATCTGTCTGTCTCTCTACTTCCACAGTGAAGCAGCCCCCCACCATAGTGAAGCAGTCAGTGAAGGACTACATTGTCGACCCCAGAGATAATATCATCATTGAGTGCGAGGCCAAGGGCAACCCAGTGCCAACGTAAGCAGAAAACACCCACACGCACACACACACACACATACTTTCTGTGCTCATTTCTTTCAGTTTAGAATAGATGCAATTGATAGCGTAAAGTGGTGATGATAGTAGATGATATGTTTAAGAAACCTATAAAGCCTACAAATGTTAAGAATTCTATAAGAAATTTAGATTTTATTCATTCTAACACACAGACCACAATCTCATATTCCAGTTAAAAAGTACACTAAAATATGTTTCTGAAACGGTTTTAAGAGAGAAATAGTCAACACAGTAACAGAATCTAGATAAATATTTGATCAGCACTGCCTAGTTTGACAGACAGACTTACTGAGAATGACCTGTCA
>NW_023339740.1:1727454-1740103 GCF_004916995.1 Morone saxatilis | reverse complement strand
GGGATAGAAGCACTATTCACAGCCATTTCATCACATGTCATTTTATCCGGGTTTCAACCGCTAGGAGGGAGTTTGAAGAAGTGTAATAGTGGCCGGTAGAATCGGTAAGAATAGGCGTTAGAACTGCGTCCAGATTTTGGACCCCTGGAAGTGTCAGGATGCACACGTCATATCATACTACAAATATTATATACATAGGTTTTTAGCATAAAGGAAGTGCTGGTGTTTGGGCGGGGTGTACGTATTAGCTATTCAGATTGCAGATTAGCGTAGTGGTGCAGCTTTCATCCACGTAATTACCGCCTCTTCTAGCACAAACCTCTCGCGACTTTTGCACGTAGGCCTATACACTTCCCCTGCGCAAACATGGGAGAGTAGCCTTTTGATGTCATCAGCAGTAGCCCTTAACTGGGAGGCCTTCGCTAACTACAAGGCGCCACGCCCGTTTAGGATTCCTCGCTGCCCTGCCGTAAATTAGCTTGGAGGGAGGCGAGCCTAGCCCCAGAATTTAGGGGCTTTACGTTACACTTGTCAGAAAAGAAAGTTTCATTTCCAAAAAAATCATGGGCAGGGGTAGCTCAGAAAACGGCCTTCGGTAGGGCCCGCTAAAGAGACTGACCCATGCGTCAACGTGACAAACTGACCATGCCTGCCAGAGTGCTCGGCTGTGCAGCAAGTGGCAGACGCAGGCTGGGAATAGCAATCAGGAAATGCACGCTTGCGCAGCTGAGCGGACAAAGGAAGGCGGAGGTTGTCGGCGCGCGAGTGCGCCGGCGGTGTGGGGCGGCGCGGTCGTGCAGACCAGTTTTGCCTGTACGCGCCTGCCGTCTTCTCTCTCCTGTGTGCCCGCCGTGGTACCGGTGGCCGTCCGTCAGTCATTCGCGGACTGGGCGTTTTCAGCTCAGGCTCGTTGTTTCTGTCGCTCCATGTTCGTCTGCTTCTCTTTCCGGGTAGATCCTGCTATTGCGTTGGCTGGCCGTTTGTAAATGGCGACTTGCGCTATGGGTGTGCTGAGCCCGCCGCTGTGTCTGAGTCTTCGAGCGCCACTGCGAGGAAGGCTTTGCTACCAGCCTACGTGCGCCCAATTTGCGCGACGGCGCTTTTCACCACATGGCACTCAGGTGATGGCAATACGTTCCATTCGGAAGCCTCATTCATGACACATTTCACACAGCTGACTGGCAAAGGTCCATGGGAACCTCAGTTCGATACACAGTGTCACGGACGCACAGATGCTGTGCATCGGGAGCAATTTGGGGTTCAGTATCTTGCTCAAGGATACTTCGACACATGCCAGGAGGAGCCGGGGATCGAACCAACAACCTTCTGATTGGGGGGACGACCTGCTCTGCCTCTGAGCCACAGCCGTCACCCTGCTCTGTCTGTCTTTGGTGTCCTTGCCCTCATGTCTCTCTCCATCCATCCCAGTCTCTCTCTGGCAGTGACACTCATGAGCAGTGACAGTGCCACTCAGATGTGCTCTTCTGCCACTCTGCCCGCTCCCTCACACACACACAATAGCACATTTTCACCTCAGCCAACCCCTCCTTTTTCTGTGACCCCCCCTCCCTTCCCCTTCAGTTGAATAGCGCCTTACCCCCAAGCTCCTTCCTGCCCTCTAACAACCTTATAAACTCAGCGTGACACCTGTCTGCCTGTCCTCTACAGCCTTAACCTGACAAGTCTTCTGTTGTGCTTTTTGCTGCTCTCTTTCTCTCCATCACCTCCATCTCTTTGTCTGTCTGTCTGTCTGTCTGGCTATCTGGCCATCATTTCATTGACTGCCTATAAAAACTTGAATATCCTATGCTTTGTTTTCTCTCTGCATGTTTTCCTATAGACTAATCTGGCTTGTAGGCAGTAAACACTTAACTATTACTGTTGTAAACCTGTACAATAAAGCTTTAGTAAAGAATGTATGAAGGATTCTACTTTTTACTCCTTTTATACAGCTTTTTTTCAAGAAATATGACCAATAAATGCTGTAAATCCACTAAATGTTATCCAAATGCATTTTTGCTCCATTTACACCTGGCATCAACATGTGATATGGATATATGGATATGATTGGATCAGATTCTGATAATAAAAAGAGTCATCTCTGGGCACTCCTTTTCCAGTGTTTGTTTAAAGGAAAAATGCTTTTTGAGACCAATGCGACGTTTCAATACCCCAAATCGCTTTACCAACCAGCTCCATTCCTGGGGGCTTGATCTTGAATAGATGTCAAAGCTTCTCAGACTCGGACACGTCTTGGACTCAACTTGAGTGCTCTTGACAGCCCTGATTGAAACATGTTTTTAGATGTCTTAAATACATTAACTTTTCCTGAAAATCACCAAAACCAGCTTACTTCTGAAGCCTGTACTAACTGAGCAGGTGGAGTGGGTGCTAATCACAGTTCATCAAAAGTCAAAGTCAAACACATTTTTGCCATGCAAATTAATTCCTGCAATGATTTCTTTTTTACACGTAGCTATATTGTTAGCTTCAGGCTCCAAGCTGAAACAGCCAGTAGTTATTCTTCGACATGGACTATATCACATGCACATGGCAAATGACGGCACTGGCACCATCAATGTAGCACTTACTGAGGGGGTTATTGCTTCAGTTGACTACATTTACCATCAGCACTGATTGGCCAGCCACATCAATCATGGCAAATTTCCCCTTCAGTTCACAGTGAAATTATTCAGAGTTGTGTTTCGTGGCCACAAAGAATAGAATTCTATTTACAATTTCATGTTTATTTAGTATTGTGTATTTATGTATGTGTATTTAGAAATCATGGATTACACATTTGTTCATTTACTGTATAATCGCCAACTGACCGTGATCAATCCAACCTTCCATGATTTCAAACTGTAAAACTGTGTTGCCGTTAAATCATCTGGTGGATTAGTCTATAGCACTCACATTTTACAGATTTTTCCTCTTTTTTTTGGCTCTACACACACACAAAAGACACAAGAAACTGCTGTGATGTACACTCAATCATGTACACATACACATGCCTCTAAATACTCACACAGTTCACACTCAGAGGCATGCCTAAAGCACACACACACACACATCACACACACACACACACACACACACACACACACTGGGTCTCCAGTGGTTACATCACTGGGGGTATGACCGGCTCAGGACAGTGGTACATTGTTTATTTGGAGGCAGATTGGCTTTACGTAAGACACACACACATATACGTGCACACTCACCCAGATTCTTGTGTACACACAGGCTTACACAACCTCACAATAAGGCACTAACGGCCACTCTCCCATGTACACATACTGGCTCTCCCCTTCCCAGGACAGGCATTGTGCTCCAATAATGCACTCGGTTGACTATTCATGCTCATGAAACATTCAGCGAAAGGGATCGTTCATTTATTCACTCGCAATCAGTCTCTCACTACGCAACACATGCCACAACACACACAGCTCTGGTCTCCAGCCCTTCAATAGTGGCCCATTGTTCAGGCTCAGCGCTGTGCTGCACCTCAAACAGGCCCAGCTCGACTGTAACTCGCCTAAAAATGACACGAAGTATCTTTTGTAAATCCCCGCTCATCACTAAAAATAGAGGCGGGTTATGTAAGCATACTGAGTGTTCTTCACTAATCAGGGAGCCCTCTGGAAGTACCACATGGAGCAGGATTAAGCTACACAACTATTACATGCACATGGAGAGCGCGTGGCATGGCAGCCTTTTATGCTGTTGAGTAATGTAAGATGGCAGCCAAATGACAAGCAAAAGACTTTCACATTTTCCGGATGCTGAAACAATTAAAGAGTGCATGTTAACATGGTCATAGCCCAGTGGGCAATACCTAATGCCAAGATAACTTCTGCCATGCTTCCCTAGCCTTCATTGTCTCTTAAACAAGTGTGCGGGTTGTTTTTTCATGTATAAGCCCATAAACATAAAAGTCTTTGTATTATTGATTAATTCTATCTGTAAAACAACAGTATCGAATCACCACTTTGTGGATAGAGCTGCCAGTATGGTTTCATTGTGAAATAACTGTACAGGAAGTGTTGATAACAAAATGGAAGCAACAGGAAATAATCATGAATGAATAAGAAATGTCTACCTGGAGAGAAAAGAGAAGCATACAACAGCAGAGTGCAGCGTTTGGCATGAATCTGATAGAACTGGTGTTATGGAAAAGTACATTGAATTATTAAGAACAACATGTGAAAGTGGAGATTTAACAGCAAACAGCATCTAGGTATTAAGAATCTACATCAAGAAAACAGGGAGGCTTCTCAGAAAACACTTAAAACATATATACATAGAAGTAAATTAGAAATAAAGGCCTGGTTCTCTCTGCAAATGAGGATTCACTGTAATCTTTTATCATTATTCAGCCTGTTTTTATTTTGCCTTTACTAAAATGTCAAGTTCCACGAGTTTTGGCTGGAATATAGTTGCAAGCAAGCATTATTTGTATAACCTTTGAGTACACTTCC
Organism: Morone saxatilis; assembly: GCF_004916995.1. Taxonomy (NCBI): domain Eukaryota; kingdom Metazoa; phylum Chordata; class Actinopteri; family Moronidae; genus Morone; species Morone saxatilis. The sequence continues at coordinate 1,735,622 of NW_023339740.1, read as the reverse complement.
ACCATTCCAAATTTCTCCAGTCTTTTTAACCTTTCACCTTTATTTAAAAAAATGTATATGTGCTGAGTTGTAATGCAGATGGAAGCCAGGGCTGGTTTTTCTGCCATATTTATGTCATGTGACTACAGCGGATTCTGTAGTAAGAAGACTGTTGACAAGGCAACAAAATTGACAAAGTTGGTTGTCACCAGAAAGACTGTATCAAACTCAAAATGAGCATCACATAAAGAGGACAATCAGGGATGTCATAGTCCTAACTCTTTGATTCATTGTCATTGGGCTCAGGTTCTCATGGCGGAGGAACGGGAAGTTTTTCAACATCGGGAAGGATCCCAGGGTGACGATGCGAAAACGCTCAGGAACCCTGGAGATCGGTTTCCGTAGCGGAGGACGACCAGAGGACTACGAAGGAGAGTACCAGTGTTTTGCCACCAGTGACTTAGGAGTGGCTCTGTCCAACAAAATCCTGCTCCGGGTCTCCAGTAAGAATATACAAGAACACATACACATGATTACATAATATTTGGACATAATCCACTCACACAAATTATGATAAAGTTTCCACAAAGGTTGTCTTGATTACTTGACTTCACTGTGACTGACACTGTGTGCTTGCTTAAAAATATCTGTTGACCACAACTGCAACAACCAGAAATTCCCTACATTTTGACACATATTGCCAAGATCATCCCCCTCAACCTCATCTGACTGAAATTCTTGTCATATATAATTATTCTCATCTTTTTCCTAATTTTCCTGCTTGTTTCCACCTCCTTCCACTACCCTCCCCCATCCCCATCCTTCAGAGGCTCCTTTGTGGCCTAAAGAGGTGCTGGAGCCGGTGGTGGTGACTGAAGGCTCCCCGCTGGTTCTAACCTGCAACCCCCCGCCAGGCCTGCCTCCTCCGTACACCTTCTGGATGAACAGCGGTGAGCAACAGTTACACACAAATACACACACAGAGTACTCTGTGTATATTTCTGTTTTTCTACGTGTTTTATCTCTGTGTCCTGCGGATTTTCTTCACTGTATCAGCCAGTGAAAGTGACACTATCACTCGTTATCTGGTGCAGTTCTATTATCTTAAGGTGGGCTGAGACATGTGAGCAATATGTTTACGGTGGGACAGCAGTGGGTGACAGCTGATGGTTACTGGCTTTTACACCAAGGGTTGGAAAAGGTGAATAATGATCATTTTGGCATTCCATATTCCTCATAGCTTTTTGCATCATTCTTGGGGATGAATTATTAAGGCCAACCACTTTCTTGTAGGATGCCTATACAATAGCTCGTCTGTGCCAGCCTTTGCTCCCCACGTGCATCAATGAGCCTTGGCCCCCCATGACCCTGTCTTTGGTTCACCACTTTTGATACCCCCCCGACCATGTTCTCCGGTTTCAATGCTTTTCCTTCTTTGGACACTTTTTGATAGTTTGACCCTGCAGCGGGAACACCCCACAAGAGCTGCAGGTTGGAGATCTCTGAATCCAGTCGCTAGCCATCACAATTTTGGCCTTGTCAAAGTCGGCCCAAATCCTCACGCTGCCCATTTTTTCCTGCTTCTACACATAACTTTAACCACCCACTGACAGGAGCTATGATAACCAGATAATGAGTGTTATTAACTTCACCTGTCAGTGCTCATAATGTTATAGCTGATCGATTTATGTGAAGTATATGATGACCATTCCCATGCTCTGTTACGTGCAAAATCTTTCAAAAACCAATTTTGACTGCTCAAACATGTATATGTATGTACATGTATTACATGTATGTACGATATCTTGGGGTCAGAGGTCAGGGGATCAATTTAACTCTGGAGCATTATTTAGACAGGTTGGTACCAATGGATTGCTTAGGTCATCCAGTTTCATATGATACCAGCATCTAGTAGTAAGACAGTAAGGTCGTCCTCAGCTGACACTACTAAGGTAACACAACCACCTCAAGTCACTTAATCCCCAAAGAAAAACAGTCTAGGTGCTGAGAAGTTTTTATTTTATTAGTTTTTACTGCCTTTACATTGTAATAAGCTGGAGGTCTTTCATCATCTAAGGACAGGCTTTATTTGCCTCTTTTCACAGCAGTTTGTCTCCAGTGACCTCTGACGCTTTCATTGAGTCTCTATCCCTCGTGCTGTTGTCTCTCTCAGTTTCTCTCTCTCTCTCAGCAGCTTTTAGGAGACTTTTCAGTCTGGCATCCTTTCCTTACCTCTCTCCTTTACACTGTATTGTCCTTCTCCCAAGCGGCTTATGCTATAGCAGTGGTTCTCAACCTAAGGGTCGGGACCGCCACAAGGGGTTGTCAAAGCTTTTTGGGGGTGGTGAGGCTTTCTTGATTTTAAGGCATGTAAATTTAAGTAAATTTAAAGTCTAATTTAACAATGGCCAGGTTCTAGGGACAAGAAATCACTGAATTATGTATTGATGATGACAGATTATTTATGACTGTTAAAATGATTTTTTTTTAAAAATACATAATACAGACAGAAAGTTGTAAATTATCTGCTCATAATTCATCCAAATAACTTACACATGCTTCTTGTAGTTACTGAATTCACTATTTGGATTCATTGTAGAGTTTTGAATATAATAGTAAATATCTATAAAATATGTCACTTAAGCGCCACTTTATTCAATGACAGAAAAGGGGTCCCTTAAAGAAAAAGGTTGGGGAACTAAAAAAATTCAAATTTGGCACAGCAGCACAGGGGAAATGTAGTGCAAAGAGCAGAAAAAGGGTAAAAATACAATACAATAAAATAAAATAAATAAAATTAAAATATAATAACAATCTAGAATATAAAACATATATACACTATATACAATAAAGTGGAATATGGTCCAGATGGATAACTGTACATGTGCAATGTTACAGTGTATTGTGCAAAACAGAAAAAAAGAAAAACAGTTGTGCTTAACAGCTTAAAAGTTGACAGTCTCATAGTTAGTGAAACAACCATAGCACTGATTTAAGTCATTTATTTGAATATTGCGCTTTATACCTGAAAATGACTAATGTGAGAGAAACATATCCATGACAACAGTTAAAATCGTACATGGTGCAGCTATAAGTCCTATTACTTATGTGAACTCAGGGAAAACCCTATATGACACACACATATGGCCCAGACACTGTAAGACACCAATTTGTGATTAGGACCGCTGGCCCGGCTGCTGATAGGTCCTGGGGAATTGTCTTGATGACCATACGGCTCGCATCAGCCGGCGCAGTTACTGAGGTTCTTCTTTTAAATAGGATATTTTAGCCTGTGATACAATATGTGAGAGATCAGTTGGTAGCACGGGGTTTCTTACTGCTTCTGCAGCCAAAGAAAATCAAGTTACACTATCACTGCAGATGATGTGTGTGGTTGGATTCATATCATCTTTATATACTGTATTTAAAATGCTAGCATTAGTTGATATAGCCCTGCTTGATTAAAGGGCTAATGAAGTAATTTGGTATTGCATAAGGTTTTCCATAAATAGACAGAGCAAAAAAAAGAAAAAAAGAAAAAAGAATGATCAAAATCCAAGCAGTAGAGGTTGAAATATCCAGAATTTTAGTTCCTAGTATGGAACAATCTCCAGAAACACTGGATGCTACAGTTCCCATAATGCAACCGATTTTTACGTTAGACCCTGCCTGCCCATTTGTATTACGACCTCAGAAATCAAAATAAAACTTAAAGATCCCCTCCAAACAAATCTGCTTGGAACAATAATGTGTGTCAGATATCTTTTTCCTGCAAAAAAAGTACATGGCCTAGAACGTACATGGTCCCCATTCTGTTGCGATGTTAGTAATGCTTTATTTTATGGGTCCAACATTTCTATATTTCTGAATAATAAAATCAAAGGAAGTTTTCTGGAAAGAAATAATGCAGTGTGGCAGTTGAGGTAGGAAACTTCTCGGAAACAATTATAGACCTATAAAATAAAGTGATATTGAGACTTCAGAAGCATAAATATCTTTTTCCCAACTATAATAATGTGTAACACACATCTTATAGTCTTCACTCATCCAAGGTAAAGATTCTTAAAATCTAAGTTTACATTAAAACTGCAAATCCACGTCTTTGACTGCTTTTAGGAAATTAATTGTAATGCTTACTGATGCTGTAGTCTCTATTAACAACTGTACAAATCAAATGGTGTTTCATTACCTCTCTCTCTTTTCCCTTTTCCATTTCCCTCCGTCTGTTCTCCTCCAGGTATGGTTCCCATCCCTCAGGATAAGAGAGTTTCCATGGGTCTGAACGGAGACCTGTACTTCTCCAACGTTTTGGCCAAAGATGCTCACACTGACTACAGCTGCAACGCTCGCTTCCCCTTCACACACACCATCCAGCAGAAGAACCCCTTTACACTCAGAGTTCAGACCAGTGAGTAGACATATCCTCAGTAGAGTCCTTTATTCCTACAGGAGCCACTGTGGTAGCTGTGTATGAACTCTGTGCTCCTGCTCTCTCGCCATGTGAACGCAAATAGAATATGACATATCTCCATCTAGAGGTGATGTGATGACATGACATAAGATGCCTACAACATAACCTTTTATAATATTTCCACAGGTTGCTGCAGAATGGAGAAGACAATGAAATGTTGGATTTAAAATCTTTTTTTTCAGCTTTGTTCAGTGTTTGGACTGATGAGCCACTGTGTGTGCCTGTGTTTTCAGAGGAGCTGTATAATGACACATCTTACAATGCCACTGACCCCTACGGTGGTGAGTCACTTCCTGTTGGGACAGCTCCACTTCCTGTCCACTTCTTCTTAACAAGGCTAGCACACTAAGCTGCTGGCTCAGAAACGCTCACTGACCTCAGACTGACCCTAAACACACATTTAACCTCCTAACTGCTTTCTACATGGGTAGAATTCACTGTGTGTTGTCAATAATAAAGCTGCAGTAGGTAACTTTTTTTTTTACTTTTGCTGAAACCTTGGTAAATGGTAAATGGACCTGTACTTGTATAGCGCCTTTCTAGTCTTCCGACCACTCAAAGCTCAAACCTTCACTATATCCTGACAGTAGTACATGAGAGAGATCTCTGTCAAAGAATCTGGTTCCCCTGGCTCCTCCTAGTGCTCCTAATGGCATTAGCAAGAATCCACCGGGCCTGAACGAAAAACAACCAAGCCACTAAACCAAAGCGTCTTTCGATCTTTTTTGGCTCCGAGGAGCTCTAGGTCCTACACTGTGATTCCACATTATTTATCAAACACCTGGCTGGTTTTTACACTAGTTTTAATAAACGACACAGATATTTTTTATTTAAGCTGCTGTTACTTTTTATTATTACAAATAATAAATAAAGTTCAAGTAAGTGTAGATACTTGCGGTAAAAGGATATTAGAACTTTTAATCAATTTTTCCTGTATAAATACAGAATTTTACCCTCAAAAGAAACAGTTTTGTCATATGAAAATACCATATGAATGATATGACAGTGGTTTTCTGTGCAATTTACAGTCTGTAATATAACTGACTTTATTAGTATAAATAAAGGTTTTGCCATGAGATATAACAGTGTTTTACTGTTACAGAAACAATATTTAACCTATTTAGAGTATACAGTCTTTCACTGTCATGGTTTGACAAAGTGTTTCCCTCAGAACAAAATATGTACAGTAAAACCCTGTTGACAGATGACAATGCAATATTCTGCAGCAGAATCCATTTTTTTCTAATCAATCAGCGCCAGTCAGCTATTCATTAAATATAGATTGACATCAAATGCCAACATAAGAGTAGAGAATGGCTGACCAGATGTGACTTTAAATAAAAGACAAACCAACTCCTCTGACCCTAATTTACACTCACATAGTAGAAAGAATTATTCATCTCATTTAGCCCATAATCAGTTTTTTTTACCTTTCAATCAGTGTTAAATGGTCACATGTAATGAATAAACATACAGTAATTAACACACAAAGTACCCTTAATCCAACTATATTGCACACAGAGAATTGAATCTGTATATTCATTATGCCACACACCTTTCGAATTAGCCCATAGCTGGAGGGCAGCATAGTGGCAGCATATGTGCCGTTTTCTGAGCTGGGGGGTAGGGGGTGCAGTGAAGCCTAGGGGTGGATGGGATATGTCCCTAGGGGAGAAGATGCTACTTGTGACAGAGCAGACTGGCGGCTTTGAGACCCAGTGGGACTGAAGACAGCAACGAGGCTCCAGCACAGAGGAGGATTAGGTCCCATGATGAATATTCAGTCTGGATTCACGCTGTGGTCATTAATAGTCAAATATGTATGGATTTTAGCCGCCTCCTACTTCTGCTCTCAAACATGTCTCTGTGAGAGCGCGGGGAGTGATGGGGACTGTGAAGGCTGTTGAAACGCATACACACAACCACTCAAACACTTGTGCACACATGCTCGCTACTTTTATCACTAATTTCTTTTGAACGCATACGCAAGCAAACAACACAACTGTCTTTTTTGTGGGTGGAGGGGTCTAAAGCTGCATCCTGAGGGGCCCTGCCAACAACATCTGCAGGGTGTTTGCCATGTTCCCAGGGCACTCACTGCATCACCGTAGCTCCGACTAGCGATTTGTTACTACTAACCCTCAACGGCTTCTTTTTCTGTATGTTTCCTTCTCCATTCTTCCTCCCAGTGTCATTAATAATAACAGTTCCTCCTCGCCCACTCCCGTCTGTTTACCGGCCACTGGAGAAGCTAACCGCTAACAGATGCTTTAATCCCATACAGATCTGCATCACAAAGGAGGCTAATGCTACTCAAATCCCACACACTTCTCAGCCAGCTGTAGCTCTATGCTGACTGGATTTTGTGGCCACAGTGTTAACAGCATTTGTACTGGGACTGGATCAGACTGGAAATGTGCAGTCTTTAACTCCGAGTAAGGATCAGAAAAATTAGGCTGTACAATAAAATAATTTAAAGCAGCAATTGTTTTAAATTGGTCCAGTCAGTGGTATAGTTGCAGACAATTATCAATTATCAGTCAATTATCATTTACATAGCTGCAAACATTCACCCTTCTTAGCCTCAGTCAACTTTCTCCTTTCCTGAACTTGCTATGCTATGTGGTAGGCTCGTCTATGTGAAAAATGTTGATCTTAAGTTAGCTAATGTTAGCAAAACTTTAGCAAATTACTGATTGATGTAAATAAGCAAGCTAGTTAACTAGTGTTTTGTTAACATTAGCTCTCAGTTGTAATTATCTAGCTAATGTTATTGAGAGCAAAAAGGGGCGGGGCTTAAGAAGGATCAATTGGATGCGGGACATGTTAGCACAAGCCTTTTTTAGGGCACTAAGCAAAATGTCAACACACACTCCTTGCAAATTTGTCAAAGCGTAATTCTAAACTCATAAAATCTTAGAATTACACTGAAAATGCTGTTAGGGTTTACAGGTTCAAACTGTAAAATGTTAAAATTTAAATGTTGACTTTTTCATGTGAGATGTGATGAGACAAGTCTGCAGTTTAAGTTGAAGCACTTAAAGCAGCTCCTTTGAAACACTGAAGGGCTTGTTAAAGAGCTGAATGCTGTTGAAGCGTTAGGCCACTGAAAGTGGTTTAAGTAAAAGTAAAAAAGTAAGAGCTGGAAGTAGTGGAAATGTCAGTTGTGTGTAAGCCTTGAAAACACTCAAAGCCGTAAGCTGTAAAATTTAAAGCAGTTGAAATATATTAACATGATAAAACCTGAGCAGTGCTATAACTGTTTAAAACAAGTTTTATGGCAGTTTCAATCCCAAAAGTAGAGTAGAAAAAACATCACATAAGTAGCATTATATCAATACACTCTTGTCATAAGTATAATTTAAGTGGTTGTCAACATGTCTCACTTTGGGACCCATATTTTCTCATGGTCATAAATCACTGCAATAGGTTGAGTATGACAGTTACAACAGTGTGCTAATGATTGTTCTAAATATGAATAAAATCAAAATCATAACTGCATAAGTAAGGCCTACAAAATGTTTTCACTTAACAGGCATTTATGGAAGCTATTCTGTCAAAATAAAAGTCAGACATCACATAGCTAAGCATTAAAAGTAGATTTAGTTTTTTGACCACACACTTTGAGACCCATTCAGAATGAGTCCCTGTTATGTTAAACAGAGGAACCCACAAGCAGAATACAAACTCGGTTACGATTTCCAAAGACAGGCTTTAT
>NW_023339740.1:1723865-1727354 GCF_004916995.1 Morone saxatilis | reverse complement strand
CACCAATGATCTTACCAGCTGTGTTCACTATGCGTTGTAGTGTTTTTCTGCTGTATTCAGTGCAGCTCCCGCCCCACACAGTGATGCAGCTGGACAGGATGCTTTCAATGGTTCAATGGTTTACATATTCTGTGACCCGAAGAGTCCTTGTGAGTGATGAATTTGTAAAGGTGTGATTCCTCTCTTTGTAGACATGCCTCCGAGGATGCTGGGCCCCAAAAACCAGCTGATTAAAGTCATCGAGAACAACCGCACCTTCCTGGACTGTCCCTTCTTTGGGTCCCCTCTGCCGGAGCTACGCTGGTGAGCATCTCATGTGTTTTTGTTTACTTAAATCCAAAAATACTGAGAGCCCTTATCCATGTGTCACTGAGAAAGACACTAAATTGTTAACTTTATTGTTAAATTTTCAGTTTTTAAGCCATGTCTATGTGTTTTCTTTGTGTGTAGGTTTAAGAACGGACAGGGCAGTGGGCTGGACGGCGGTCAGTACCGTGTTTACATCAATGGGACCCTAGAGATCAAACGGGCCCGAGCAGAGGATGAGGGCACCTACACCTGCCTGGCCAACAGCATCCTAGGATCAGCTGAGAACCAAGTCCGCCTGGAGGTCAAAGGTCAGACATTACACCTCTGCTGCACTCAGACTCGTGTGAGGGATCCTGTTTGACTCAGCATCCAAAACTAGTCATCTTGCAACTTTGCCATGACATTTTTATATGAGGTTATTCTGTAACCATGTAACATCATGTGCAGCCTACAGCAGAGTACATGTGCTACAATCTGCTCCAACACGACTTTAAATTGATTCCAATTGCATGTCAGAATTGTGTGTGAAAGATGAAATTATTTTCTTTCCTCGTGCCAAACAGCTCCAATCTCTTGTGCCTTAAAACTAAACTGCCTTATCTTCTCATGTTTGTATTCAGACTGCATACACTGCAAAACATATCCATCCTAGTATTCAGGGCAGAACTGAACTGAAAAAAAATATATAATAATAATAAACAGGTTAACTATTCTGCCACTGGTTTGGTTGATATACATTTTCATTTCACATTCATTTTTTTTTAAATTCAAATTCAAAACACATTTTGTCATTCCTGTCTCCTACAAAATACTTTCACATCCTACGGGTTTGCTTAGTTAAACAAACTTTGGAAGAATCTGCTGCCTTGATTACATTTTCCAGTCCAACAAGTGAGATGCTCCTATGCTCCACAGAAAGTGTACCAAGGACGCTAAGGTGGACACTTGGATGTAGAAATCACTGGTGCCATTCCATTTTCTCCACTATAGATCTGCTAATGCAAATTAGTTATAAGTGAAGTTGTCTCACACCTGTGCAGATTTAGTTCACTTGCTTCAACAGAAAAAAAAAGTCTTAGAACCCACTGTGGTGGTATATTGGACAACAGGGTGGCCTTACAGCAGTGGTTCCCAACCACTAGGGGTTGCTAAAGCTTAATAGGTTGTCGCAAGGCCTTTTTGATTTTAAGCCATGTAAGAAAACTTAATAAGTATACACAGTAGGCCTGTAGAAGAAAAAAAAGGAAAGGAATATAAATTGTCTAATAGAACAATGACCAAGCATCAGGGACAAGAAAACACTACATTTGTCGGCCATCAGTTTCACCTTTCGCTGATTTTCAAGGATGCATCTAAATGTGTAAGTTCATGTAGTATGTGCACGTATGTGTTCCTCTTCAACCTCACTCCCACTCAGAGCCAACTCGTATTGTTCGAGCCCCGGAGCACCAGTCAGCCATCAGGGGCTCCACAGCCCGCTTTAACTGTAAGGTGAAGTCTGATCCTACCCTGCCCATCACCGTGACCTGGACCAAGGACGACAAGCCTCTCAACATGGGATGGAGGTAACGGCACCTACACTGACCCTAAAACATCTCTGATGCTTCAGTCCTGCATCCGTCAAAACCATGTCAAAAGTTGGTTTGACATATTACTGGAAAAATTTAATTCTAATACTCCCTTTCGTTTGTTTATTCCAATTCCCCCATAACCCCCACACCACCCATTCAGCACATTCACTTTTGAGACATTAATATAAAGTCAACTGTAAGGTAGATTGCTTTATTTAAAAAAAAGAAGAATTCAATCATAATCATATCCTCTTGTTGTATACATATATATCTGACTTTTAGGCTTTTAAATGTCTTAAATATAATTTTGATAGGTCAGACAAACTGACTGGAAAGCTGTGTTTTTGGTAAAAAAAATAAACTTTATTGATCATGCTGCAACTACAAAACGAAACTGACATGAAACCAATACAGATTTTCCTCCATATCCTTTGTATTTTTCCAAGTATGGACAGGTCTTTGCATTGCATTCATAATGGTCTTAAAAAGTCTTAAATTTAACCTGTTAAAACCTGCAGAAACTTTTTATACGACAGGGTAAATATAGGTCAGATATTTTGCCAAAAAAATCTTCAGTAATTTGCAGCTAAAAAAAATGTTTAAACACTGGAGTAATCAAAGTCAGCTCTAGCTCAAGTTAAGGCATACAACAGTAACTTGTCTTGGAGTGAAAACCAAGCTAAAACGTGCCAGGAGTATCTTTTGTAGTTTGTACAGATGTCAGCTCCAAAAGAGACAAAGTAAACTTGAAGCATTGCTGTATAAAAAGTCCTCTCTCTCTGTTTGTCTCCCAGGCTGAGGAAAGACGAGGAGTCACTGACCATCCCCAATGTGAACGAGGGCGACGAGGGAGCGTACAGTTGCACTGTTAAATCTGAGATAGACCAGGACTCAGCCTCAGCCCGCCTCACTGTGTTAGGTACACTCATATACGAAACAGGGCTGGAACAAGAATTTCTCCAAGTCTAAATAACACACAGCATCAGCTTATGTATTTTTCATGTAAAACTGTTCCTTGTAAAGAAACTGCTAACTTCAGCTGCCAGTTAAATGTTGTGAAGTAAAAGTTATTATATTTACATTTTAAATATAGTGAAGGAAAAGTAGGAAGTCTCTCAAAATACTCTTGAAATACTCAAATACTTGTACATATTTCCCTCTCTGACACAGAGTGTTGGTGCTTTATATATACTAATTTTTTATCCTCAGTTTTTCTTGACACTACTATTTTTCAGCTCTAGGTCTTCAAATGGAAATCATGCATGTTTTATCTTTGCAACTAATATACTTACCTAGTTTAGCTTTGACTGTACTTGTTCTACTGATTTAACAGTTTGCATGCAGCGTATTGAGGTACTGTAGTGCTGACTGTGTAGAAGGGCTGTAGTGAAGCTGTGCTGTAGACTAAGTTAGAGCATCCTGTCTGACCATTGCTTTGACATTTGAGACTTTTGCATTAAACTTACATTATGTCATTTTCTGATGCAAAAATATTTGTGAAAAGGGCTGCTATGGTCGCAGCGTAAACTGATGTTAATCCTTCGGGACAACAATGCGGCCATCAAAATATGTCCATAAAAAGTGCTTGTGTCTGACAACATTATGGAAA
>NW_023339740.1:1716507-1723765 GCF_004916995.1 Morone saxatilis | reverse complement strand
GCCGTAATATTGCTATTGCTCACCCCCAGATTCCACAGACAAAAACAGTAATTTACCTCACATATATAACATCCTTCAAAGTGGACAGAAACAAACATTTTAAAATTCACCCAAAATGTCTTTGTTAGTCTTTCGTTATCTTCATAATCTTTTGTTAGACGTAGATGATAAAAACTGCAGTTTCAGTCGCTCTACTCAACTGCACTCGGAGCAGACTGGCTATGGAAACAAACCACAGAGAGGCTGCAATAGCAACACAGGCAGATGGACTATGACTCTACTATATGCTTACATATAGAATAGTTATTTATTGCCATATTCATGTTTTAAATCTCATATAACTTTTCATTGACCTGAGTTTATTTTAACTTTTTGGGATAAATGGCTTACATCAGTGTCTCAGATATAACTGTCAGTGCAAAAGTCTCAAAGTAAATATGATGATTACATGATTGTCTCAAACTGGAGCTTAGTGAATACATTAACACTAAATGTACTAAATAACATGTTAACCATTGTGCTCCCTTGCTGTTGATTGGCCAGTAAACTAACCTGCAAACTCTAACCTTTATACTCACTTCCTGGTCCTTGTCCCCTCCCCACAGAGGAAGCTTCCCTCAACCCCTCAGTCTCTAGTGCCTTGCCTCCAGGTAACACATGGCTCGGGTGGAAGTCGTTGTTCTTCTTTACTTTCCTGTCCTGGTTTTTCTTTCCCCATTTATTTTCTCTTTTTATTATTTTACTTTTTCTTCTCCGCTTCTCTCTCAACTTGTGCCTCTGTTATGTTATAATATTAAAACACTTATGTTTAATATGGTATGATATTATTTTATTATGTGCCAAAGGTTTTTTTTTCTCTGTTTGTTTGTGAGAAGATACTGTTTTCAATACAGAATGGATTTTCGTATGCATGCACCACAATCCATCCTCTTAAGTCATTTGATCTCATATTGAGTCTAAAGATTGAGTCATAATGTCCAGTTTGGTACAATAATACACTCGCTCCAAGCTGTTTGTTTATGTTATTAGTGAGTCATTTTCCTAATTTTGCCATATTTTCTCCTTTTTGATATATTTCCCAGTTCACTGTTGAAACTGTAACTGTAAACTGTGTTTCAAAACATCAACAGTGAACTGGGAGATTTGGGGGTGTAACAACATTTCGGAATGAATCTTAATGTTAGACTGAAGCACTGTGAGAATAAATGACACAACAGTATGAGTGACAAGTGTTTTGCAGCATGCCTATTCTTGTGTGTCTCCTTGTAGAGCACAATATGTGTTTGCCATGTTTAAGATATTTCCTGTTGCTCTGCAGACCGTCCAGACCCTCCGATTGATCTGGATCTATCTGACCCAGCTGCCCGCAGCATTCGCCTCACCTGGATCCCCGGAAATGACCACAGAAGCCCAGTCACACGTCAGTACTCACACACTCCTCATATATCTGTATTCTCTCACATCTCCTGGACATCCTGGAAGGATTAAATTGTCCTGTATTGTCGCATTTCTCAAAAACTCGTCTTGTGTTACAGGCATACTGAGCTATATTGGTGTGGAACAGGTTCAGCTTTCATTCATCTCATATACCCCCTTTCCACCAACGTGACCCCAGTGCTTGTTCTGGGCTGGTGCTAGTGCCAATTCAGAGTTTGTTTAACTTAAGAACCTTTTAAGAACCGGTTTGCTTTTCCACTGGCTAGAGAGCTACCATAGAGCCACATCATTATGTCACTGTACATCTCCAACGTTACCTATTGTTACCTAGCCAGCTAGCTTTTGGTCAGCTAACATTACCTAAGCAAGCATAGCTACTCATTTCATTATTGTTACTAGCCTTGAAAGTTACCAGTGCCTGAAATGGGTCAGTACTCACCGGTACCGAGTATTCTTCTTCTTGAGTGCTGCCATTTCTGGTCAGCATGGCCGTACCTACCACTACTCACAAAGGTGGAAAAGTTGTAAATTATTGTCTAAAAATAACCACTTTGATGCTTTGATGCATACCCCTCAAACCAACCTAGCAAGGTCAGTTTTTGGACCTCAGTATTTTAAAACCTGTGTACAGAAATGTTGGTGAGGTACTTCTAAATGCCCTGTGTAACTGAGTCTTCATGTAAACACAGCTAGCTTAACACGAAGAAAAACAGCACTGAAAATGTTCTAGTTAAAAAGGATTTAAAAAACACGGTTAGGTTTGTACTGAATTAGGGTACTGGCACCCGTTTTGTTCCAATTCAGGCACTAAAAGTAACATTAAAGTTATGATCATCATCAATGTTATGAACAAAAAACATTGATGGGAGAAATATGCTGCAAGTTGTGCTTGCTTTGGTAATGTTAGCTGACCAACAGCTAGCTGGCTATCCAGCTATGCTTGTATCTGCCAAGAGCCGGTTAATAATTAATACGCTAATAACTGGTTCCAGATTAGGCACCAGCTTCAAACCAGCACTCAAACTGCCTTGGTGGAAAAGAGGTAATAGTCTCCTAACACTGAGTGCATCCTGTAGGGAGATTGTGTGAGTAAAGGAGAGCTAGAAAGCTGAGGTGTTAGTTAGGTCAGGAAAGAAATGATGATGTAGGGATGCTGAAATAGAAGTACTTATTAAAGTATACCTAATTTCTTCAGTAATAAGGCCACAATTATAATTCATCAGAGAAATGTTGCAGTCCTATTACTCATAAAATGCCAATTATAATCTGTATTTATAGAAAGTTTTGTAAAATTAATGCGTTAGGATCATTAAACAAAGTTAAGAGGAGATGAGGGGATGAAATTACATTATACCAGGATACATGAAGCCACAACTGCAAGTGGTCCACCGCAGGAGCAAGAGCTGATCTCAAGAGCCTTGAAAACCTGCTGAACTCCTCACACTCCCACACCTTTAACATTAAGCAGTCTGCCATTTTTCAAGCCAGCTGTGTGTCTCTGCAGAGTTCCTCGTCCAATTCGAGGAAAACCGCTGGGAGCCAGGCAGGTGGCAGAACCTGTCCACTTACCCTGGAGACCTCAACTCAGTCATCCTGCAGCTTGCCCCCTTCGTTAACTACCAGTTCAGGGTAATTGCCATCAACTCAGTGGGCCAGAGTAAGCCCAGCCGCCCCTCGCTAAGATATAAGACCAGCGGAGCTGGTAAGGAGCACAACACACACTCACCTGGAATCATATGTGTGTTTTCTGTTGTTGTTTCAACCTACTTTGTATGAAAAATACAGTTCTGTTCATCACAGTTTTCAGCTCCTCAAAAGACAATTTTAAAAATGAAATTTTGTTAAACAGTTTGTATGTATAGCTCTGACCTGTGCAGTTTGTCTGATGTAAGTGCATTTTGTTATGTCAAAACAAGCCCCAGATGCCATTCCCAAAGGTCTTCGAGGATGGGGCTCCAAGAAGGACAATATGGAGATTAGTTGGGAGGTAAGACTTGATACTAGCAGCATCTACGCTAACCTCTTTAGCAGTTGCCATTGTTTTTTCCAAGCAAACTTTTCACACATGTTGTCACACCAACACAGTGTTAAACCACACCCATAGCTCATGTCGTAGCTGCCAATAGTTCTTCATAGGATGCTAATTGGTCTGAACCACTGTGTTTGAACATTGTACAGGCAAGTCTGGCAAGATGGATTCTTGCGTGATCTAGTGATTTCGTCATCCTGTGAGTGCAGTTGCCTTGCAAGGTTATCATGTAAATGTGAAGTAATTGAAAAGTAGTAGGAATTATGTACTGAGGACATATGTATAATTATCTTTCACGCCTTTCTGTTTCCTCAGAGCATGAGAAAACATTCTAAGATTAAATTGATTTCACTAAATAAATTGAGAAAAGGAATGTGGCCTTGCATACACTGTGCTTGTACACTAAGTTGACATTACACGAAAATAGAAATAGGTTTTCAATCTCTAGGCAACATTTAAAAGGCTGACTCATATGGTTTTGACGTCCATGGTGGAAAGAGATGGTGGCACAGTCCCACATTCATACATAGTTCTGCCCCAATGTAAATCGTTTTGGGAAAAACACATGTAATATAGTTACAAAACTAGTCAGTATCCAGTAACCAGTAACCTTGCTGATTCAAAACTTCAGGGAGGCTTTAAACAAGTGCTAGCACTAACACATTCCGCTAACTGGAATGTGATAAAATGAAAACATTTAACCAGATTTTATTGATGACATGAAAAGACTCCAAACCTAATTAACTGTCTTTAATTTGTTTGTTTTTTTCAGCCTCTGCTTGATCTGGAGAGAAATGGCCCAAACCTGCGCTACAACGTGTGGTGGAGACGGAAGGAATTGGAGGAGGAGTGGAATAACGTGACCACGATGGAGTCCAAATATGTTGTGCAAAACACAGAAACCTACGTGCCTTATGAGATCAAAATCCAGGCCATGAATGAGTTTGGACCGGGACCTGAGTCCAATGTGGTCACCGGATACTCTGGAGAGGACAGTAAGCAGATACTCAGTAGATATCACTTTGTAAAAGCCAATACCAACATTGATTTCTGGAATAAGCCTGATAGATATTTTGTTTTGATGTTTTTCAGGCTGACAATAACTCAGAACTGAGTGTTATCAGCCAATCATTTAATTTCATTCATTTGTTATTATTCTAGCACAAACAGATCTGAACCTTTGTGGCTATTTTCACATCCTGTGTCCCTTTTTGTGTGTCCAGAGCCCACTGACGCTCCCACTGACCTGCAAATGTCAAAGGTCGATGACACCACGGCACACATCCACTGGAAACCTGTGGACTTGAACTCTGTCCAGGGAGAGTTCAAGGAGTACAGAGTGAGACTGGCTATTTTTTTGTAACACTGGACTAAATACAGACACTGATTCGCAGTTTCTGACTGTTTCCTTTGTTTAATCTCCCTCCTCTGCACCCATTAACCCTTTACTTCCCATTCTACCTCCCAGCTGTACTACTGGCGCGAGTCCAGTCTGGTTCCAGGCTTGGTGGTCAGCAAGGAGAAAAAGACTAAGGGTTTCTACAGCACTGTGGCCGGGCCATCTGGCATTCTCAGCGAACTGGTGCCCTACTCCAAATACAAGATGTTTATGGTTGTGGCCAACAACCGCTTTGAGGGTCCACCCAGCAACACAGTGGAATTCACCACCAAGGAGGGAGGTGAGGACGCAGAGCTAACATCTTGTGTAGTTTCACAAAAGTGTTTTGAGCCAAAGGTAGCATATTCATCAGTGTAATGTGGGACATAGAACCACAGACTGTATCAAAAAGTATCCATGACAGCACACATGGGTTTCTAAAAGGGACATTTTGATTCCAGTGTGTGGTTGTACCACATGCTCTTATCATGGAGTGGAGTGGGATAAACAAGGGGTAATCAACATGGCAGTCAATATAGCCAACACATGTTTATCTGTTTTAACAAGAACTTACACAGTTGTGTAGGAATACCTCACCAGCATTGCTGTATGCAGGGTTTTAGAAATACAGAGGTTCAAAAACTGAACTTGCTAGGGGGATTTTGGGGTTTGCATCAAAGTAGTTATTTATTCATTATTTACAATTATTTAACGATGTGTAATGTATACCCCTTAGAAAAACTACTGGTGACCTCAGTGGTAGGTACAGCCATGCTCACCAGAGGTTAAGGGTAAGGTTACTTAATAAGAAGTAAGAGTACACATCTGGACAAAACATAGAAGTACTCAGTACTGGTGAGTACTGGCCGATTGTCACCTGGACACAATTTAGAAGTCAAATTTGCTTTGGGACCATCATGTCTTGTAGGGAAAAAGCACTGACTTTGAATTGGAAAAAAGGTATTTTGGCACTATTGGAATGGATGTCTATGGAGCTAGAGATTTTTTGGAGCCAGCATCTAGTGGTCATTAGTGGTACTGCCTTACAAGTCCCCAGCTTTCGGCCATAATGGAAGTAGCTTGGCCAGAACACAATTCTTGTCCCCTGTGTCCTTTTTCTCAAATCCTGGACCCTTCTTTTATTTTTTCTCTTGTTTTTTTTAGTTCCAGACGCTCCGAGGTTCTTCAGGATAAACCGCAGAAGTTTCGACACCATCCACCTAGAATGGGACAAACCTCTGGAGCCCAACGGCATTTTGATTGCATACCAGTTAAAGTACCAAACAGGTGATCTGATATGATTTGTCAAACCCTGAGTATTCACACATAAATACAAACTCACCTTAACCTTCAGACCGAAAGCATTTCTTTGGTGCCTCTACTTGTTGATGATTTGCTCACCAGTAAGAGCTGTATCAGTGTTTGTGAAGGTGAATGTACATGTAACCAGCCACTGCACTGTAGAAATACCGTATGTATGTATCTTAGACTCCATCTAATGGAGTTTCCGTAATAACTGGAAGTTTAGTAAAATGATGTCAGTCTAAAGGAATAACTGTGAGGAGGAAGCTCAGCGCTCTGAGGCAGTGCCAGACTGCCCCTTAAGATGATTTAGGATTGATTTGTTCTTCTGTGAATGTGTGTGTGTGTGTGTGTGTGTGTGTATAGTCAATGGCTCCAGGGTGGGACATACCCAGTTGGAGACGTTCTATCCCAATGTGACAGATTTCACCCTCCGCCTGCCGGACCGATCTACGCGCTACAAGTTCTTCCTGTCAGCACGCACCATGGTGGGAGCAGGGGAGGTCTATGCTGAGGAGTCCCCGCACTTCGCTAATGAAGGTGAGTATTTCTACATATGACCATTTGTTTGCCAAATAATCTCACATTCAGCACTTCCAGAATTGTTGTTCTTGATGAGGGTGAAAATGCATCTGAACCCATAAATCTCTCCATGGAACCAAGGTTTACAAAGCAACCGTTTACCAGAGTGATGTTTAAAATTCGTGTAAAAATTTAATTTTGATAATTTCTTGTTCAAAGGAGCCAGAAAAAGTCACTCAAACTCAAATCAAACTTTAAATGATTGCTCACAATTTTTATCACAGTATGTTTTAGCCACTTATTCTCAACAAATCCCATGAAAAGACCCAAACCAACAAGGAATTGATGGTACTTACTAGAACAGTTACGATATCAGATTTTCACCACTTGATTATTGTGGCCAAAAGAATTCACGATAACCATATAATCAAGAAATCTATAGGACATTTGAAAAAACTAGTGCTATAAGCCAATAAGCCAAATTTATCTTTCTGTCTTAGACTGTCTTATTTTAGAGAAATAAATTACACTCAAATACAATTGTGTGTGTGTGTGTGTGTGTGTGTGTGTGTGGGGGGGGGGGGGGGGGG
>NW_023339740.1:1701158-1716407 GCF_004916995.1 Morone saxatilis | reverse complement strand
ACAGATCTTTTGCCATGTAATTACACAATTTCCAGCCTTTTTTGGCTGCATGGGAACTAGGTTGGTTCGATAATGTGTCTACATTGTTAAAGTCTGCTTTTGTGAATCACTGGAACCTGTGTGTGTGAAAGACAGAGAGATAGAAATAGAAAGTGAGAGAGGTCGGAGCCCCTTAGCAAACACAGGCCTCTTTGTTAGGGTATCAGAAGGAGAAAGGACTTCTCTTTCTCTGATGGAAGACATTATCAGCTACATAATGACACACACACACACACACACACACACACAGGGTCTACCAGTGACTTTTGAGGTACATCATGTGCTGTACTGTCAAGAATAACACTTTAGAGGTTGTTTTAAAGGGTTGGTTTACCCAAATTTAGAAAACTTCTAGGGGTACCTAGCCATGCTGGACCATGCTGCATGGTTAGATACCATTAGTTTTATCCGAGTACAGGGTGTCTGCATGTATGATTTTGACAGGTCTTATAATTGATTGGATTAAGTCTTAAATAATCTTAAATTTAACCTGTAGAACCCTGTAGTGATCCTGTAAGTGTTCAATCTGTTGAACCGACCTTGCAGCCTTGTCCCTGTCCTTCTTGTTGTCCCTCTGTCTTTCTTACACCTCTCCCCTCTCTCCCATCTCCCCTTCTTTTTTTGTTGGCAGAAAACTTTACTGATGCTACAGGTCTAGGTAATGGGGAATGAGAAGCACAGTGTGTCTGCCTGTTGCCTTTCCCCACCCACATCCTCCATATCTGTCTCTTTATCTCTTCTTTCTAACACTAAGCAGCAGTGCAGTCCACCTCTGTAGTGTTGTCCCTGTAGCTCACACTGGCAGGCAGCAGGGGGAGTTGCTGCACTAGTTTAACACCATAGGGTTAAGCTTTTACACCCTTGTGGGGTAAAGGGAGGGCTTTAAGGAAACAATGTTTAGCCAAAAATATGGTTATATAAACATTCAGTATGTTTCAGTGCCTGAAATGGGACAGTACTCACCAGCACTGAGTACCACACTTCTGATTTTTGTCCACATATGAGTATCCTTATTTCTTACTGAGTACCGCCACTTCGTATGAGCATGGCTTCACCTGCCACTGAGGTCACCGGTACTGTTTTTCAAGGGGTATACAATAATAGTAGTCTAAATAAATCGGCTTTTTCAGTGACCAATTTCTATCCATTTTTAACACTGACAAAAGATTGAAGCCACGATTCATGATCCAAATCCTGGTATCAGTATACTGAGTGACAGATCTTCTAAAACTCCACGACGACCATGATGACAAAACAATCCTAACTCAAGGTCCACAACTAGCTTTTTCTGGAGCTTTCAACCATATCACACAATCTTTATCAGGGGGCTGATAATCCTTATTATGGGGCTGGGTCTGTTGACATGTTGTGAATAAATGTTCCTTCTTTCCATTAGAAAGAAATGCTATAGTGGTCCCCATGCCACTGTGAGGACCAAGACAGTCTCTGACTGTCTGCCCAAGTGAATGCACAGGGCAGCTGGACTGATAAAGATGGGCACAAACATCACAGTCCTACTTTGTTACAGAAACCTAGGTTTAATCTTACAGACTGACTATCTCCTTCTTAGAATTTGTTTTATGTGGCTATGTGTGTCACTCAGCATGATTTAGGATAGATAATCATAGTTCCTTGTTTTGAGCAAATAATTAATTGGATCTTCACACACATTCAGCTGGGTAAGTTGTGACCATATTTGGGACACTAGATCTTATGTGTCTGTTGTGTTAAATATCCCCTGTAAGGAGGTAACCTTCAGAATTGGTTTGGCATGTACACAGCAACTCCACTTGTACTGCCGATCTTTATCCTTGATTGAGCCTCAGTAAATACTGCTGTGTAAATCATCTAGGTATGCTATATATTATTATATCATGTCAGGGATGAAATGACAACTGCTTAGCTTGCATGTCAACGGATCAATTTCCATGACAATAGGGCAAACTCCATCTGCTGATGAAGACCTGCTGGACCTTGCGGTTGTTTGTCAAATTATTTCCAAGTCAAGAATGAGCTTTTGTGCTTGTAAAAGATCAGCAATGTTGCCAATATATCAATATAACATTGCTGAATGTCAAAAATGATGATTTAAAGAGGATCAATCACATAAGACTGCAACTAATAGTTTTTTTGATTACTGATTGTGTTGTGTCCAATTAAGATTAGTTTAAACTCATTTTAAAATGTCCCAGATTATTATATTTATAATGATATGAAACAGACAAAAGGTCGGAAACTAAGTAAAAACAGAGCAGCTATTGGACTGAACTGCTGTTTACGCGGTTTTTCTTTCTTTTCTCATCTCTCTATCTTTCCTCTGTGTGTATAAGCTGCTGTCCGTCTGCTGCTGTGTGCTGTCAGGGATTGAAGAAGCCCACTCAACATGCTCAGGTCATCATTGGCTTTGAATACAGTTGTTCCGTCTATGATTTACACGTTAAGTGAATGGAATATAGCCCAGTTGTACGGAAATTGAACATATCAGATACATCATATCACATATTTTACACATTCTAAATCTTTGGAATCATTTTCTACTAGATGGTCTTCATGATTAGGACTCACAGCTGCAGTAGAACCACCCTTAAACCTCTGATTTCTGAACCAATCCCTGATGGCGCACCCTTTCAATGCAATCTCACAGCATCACTGCCTCTTCCTGCCACAAAAGACAAGAGTGTTTCTAAAGTATATGAGTCATTGTCACAGTACAATGTCATGATGGCGCTGCTGTTTTGGGAGTGTGTGTGGGATGGGTGGAGATGCACGTTCTTGCATCAGATGGTCAAGACCTGGGAAACCTTTTGATGAATGAATGAGTGACTTGATGAGTGCTGGGGATGACAAATCAGCAGTTGGCTTGCGCTCTCACTTACCGGCTTGATCGTCTTGCTTCTGAGCTTTCTCAAATGTCATGTCGCATTTATCCATTGCATCTGTTCACCTGGTCAGTTGTACATACAGTTCTGGGGGTTTCAGGTAAGATGGCTAGAAGCTTTGGGCTGAATAGACCTCCCTCACTGGGCTAGTGGCTCATAAACACGCTGATGTTTCCACCATCCCGTTCTACTTTCTTTTTCCCTCGCACGGTGGTTTGAGGGCATGCTTGACATCCAACTTGGTGATACAAGCATGCTGGCTGGGGTTGGGGTTGTTGAATGAGGGGAATGTTGTCACTTGCTGGAGATGACCTCAACTTCAAGGTACAGTAAGAGTGAAACCTCACAAGGAGGCAACATAGTGTCTAAAGGTTTGGGCTTTTGTTTACTGTTGTCTAAACAGAAGCAGCCATTCAAGAACTTATTTTAACATTCTAAAATGACTTGAGACCAGATTTCTTTTGTTTAAATTAGTAAAATTATAAGTTAAATCAGGTACTATATAGTCCAACTGGTCAAAAAGACTAAAAACCTGAAAAAGAATTTAACGCTAACTTTCAGTATTTGACAGCTTCAGATTCTTTCACATATTACTAACACATTTTGGTCTGTGCTGAAAAAGTATCAGGGTCTACTACCCAGGCCTAGCACTCAACTGCTGCTGCAACATTTCTAGCAAGCTGATATCTGCATGACAAAAATACTGTAAAACAGATAAAAAGCTTAGCTCATAAGTGATGGTTAAGAATCAGTAAATGTATTACACAATGTCCTCAAGAACGACACAAGTGAGAAACAGATGAGAAACAGATTTGAAACGATGTTAAAATGGAAGCAGTGGAAGTTGAGATATTTTGGCTTTTAGTTTCTAGTATGGGAAAATGCTGGATCCTACATTTCCCATAAAGCAGCCGTTAGTGTCTTTGACCCCAGTTTGTAACCATTGACAGTATATCACACTTATATAGGTATACAGGCATTTGTTATACATTTGTAGTCTTTTGTGGCTCAGTCCAGCTAAATAAGACATTATCTAAGCCTTTCACTTTCCTTAATGAGCTGACATTTCATAGTAAAAGCAGTGCAGAGCCCCTTTTGAATGCAACAAAAATACAAAAATAAGGGTTTTCCAAACCTAGCTCTTATAAAATACAGTGTTCATTTGCACCCTGACAGTCATGTTGTAATAGCTTCATTGGTCCTCTTGGTGGCAGTGGCATCTAAGTCAAAGTGTGTGTGGATCCCAGCAGATATTAAGTAGGAAACACTTATACAGCATTTATTGACTCATGTTGACTTACTCAGGCGTGTGATGTGCACGGTGATGACTGCTGCTTTTTGAGAATTCCATGTGTGTTTTCAGCTCAGGACTTCATTGACTTTCTCTTGTGTGTGTCAGTGTGTGTCCACCTGTCTGATGTTCCTGCTGCCTTGTCTTTAACCCTTTGCTCTCTCCCACCTCCTTCCCTTGTAGTCGAGCTTACCGATGCATCCGTGACTTCAGCTTTCACTCCTACTCCTCCTCCTCTCGCTTCTCTTCCTCCTACTACCATCGCTCCTACAACCATTAGTACCTCAGCTTCTACCACTCCTACAACTACGACTTCTCCTCCTACTACTACTACTACTACTACTACTACTACTCCTACCACCACTACAACTGAGGCGACCACTACCACCACACCTCCTGTGCTGGTCACCACCAAGCATACCGATCAGAATGTGTTGGGTACATGCTGCTGTCCCATTGTGGTTTTTACTATCCTTCTAGTGTTTTTAGTTGTCCATGAATGGCACTTCATGGATATCAAAAGATGATTGCCTTCTCCCACCTGACGAAATAGGAAACTACATGAAGGCTGCATCCCGATAAGCTGCTCCATACCTGCTGTACAAAAAGTGGGGAATTACTTCAGAATATTGGGATGTAGCCAGCAACTATCCTCCTGGTCAGGAAGTGAGAATCCAACCTTTTTTTTTATTTTGTTCTGAGTACCCTTCAACACCTTAGAGTGATGAGGGTTGCCTATTTCACCTGATAAGGATTGTGATATTGGCCTTTTGAGGGTTTTTTAGGTTCAGTTAGCATTGGAGTCCACTCTAAACTATTTGTAAGCATTGCAGCTTAGTGTTTCATGAATTGAAAAATCCTCTGGAATTATCTTGTGGGTGAATTTTCTGTCCATGAACACATTAAATTTACTTCTAGTTTTGAGCGTACCATTAAATTGATCATTCGACTTCCTTAGTGCTAGCACCATGCGTAGGTCTAAATTAAGCCCTGTGTGTGGTTGTTGTAACTGTGCCCTCTCCCCCTTGCCCCTGACCTTTAACCCTTTACCCCTGACCCCCCCCCCCCCCCCTTCCCTTATGTAGTGGTCCCTGGGCGGGAGATCTGGAATCTGACGGTGGAGCCTAACAGTAACTACGCTAACGTCAGCTGGAGACACAACTTCCCGGCCGGCAGCAGCGAGTTTGTGCTAGAGTTCACACTGGACAGTAAGAAACCAGCCCAAGCCCAACTTGAGCTATGGAAACCTAAAGCTAGATCTTAACTTAATTATTAGAGCAAAACAACCAGAGCAGTGGTGTTAGAAGATGATAATAAGTACAAAGAGAGCTTGCAAAATATATGTATCAAAATATATCTAAAGGTAATGAAATTATCGAGACACTATATAAGAATATAGTTGACCCTTCAATTTAATCTGAGGTTTAAGACTTGACCAGCTATCATTTTAAAGCTGCACCTAGTATCTTTTATATGAACAATGGGTCAGATGACTATGTATAGCTTTTAGCAATTAACCCACAGTTTATAGCTTAGCTTAGCTTAGCTTAGCTTAGCTTAGCTTATAGGGGAGTTTTGTTTCCAAAGGGGCAAACACAACTTGAATGTAAAGATGTAAAAAATTGAATGCAACTTTAAAAGGCCTGATATTGTATAATTCCACATTTAGCTACTTAAACAAAATCCAAAATTTGACAAAGACTAGATTTGTTTAATCCTTTTCACATGAGCCTTAGCTTACCTAAGGTGTTAAGTGCTGGGGGTTAGAGAAATGCCTCGATGTCTCTTAAATTCATCTTTATTTACGGAAATCCCCAATAGACGGATATTCATTCCACTTAGCAGCAGAATTTTCAATACAATTACCCCCATAAAGTATGATTCAATTGTCTTCTCATTAAATAAATATTGCCTTATTCTCATATAAACAATTTCAGTTACACCTCAATGTCAGGTTTTTGGTACCTGAGAAATTCCTTGCTCAAGAGTTTTGCTGAAATGTGTCCTTGTCAAAGCAACCTTAATGGAGAGCTTTATTAGGCAACCATTCGCCCATTCGCTGACAAGACAAATAAGTAATAGAGAGAACAAGCTGATGTGTGAAGAGTATAAAGGGCATGAAATAAAAGGGAATGTGAGGACATTAGTTAAAAGAAAATATCTTTTTGGTGTTACGTTTTTAAATAAAACAGAGATAACCTAACTACAGCAGAGGCTGCTGCTATGTTCAACCTTTTTATTTAAGGATGTGATATTTGTACCTTACTGCTGACGTCTTAATTTGCACCTTGTTAGGAAAGTACAACATATCAGTCTGTCTTTTTCTCTTGCACTCTTTCTATCTCTCTTTGGTCTTTATTTGTTGGAAAATGTTGATCATCATCATGTGACTTCCTGTTCAGTGCACCATCACGATGGTTTCTGTTCAACACACTGCCTGGCTTTGAATGGCTCTTGTTTGACCAGCGCTCTGAATGGGCTGTTCATCTTGTTCTCTCGTAATTGCTGTTTGAATGTGTCACTTTTCTGGCAATCCACGCTTCTATAATCACTTGTTTTTGCTTTTGATTTGGGTGTGAAGCACTCTTAAAGCTTGCTTTATAAAAACACATCATCCCTCCTTTTCTGGAATCCCAGAGCTGGTTGAGATTGGATAGTGTGGCGCTAGACTCTCATATTGCTTTCTGCCAATTCAACAGTCTGTGATCTTTGATCAAGAAGAAGAAGGGAGGATGTATTTTTCATGTACTTTGGCAGTGGCTTTAATTCTTAATGATGTCTGAATGTGAATAGATAGAGAAATGGACAGAGGGAGGGGAGGAGAGGGGGATGATGAGACTGATCTAATGGTCTCCACCCCTCCCACCCATCCCCTGTCCTCCAAGGTCAAATCTGAAAGCTTTGACTTTAAGGAAGAGTGGCAGGGAGCCCCTGACACTCCCTCCAACTCCTATAATCCTGCTGTCATCCTCCCCTTGTCTTTCTGACCGTGACTCAGGAGTCTTTGCATGTCTGTCAGAGGAGGGTTTAGGTGGAGGATGACTCTTTGGTGGCATAAGAGAGTAAAACTGGGAAAAGTAACTAAAAATCTTGCAAAAGGGAATAACAAGGGAATAATGGTGAGGGCACAAGTGCTATACTTTTTTACATGAAAATGCAGCTACATATTTCTATTTCAACTTGTTATCACAAAATTCTTTTGAAAACTGTCAATGTCTACAGATAACTTGCAGTAAAAGTGAGAGGAGGTGCTGCTTAAATTAAAGTATAACCATAGTGGTTTGACTTTTCACATGATAATGACGTAAAAATGGCAGGACCACTTTGTAGTTCAGTACTGTCATATACATACTTTAAAGATGGATTAGGGTTAGCTTAATGTTCATATTTATGTGGCCACAATTTGCATTTTAAAAGATACAGTAGACTTATTATATAATCCAGGAAATGTTGTACAGTCCTGTAAATGATCACATAGTGGCCACAGCATTTATTTTACCACAGCATTTATTTACAGAGAGCTGTGCCGTTATTTGAATCAGGTGAAATACTGCAGACAGGCCTTTATTCCTTTGTTTTATAAATTAAACATTTTAAACATATTTTAGTAGACTGCTTGTTGTTAATGGAAACTGAACACTTCCTCCATGTTTAATTGTAATCTTGGTAAATTTAGGACAAAGCACATTTCCATAACCCAAATCCACTGGAACAGTTGCTTTTATAAACACCTACCATTAGTCTCGCGATAACAACTAAGTGGTTACTTGAACCAGCAACAAAAATACATGCCATTACCAGGATGTATCCCTCCCCGGCAAGGCAACACTGTCCATGGAAACACAAAGATATACCAAAAAGAATTTAGTAGACAGATGATACCCACCACCAAGCCAACATTTATATTTGGGGTCCATGTGGGTATTAGATGGGCTGAAAAATGGGCCATATATACGTCTATAAAGGCCCCATGTCATGGGCTTTATGCAGGATTACACTGAGGCCCAAGTGGGCATTCTGCATTTACCATTAGTGACCCAACTAGGTCCCACAAAAGGGAGCCCACATGGGTTCGCCCTACTTAGCTGACCCAAGTGGGCCCCAGATAAGATGCCCATTTTGGCCCCCAAACCCACTTGGTACTCCTGTGGGGCCCACATATGTTGGCTTGACAGATGGCCAAAACTCCAATTATAGTTTCTGTGTCCACATAGTTGCTTGTGAGTCTAAACTACCATAAACGCTGAATGTATTATGTGGAGTACAGGTAAATTTCTGTTTTTACCCTGCCTTTAAATGCAGGCTTTTATTTAAAAATGAACCCTGTTCTTCTGTTTCATAAACAGAAAATCAATTTGCTTATCAGGAAATGGTGATGCAATAGGCAATTTCTTGAAACATGATAGTGGAACATATTAGAAGGAGGACTGTCAAATGAGTTACATCCTACCTTATATCAAAATATTTGCTCATGGGAATTTTTTTTTACTTTTTGCCTAAATGTTTTTCTTTTCTTGAACCATCCAGAAACCCCAGAGTAATCATCAGTAATTATGGAAATGTTAAAATGGGGTTTAAAATGTGTCACAGTACACAGAGAGAAAAGAAGCCACATTCACCTTTTTGCACCAATTGCAATTCTGCTCTTTTCACAAAATATTGTGAAAATACATTAAAAATGCACACTTGTGTTAGTCACAAGCTACAGCAAGACTGCAGATCGTAAGTGATATACACTGTGGTAATATCTCTGCAGCATCAATATAGCAACATTTGGGATTGATCAAGTGAAAGTCTGAAAAAATATATAATTCTCAGTCTCAGTAACCTTAAAATAATACAGATGGTTTTGCATTTGTAATACTAAACATCAGCCTTTCTTATAGTACTTCAATGATTATGTAAAAAAGGACTGGCATGTCTTCTCTTGTGTCTGCATTAGATGTTTTGTTTGGCTGGTTCAAGGACTGGTATTAATAGCATGGCTTTGAGTTCTGTTGGATGACATCAACCGTATGAAATGGTTGATAGCATGGTGCATGACACCACCACCTCGTGCTGCCCTTCCCTCTCACTGCAACCCCAGAGTCATGCTCAGAGCTCGGCCATGTCATGACCACATGACCAGCACGTCTTTCCACCGGAAAGACGCAGGTTGTTGTCGCTGTTCTCTTGTGTTTGACCTTGTGGAGATAAGTGTGGGCCTGTAAATAATTGAGACAAACAATGCCTTGCCACTGTGGAACTCTGATGTTACCTTAGAACAAAGAAAGTTGTGTAATTATCACTTTCAATTCTACCTGAACAATTCATGTAACAGTTTAATTGTGATTTTGCCTGAAGGAACACCTGCTCCTTGTGCCTCTCTTCTTCTCCACTCCCCATTTTTAGATGAGTTTTCTCTGGAGAATTATGCCCTTGAGAGAAAATTTAGTTTCAGAGCCAAAAAAGGAAAATGAACCAGAATGTGAGCTTCAAAGAGTTGCAGCTCATACATGTTGGGTGTAATAGCTAGAAGTATTAAAGTACATCATATGTATGCTTTTATACTGTAATAAGGTGAATGAAGCCTTATGATGGGCGTGGGCACTGCATTGTTATCAGTCTCAATTCAGTTCAGTAACCCTGCCATCACTCAGAGAAATCGTAACTTTTGCTAGCAAGCACAGCTGTTAGTGTGGAATGAAGGTCACACCCCCTGGAGTGTGATTGGCCCCTTTCTTGTGTCTCCAAGGCGACAAGACGGTGAAAGTTGTACCGGTGAAACAACAGCCCCCCATTACAGTGGCGGATCTGATCGCAGGCGCCAAGTACCATCTGAGGGTTTACTCCCATGAGCTCAACAGCGTCAGCAGCAAATCTGTCACCTTTAAGACCAAAGCAGGTGAGGCCCCACCTGGCCAGGTGGAACCGGGTTTCCAGCCAGGTGGGCTACTCTGGTTGCAAGTCCGTCAGTAGTAGTATCTACGGTAACTCAGTCAACGCTGGGTGAGTTATTATGGTTTGTTTTCAATACCATGCATGTTCTTCCAAAGGTAAACCAAAGTGAGTCACTGAGACTTTTCAACCCTCTATATACGGATGCGATCAGACTTGAACTTGGTTGTCCTTATGAGCAGTATCTAATTTATGAGTGGAAGTAAAAGTTACATTTTGGTGAGATGGACCTTTTATATTCAGACTCTGTGTGTGACTTTCTAGACAACTCATATGTTCACATCTTCACAAGTAAATGCTCATAAATTGTTTACATGACAAGAAAATGTACACTTTGATTAGTTTGTATAGACATGTATATAACATAACCATAACCATATTAATAACCTACATAAACTGTAGTGCCGCTTAAAATTTGTATGATTTTTAGACTTTATTTTTAAAGAATAACTTTATAACAGATTTATTCAAATATATTCAAATTATCATGATTACCTAGGTCTTTCTGTCCAAAATGCACATGGAAGGGTACAACATATAGAAGTATAATTCTAAGCCTCATAAAATAACTATAACAATACAGAACAACATTAGACAGTGAGTGTGGACAGAATGGTTTGAGCTTCTGGAGGTTAAAGAGTTAGCTCCATTAGCTTACTGGTTCAAGGAACTGTGAAAGTGAAATTACTCACCAAGATTCATGATTTCTGTTGAAAACTTAACTTTTTGAGATTAAGTGATTTAGTGGTGGCACTGAATGCTCAAAACTCTTAAATAAGTCACCAAAAGACTAAATTAATTATATGTATCAGTAACTGTACTGTTAGCCTCCTAAAATTAAAAATGTTTATTCCACACAGGTAGGATGACTGTTACACTGCACGTTTAAAAAATACAAGTTATAATGGGTATTAATTGTCCAATAGTTATAGGCCTCCAAAATGGACACCAAATGTACAAAAAAAATCAGTTTTAGCTAACTGGCTATAGAGTGCTGCAGGAATGAGTCCTAAAACCCGGAGATGAGTTTTTCATTTTTATACCTAGTTCCTAGTTCGCTCTCCTTGAGGTAAATGGGTTTTTTGAATAGATTTTTGGTAAATGCCTGAAATAACACAGATTTTAATGTTTTGTCCAATGACAAAATACGTCAGTAAGTACTCCACCTATGAATTTTCAAGCTTTTACTTAAAAAAGGCAGTTGCTAACAAGAGACTTAAGGAGACTACTGAGGTTGTCGGTTACACGATGAAAACTTCTGATCCGATTTATGCTTTAAAAAACATAGGCTAAATGTGGTGTTTGTGTAGATTATCTTGCTGGATTAAAGGTGTAAGTATCATAAACCACAGCTAGAGCTCAAAAAGCTTATTTTCTGAGATAATCCAAAATCCAATGGAACAATCTCATTGTCTTTTTGTCGACGGAACGAGGATGATGCCTAAAATACATCATCCCTGTAGCACTCTGTTAGGACAGTGGGAGTTTCCTATCTGGGTCCTATCACACATTGACAAGACTGTTCTGCTTGGAAAGTGGTATTTTTCTAATGAAGAGATTAGCTTTCTTTGTCTGATCTGGCATGTCAGACCTCTTATAATTGGGCCTCCAGTTTTGATTAGAATCTTTTATCCTTTTATGGAATATTATAAATGTTGCTGTCATCATTTGTTCAAATTCAGTGCTAATATTTATACAAATCTCAGAGTAAAAATTTCTGGCAGCTTTCAGAATTTGTATTCTTTCAGATTGTGCGGAAATCTTTCTGTGTGTATTGGAAGTGACAATTACTTTCACACCACACACCTCCATCTCCCACGCTTTCCTGATTAAAATTCACACACTGTGTTATGGAAAAGAGGACAAACACCTTATTGTTATGGATGGAATTATTTTTACAAAATCATCCTGGATGTGGGCTCGGAGGCATACAATGATATGTTGGTTCTGAGTTGTTGACTTCTGCAGAGCGCTCTGGGATGAAAACAGATTGTCTGATGCCTTAGCTGTGACTCACCATGGTCCAGAAAAACACTCACTGTTTCCACTCTTCTCTCACTCTCCTGTCCCACCCTTTGTCTGCGTGTGTCTCCAGCCTATATAGACCAGGTAGACATAGCCACTCAAGGCTGGTTCATTGGCTTGATGTGTGCCATCGCCCTCATCATACTGATCCTCCTCATCGTCTGCTTCATCAAGAGGAGTCGCGGGGGCAAGTACCCAGGTAAGTCCTGACGCTGTGTTTAATAACCATTATAGCAGTGGTTCTCAAAGTGGAGTCGCCAAAGCTTCACAGGAGATCACAAGGCCTTCTTGATTTTAAGACGTGTAAGAAAACTAAAAAAATATGCACAGTAGACCTATATCTCAGTATTTAACTTTGCTTTTTTACTTCTGTGAAGAAAAGTAAATGCAAAGTAAAGCAAATTGTCTAATAGAACAATGGCCAAGCATAAAAAAGAAGCCTATTAAGTATAAATGATTGTTAAAAATGATTTTAAGAAAGACATAATACAGACAGAAAATTGTATAAAATGTCCCATAAACAGGAAATAATCTCCTGTAAATAGTTTTACACAAACTTCTTGCAGTTACTGAGTTCACTATCTGGGTTCATTGTACAGTTTTGAATATAACAGGAAATATCCATAAAATATATCCCTGAGTCAGAGGTCGTCAGTTTAATAAATGACAGAACAAGGGCCCTTTAAGAAGGAGATTGGGAATCACTGCATTAGAGGGCCAGTGTTAGCCCCATGAAGCCATCTGGTCAATAGAGCAGCAAAGTGGAAGGAGCCACTGAAATATTTTTCCCACTGTAAATTTACAAGGTAATTTAATTTTACAACTCAGGGTTATATAATTAACTTAAGGTTACGGTTCCCTTTATGCCACTCGTAAAGACAAAAACAAAGAATATGTATACAAAAATGGTATACAGTAAATTTGTTTGTCATAAAAATTATACATACATTGTTTTATTTTAATAATAAACACAATGAGACACAGAAACACAGGAGAGAGATAGTTTACCAATAGGCTATGTATGGGTTATGTCATGGCAACTGGATATGAAAACTGCATTTCAATTTTACTTCTTTTTTTAATATTATTTTTACTGACATTTTTATACCACAGAACGATCTGTACCCATGCCATGGACTTGCCCAAACATGCTCACACACGCACACACAGCCGAGGGAAGGGATCCCAGTAACCCAAGTGTCCAGGGCACAAAAGTTTACAAGGACACATATCATCCACAAGAAATCATCAATTGCAATCTATCAATAGTGCACACTGACTATAGCTTTTCATATATAAAGCTATAGTCAGATATAGTCAAAAGAGGCTTTCTGTCGCAATTTCTCCATGTAAATAACTGAACAAAACATCCCACTGTATTCATTGAACTGTTAAAAGAAAAAGCTATAACCCAGAGTGAATTGATTTAGTTTACTGAATTTATCAAAAAAGGTTTTACAAAACTCAAGCTCTAACTTCTGTCTGCCATTAGCAGAGCAGGATTCTTAGCTGTCTTCTCCTAAACCACAGTGTCTATTTAAAAAGTCTGTGAAAAAAACAGGTTCTCTGCCTTCTCCTAGTGCTATTAATGGCATTTGCAAGAATCCACCTGAATGAAAACAACCAATCAGAACCAAGAAAGATAGTTGATTATTGAGTCTTATTGAGAAAAAAAAGATTTTTTAACTATCTTCAAGCATCTAACCCAAAGCATCTTTATATCTTTCTTGGCTCTGATTGGTTGTTTTTCGTTCAGGCCCGGTTGATTCTTTCAAATGCCATTAGGAGCACTAGGAGGAACCTGATTT
Organism: Morone saxatilis; assembly: GCF_004916995.1. Classification (NCBI taxonomy): domain Eukaryota; kingdom Metazoa; phylum Chordata; class Actinopteri; family Moronidae; genus Morone; species Morone saxatilis. The sequence continues at coordinate 1,702,428 of NW_023339740.1, read as the reverse complement.
TTCACAGATTATCTGTCTCATGTTCTACTGTCAGGATACAGTTTCAGCAAATATGACAAAAGTTATTTTTTATGAAAGTTACCTGCTGCAGCTTTAATATAAATTGTATAAAGTTGCATTTTTCAGTCTCACTTATAAATTAGTTTTTAGGAAAAATGTCTATTATGCTGTAACAACTACAAAACAAAACCCACATGCAACCAATACTGATTTTCCTTCCTGTACTGTATTCTGCCAGTATGGATGTGAAATAGGTCTTAAAGTATTGCTCCATATGTTGTTTTTGTCCTTTTATATGCCACTGTAACCGGTGCTAAAAAGCTGTTACTGTTGCAGTTTTTTTTTGGAGCGAAACTTTAATATGCTAGCTGTATTAGTGAGGAGTATTTTAATGTTAGTACTTCTATTTTTAACTGTGGAAGTGCAGGAACCTGTGTGGCTGCTCAGAAGGAAAACAAGACCAATATTTTAAATGTCAGCTTCAGTTTTTAATCAACTGGCACAGGAAAATAAAAACTACAGGTCATCAAAGTGCTAAAGAAAAACAGCAACTGGCTGCTATTCACAAGTGCCCTTACACTACATGACAGTTAGGATGCTTGACAGATCACAGTATAATAACTTACAAATACAATTACAACTGTATTTTCTGACAACAATTCAAACATGCAACAGTGATGCTGAGCAGTATGTGATCATTTAGTTCGAAATTGAGTCGTGTTAATGTTTTGCAGTTTCTATAATGTCTAGGTGGTGGTTGCGTGACTGGTTTGGCAAAATATCTAGGTGGGTGCCAATTGTAACTGCAAAAATTAAGAACTAACAGCAAGTGATGCACTCAAATAAGGATCATAACAGAAAGAGTGACAGACAGAAAAACACTAATGAGAGGAGTTTACACACATACACTGGGAGTGTGTTTTCAGTACTGACCAAATCACTGACATAACAAACCCAACCCAATGTTATATGACTGCTACTAAAACATGCTTCTAAGTCCCTTAAAAACGTGTGCTGTGTTCCAAATGCATACAATAGTAGACATTAAATTTGCATATATTATTATGATTCATAAAACCATCAGACTATGGAATCTGGATCTGTACNNAATATCAAATATGTGAATTAGGTTAGTATTGGCACCCAAGAATGATACTGGATTGGTCCCTACTCTAATTTAATTTAAAGCATCTTGTATCATGTCCTGTAAAGTCGTTTACACTACAATACTGTTGTTCACTGTCCACATTTGTCAGCTTATATGATATAT